>NW_003315038.1:1121918-1133676 GCF_000150825.1 Verticillium alfalfae VaMs.102
CCAGTCTGCTTGCTTTGGCCAAGCACCAAAACTTCAGGCGTACATCCACCCCGGCGCAGCCAAACAATACCACACTTTGAGCAAGCCCTACGCGGACTTTGCTAGCCTCTTCTCGACTTACAACGTGTCCCAGCTCATCAGCGAAGCTACCAAAGGAGCGGCAATCTGGGAAGAGGATGGCAACAATGATCTTATCAAGGAATGTTTGAAAGGCTACCAGAAGTGGCAGGTTATTGGGTTGTCTCAGATCTACTGTAAACTGAGCATTCGTGAGCTCAGAGAACAGACGAAGAGTGCTGAGACGGGACAGCTTCTGGCAACAGACCAAGAAGTAGAAGCTCTTGTCCGTGATATGATCGCAACGGGCATGCTCAAAGGGTCCCTCGATACCGACACCAACGGCACAAGCTATCTTGCCTTCCTCCCTGATGGAGAGGTTCTCTCTGAGACGGAGTTTGCGCAAGAAATCAAGAAGGCGGTCGACAATCTCAAAGCCCTCGGCAGCATCGTTGAGACAACCGATTCACGCCTCATGGCATCTCGAGACTACGCTAGGCACATTGCACGCGAGCAGAAGCGCCAAGAGAAGGAGGGGCACATGGCCGACCAAGGCTTTGGCTTTGACCAGTCCATTGAGGACGAGGACCTCATGGTCGATACCATACAGCACGGTTAGCGTCCAGCTCAAGACTCCATCGTGCACGCGCCTCCCCCGGTGCCCGTGTTCGCTACCTCGCCAGCATTCTCGAACTTACTATTGGAGGACTTGTCGCCTTCAGAAGAAAGCGATGAACCCATCTATAGCGCTTCTTTCATCAGCACCCTGATCTCTATCGCGTACCCCGACTTTGACGCGATCCCAGATGACCCGGGCTTACTCCTCGGATTCGGTAGTCTCTAGATATGAGAACGACAACGAGGGCTGAGTCAAAGAAAAACACGTGGGTACAGAACCGCAATGCACGAAATATATGAGTGACGAAGGCAGCGACAAAACGCACGGCTTCTGATAATGGCATTGCTTATTCACAAACAACATGAAAGCGTTATGGCTTACAAGTAGGGCGAAGGAGAACGAGGCCCAGCAGTCTCATGAAATCATAAGGAAGCCGGCGTTCGGAAACGGAGTTCTTGAGACTTCGGACAAGGTATCATGCTGAGACAGTGTGTGGCATATTATCCTCTTAGGCCTCTGCCTGCTAGTTTCTGCAGAGAAAAGGGGGTCAGTGGCAAAACTGGTCCTAGAATAGCCAGTAGAGGAAACATGATGAGATCACATGAATGCGTTGTACGGCCGTGTTGAACATTGCATGCCTTGTATTGATCATAATTGTTCAGCAAAGGAACAACACAATACTCTTCTCGGCTTTCGCCGTTCATGGCTCATGATACACTCGAACATTCCGCTTTTCCTCTCCATAATCCAGATATGCCCCCTAGGCGCGTCATTTAGTACCGTGATTTTCAGCTGCGACGCCATTGTCATACCAAAGCCTCACGAACTGATGCTATACTGCTTGATCAGTTCCGCAAGCTTGTTGCCTTCCGACTTGTATTCAACCGGCGCGGCACTACGAGCCTGGTATCGAATTCTAGAAATAACCATTAGTTTCAAAGTCCTCGAAAGAACCCAAGTCCAATAGATATCTTACCTCTGGGACTCGCCGAAAGTGTCCATCTTGGCACTGCAGCGGAACGCGAGTTTCTTGCAATTGGCTGCCTCGAAAGCGTTGGGCGAGCGTTGCTTCGTCGCCGCCCTCCCTTGAGTTCCATGAGCTGATCCGCAGACATGCCCATGATAGAGCGGCCAACTTCGTCGAAACAGCTAAGCCACAGCTGTGATGTGTGATCGCATACGTTCACAGACATGATGTAGCGATACTCGGGCCTATCGTGAGAGACGTCACACTTGTCGCAGCGCCATGTGCCGTCATTCATGTCAACAACCTTTTTGTTGCAGCCTTCGTTGCGACAAGCAGGGTACGCAAAGGTATCCTGCTTGATATAGACAATGGTTGCTTTGAGGTTGAAAAAGTCCTGCTTTTCGCCCATGCCGAGCTGCTCGTCCTTGACCTGCACAACAACCTTGTCTTCGTCGGGGCGCCCAGTGGCAGCACCCAAACCGGAGCCCATGCTATTGTGCGTTGCGAAGGCATCATTACGACCAGACGAGTCGTACCAGCCCTTCAGGCGGTGAGCATCAGGAATATCAGGGTCGACGGACATGGTGCCCGACGACAAGAGACTCAGACTGCGACCGCCAAAGTCGGAAACCTTGACGCCCTTGAAGGCGACGACCGATTCCGGGCTTGCGTCAAAGCCCTGGGCAGACTTGCCCCAGATAGTGATGCGAACAGAGAAGTTGCTGTCGTCAACGAGTGTTAGTTCACGCTTCTCGTATGGTTTGCCTGTAGACTTGGACACGATCTGCGAGACTTCGCCAACATCTTTGAGTACACCGACAACGTCAACCGTCGCATCCTTCTCGACACTCTGCAACTCCTGGATGTTGCAAAAGTTGTAGCGAACCTGCGGGACGTTGGTCTGATCTTCAGCCTTCTCAATCACCGTATCTCGCTCAAAAGTGAGCTCGTAGTCGTTGGGAAGGTTGGTAAACTGCTTCTTGGCCATGCCGACCTTACAGGGGTTCGAGATATAGTAGACAGAGCCCTCTTGCAGCAGGTCGTAATATTGATCACACTGCTCGTTGAAGCCTGTCGCCTTGATTTCGCCGCTCTCGTCAAGCAGGTTGACCGAGAAGAGCTTGCCTTCTCCGCTTGGCTTGTGCCACGTCCGGATATCTGACTTTTGGGTAACGCGGGCCTTGATAGTCCATTTGTGCGCGTAGGGAGACAGTGCCTCGATGGGGTATATGTTGCTGCTGCCGTGGCTTGTACCGGCAACACTGCGACTAGGAATCTGCGAGATTCTTGGCTTCTCTTTCTCTTCCTCCTTCTTTGCTCCATAGAAGTTTTGGCCTTGGATCGGCGCATTGCCTGTGTTTCCCGCGTTGGGGGCTGCGCCCTCAGGGAGGGGTTCGAAGGCCAAGGGGTCACCAATTTTCTCAGGTGTGCCAAGCTCTGGAATGACCTCGAGACCGAGGATAATGAGGATGCTATCAACGTGTTAGCCTCAAAATCAGTCTCACATGATTAATGCACCGACTTTTTGCCCTTGACAGAGTTGGGTTGGTACTGGGTGACGCGAACAAGGCAGTTCTTGACGAGTTGCCCATCGTGAATCACGTGGTTGACCTGGGTCGCCATCATGGATTGGACATAGTTGTTGATGTCGCTTAGAACAATTCGGAAACGGTCGGCCGCCCCTTGCTGTCCTGCGAGAGGCTTGATCTGAAGGCACTGTAGAACAGGCACGGGAAACCTGGTGGCGACATTTTCGGGATCGTTGAAGATGGCGCTGTGGTCATCACAGCGGTCAGTGAAATTCTAGAAACGTGTGGGTGTTGTGGAATGATATACTCAAGAGCACCGCGTGTAATCTTTGATGCAGCAGCAGAATCCATCTTGAGCTTGCTTCGTACAAGGTGGTGGAAAGCAAGATGGGTGACTCTGGGTTGGGATGAACTATAATAAGGGTGGGTTGATGGCAAAAGATAGGCCAGGAAACGGCGCGTCGAACGCGTTCTGTTTAATGGATTAGACTGAGGCGTGTTTCCCGAAGATGGCGGGGTCGGGTATTTGGCAGTTGTCGCCACTGCATGACAGCTGGGGTTGGGCTTCTCCACTCGCAAGGCGCGTCGCGGGGCAGCAACGATCCGGACGTCATTTCTCCCCTCATTCGTTGTCAACGGCGCTGGCCAAGTAGTGAGTACCTAGCCAACAGAAGACACCAGGCAACCATTGTTTCTCTAACGTTCCTGACCCACGATTCAGCGGACTCTCAACTTTCTTTGGCGACTTTTATTGCACTGGAAACTTAGTACTACACCATACCATACGTTCTCAACTGACATCATGGCTGAAGCCGAGATTGCGACGAAGGCGCCGGAGAGCGATGCTGCTGCTCCTGTCCAGGAGCCTGTCATTCCCGGCGACACTCCTGCTCAGACCGGACCAACCATGGGAGAACACAGCGAACATTGCGTTTCAGACCGGCCGGCTCGTAAGTTGCCTTGGTGGTAGACGATCAAGGTAGTGAAAAGAGAGAGGCTCATAAGCACAGCACACGGCCAATCCGCTACCGGCGAAATCATCCAAATCAACGACACCGATGTGTACATCTCCAAGCCCGCCGACTACCCCCATGCACAAGCTCGCTTCTTGCTCCTCCTTACAGGTGGTACGGGCGTTCACTCGACAAACAACCAGATTCAGGCCGACAAGTTTGCCAGCGAGGGCTTCCTTGTGGCTATGCCTGACATCTTCAACAAAGATCCGGCGCCGACGTCTTCCACCTTTGATGTTGAGCAGAGCGACTCCTTTCTAGATACTATCAAGCTCAAGGTAGCTGAGACCGCCAAAAGCTTCCAGATTGACATGTGGCTTGCGCGCCACACGGAAGAGAAGGTGCTGCCTATTCTACACCGCGTGATCGACGGGTGCCGTGAGAAGTACGCTGATGCCATCAAGCACGGCGATGGCATATATGCCGTAGGATACTGCATAGGCGGACGCTACATTCTACTCCTCGGGTCTGACAGCCAGGCCGTAGCACAGAAGCCCGCCGACGAAGAGGCTGGCCAGCTGAAAAAGGGTCCCTCTATCAAGGTTGGCGCGCTGGCCCACGGCGCATCTGTGACGCCAGACGACTTCAAGGGGTTAAAAATTCCTATCTCACTAGTGTGTGTAGAAGATGATCCCCTATTTCCTGAACATGTACGCACGTTCGGCGAAGACGCATGTCCAGGCGACCTTGAGCACGAGTTCGGTCTACCCGGAGTTCCGCATGTAGTGTGTCACTTTGCTTTTGCCTTCGAATGACGATCTGGGGTGTTTCTAACGCATTGTTTAGGCTTTCGCTGTTGGTGGTGAATACGAAGATGCAACCATTCGAGAGGCACAGGCTACGGCTTACCACCAAATGTTGAAGTGGGTCCAGGAGCACTAAGTACCTAGGCAGGAAGGATCAAGTGCGCGGTGTGCGAATAGCTTTTCCTTGATATTGTGAGCCTAATGAACGACTGATGATGACCACTTGAACACACACAGCAGCTTGTCAAGTCTCTGTGAGATTCTCATATGATATCTACGCCTATGAAATGGTACACACGATTTTGCCCGAGTTCTGGTTACCCTCTAGGATTTCATGAGCTTTCTGGATCTGATCCCACGGCAGAACGGTGTCAATGACCACCTTCAGCTTGCCGTTCTCAAAATCGGGCAAGTAGCTCTCGAGCTTCTCTCGTAGCTTTCCCTGGTATTCGAGAGTCCTGCTCCGCAGAGTCGTGCCCTCAATCCGCACCCTCTTAAACAGGATGGGCCGGATGTCGAGATTCTCGACTATGCCACCTCCCATCATGCCGAGCATGGCGATCCTGCCATCCCTGGCAGTGACATCAATGTTCTTGGTGAAGTAGTCGCCTCCGCCGATGAAGTCGACGACAAGGTCCACCCCGTTCCCACCAGTCGCATCCTTGATCCCTTTTGCCCAATCCTCGGTCTTGTAATTGAAAGCCTTGGTTGCTCCTAACGTGCCTGTAATGAAAGAGCACTTGCCCTCCGTACCGGCTGTCGCATAGACTGCGCCGGCGCCGGCATCTAAGCTCAGCTGGATGCCGGCGATGGAGACGCCCGAAGCGCCGGCGTGCCACAGCACGGCCTTGCCAGGCTGGAACTCACCGACAACATGCAAGGCCTGGATGGCCGTGATCCAAGTCTCGGGGACGCCAGCAGCCTGCTCCCAGGAGAGGAAAGCTGGCTTAGGCATCAGCATGCCCACGTCGACGGCGACGTATTCGGCATACGCGCCGCCATATGCCAGACCAAAGACCTCGTCGCCGACCTTGAAGCGGGAGGTGTCGGTACCCTCGCCGGCCAGGGAATCGACGGTGCCACTGAACTCGACGCCGAGAATGCTGGAAACACCGGGGGGTAGGGGATATGCGCCGTTGCGTTGGATTTGATCCATGCGATTGATGCCAAAAGCCTTGACCTTTACGAGGGCCTCGCCAGACTTGGGGGTCGGTTTAGGAATGTCGGAACTCAGGAACAGGTTCTCGCGGGGGCCTTTGCCGCCCCTGATGTCTGGACAAGCGGGTCAGACGCGTGTCGTGATGATGCCGCCGAAGTCTCGATGGCGGGACGTACCATTGCTCGCATCGTGCCGTCATTGTCACTCAAAAATGCCAATGAGTCGTGCGATGTCGTGCTGTAGTTGCTGTCATGAAGATGTTGTCTGTTTTCCTCAGCTCTCTGGTGTTGGGATTTCAGGTGCCTGACATCCGGTAGAGGGGGTCATGCTTTCCTGTCGTCTCGATGACGTGCGGCTCCAGCATTCCCGTCCTGCTTGCGACTTGCAAACCTAACGCCGAACCTGGGCCGACTGATCCACGAAACGCATTCCGCGCTCTCCCACGCTGCCAACGCCAGCAAGTGAGAAGACGGCAGATGGTCCAATTGAGAGGGCCGAAAGGGCCCTCAAGCGTCAAATTGAAGACACAACATTCTTCTCAAGGTGTACGACACCAACAGAAGTCTACTCTCAACTCTTGTCCACAGCAAAGGGGCGCCTAACCGAGACACCGCGTGGCGCAAGTCATCCAAGGCTGCTGCAGAACATTATTGTGCAGCGTGAAATGTCAAATTGACAAACGCTGTCGTGCTGTTCTCGGGATGACAACATTGCTTTGTGAGAGCAATAGCATGGAATTGGATCAAAGGCAGGCAAGACACATTGAACTACACTAATGCGAACTGCTGATGACGCCGCCTCCAACGAAGCAGGCAGCTAGCGATAACTGCCTCGCGAGTCGCACGGCGATGAGGCAGTGGTAGATAGGAGGAGAGAGGATACCTCGAATCCCTCCCTCATACGACCTGCCTTGCTCGCATCATAATAATGGATCATTGAATCTCGGGAACGCGGGGACTTGATTTCAAGAATCACTTGCAGGTCATCTCGATGGCCAGCAACAATACGAGGCGCTCTGAACGCTGTGAAATGCTTCTAGAATTGGCAAGCTCCTCACTGGTCCAATGGGGTCGGATTCGGAATCAGGGTCAGAGTCAGGCCGGGTATCATGATTCTCCCTGCCCTCGCTTTCCCCTGCATGTGGAAGTCTTCCCTGTCCGCCCTTCCGCCTTGCCAGCGCCTTGCCCGGCAACCGGGAGCGGGAACATCAAGTCAAGACATGGTTGGCTCCCGGAAAGGACAACAAAAACATGGTGACGGGGCCTGCAACTGGGGGAGCTCTGCTGAGTGGAAATTAGCTTGCGGGGCGTGGAGCGCTTTCTGGGTCGATAGTACACAATGATATGGAAAACTCGGCTCCGTAGCTGGTGGCTCAGGAGAAGCTGATTTGCCCGTCACCAGCTCACTGGCCCCAAAAGCTTGAACTCTCACACACGACCCATGCGAACCAACCCCTTTCGAGCTGAGGTGGAGTCGGAGCTTTGCCGTCTGAAGGCGCCTCCGTTTCGATGGAACTCCTGATCTCCCGGAGATGCCAAGAAGAGGCGTCAAGGCCCGAGAAGTCATCGAGCAGAAACACCGATTGCCTGCCTTTGACTGACGATCACGGCGCGTCCTATCTTGGCCAGTGTGTTTACGATGATATGCTTGCTACATACCTGACGCGAGGCAAAGTCATAGGTGGCAGGAGCAAAGAGTTCAAAACTGTAGGACCTGGGGACACGGTCCGCTGGGCGGGTGATGCCCAAGCGCAGCCCCCCTTGGTGATCTGACCAGCACTTGGGCGGCACGTCGTCTCATATCGTCAGACCGCCAGCTTGGCCGGCTTTGCTTCCGGTCCCCCAAGCTGGGTACTGGGTGGGCTGGCAGGGCTGGTATCAGTTCACATCGTACAGCAGGTTCGGCGGTCCCAGCAAGCCTCGCCTGGAGTCTTCCCAGGTGTCAGACACACATCGGGGCTGCTTGGCAGATGGGAGACACAGGGCAGACTTTTCCGGTGCACAGGCTTCACAGGGCAGGCGGCTTGTACCTGATGGGTGAGTTGGTCGCTGTTGCCATTTTTGGAGACGGCCCCAGAGAAGGCTCGAAGGGCCCCAGGAGCAATCCACTAGGAGGGCAACGATTGGCAAGAGAAGCCCCGATCAAAGAGTCTGGACTCTGGTGATCATCGACATACCCAGTTTTCTAGTCATCGTATTGTTGTTTTGCACCCCATTAGCCGGATTGGGATGGGGGCCTCTTTTTTTTTTTTCTCTCGTGTTGTTAAACAGGCTGGGAAATTGAGCGCAAAGCCGTCGGTGATATACGCGAGACCTGACTCGTCCGTTCACTTCTCCATGCCGCCCAGCGTCCGCCCCACTGGCACTGATAGCGCTGGTACTGGCCTCCGCTGGAGCGCCGCCGCATCATAGCACCTGGGTGGCCGTGCCGTGGCCTCCAGAGAAGCATCGTCACCGTAAGGTACCTACTTTACTACCTGCCTAGGTACGGCTGACCCCAACTCAGCACATATGACTCTATTGAACCTTAGTGCAATCTCTGCGAGGCTCAATCTCCTGGCTCGCCACCCACACCATCCACTTCCACATCCGCCCGTCCAACCGCCCATCCAGCCATCTAAGCCCAATCGGCTGCACGACCTGAGCGCGCCGCCCTTACATCGTCCCCATCCATCACATCTCGCCCGCGACTGGCGACAGCGAGCGATGAGCGATTAGCCTTGGACATTAACTTGGCACAGTTGAAGCAGCGGCCTGCTCAAGGGATCGGGCGGGCCTGCCCAGCCGCACGGAACGGAAACCAGGTGTTTTGGTGCGATCGATAAGAATCTGCGGATGGCACCGTCAAGCTGGCCCTTTCGCACTGGTAGAACGAAGTAACAACAGCTCCAGGAGCCATGGTTTTCATAGCCACGTATGGGTCATCGAGTAAAGTCAGACGCGTCGGCCTTGACGCGTGGTAGAGCAGTGCAATCTGCTCAATCTGCTCAACCGCCTTGGCTGCCTTCTAGACGGAGCAGGATGGCGGTTCACCGGCCTGTCTGCGTCGGGCTTTGTGTCCAGCGATAGGGTTCCTGCATTAGTGTGCCCCGAACCAGCAGGACAGGCGTCATCAGCTCAGGCACAGCGACTTCCGCCAGTCAGAACCACCAGGCCGTATGCGGGACGGGCAGCCCTGCGTCGACTGATGGTGGTGTTGGTTCGTCTTGGAGGCCCACCAGGTCATGCACTAGAGTCGTGCACAATCCCACAGTAGGTAGCCAGCAGATGTACAAGTCACATGTGCTGCTCATCCGACTGAACAGCAACCGTCGTCTCATACGCGCGTCAACGCACATCAATAGCGAGCTACAATTACGGTACGCCGGGCCCAAGCAACGGACCAAGAGCACGGGCACTACTACCGTGCTAACCAGCCGGGGCAGAAAAGTTAGTTGGCGATTGCACAATGGCCGACTCGGACGGACGATGGCAGTGTCCATTCCAACGCAGGCCATGGACTGGTGACCCACAGGCGATCACGGCCGAGCCGGTACGAGTTCTCAATCTCTCGCATTGTTAGGATTGGCAGGGAAGCAGGGGAAGGCCAGAGACAAGAGAGAGATTGTGCGGTGAACAGCGCCGGCAAGAGCCCGCTTCAACAAAAAACAGGGCACGTAGGCAAAGGCCCAATGGCGAGACGGGCAGCGCTTCCCTTACACCCCCCCCCTATCCATCGCTGACTGTCTGGGCTGGCGAGGTCTATCTCCCTGGTCTGTCAATTAGAAAACGCGAGGAGTTCATTCGACGCCACGGTAAAAATGGAGTCCTCTTTTGCCGACCCAAATTAGTAGCGAGAAATCCGGCAAAGGGGGGGGGACCTGGCGCTGTATGAGTGAATGTGTTGTCGGCGTGAGCGTGAGTGCGCATCGGGTGTGGACCGCTCGGTGCCAGGGCCAAGCGGCACCCAGTGAGCAGCAGCGGCTGGCGGAAGAATGTCAGCGAGCAAGCCAGCGCTGAAGGGCCATGGAAAATGGACATGGAAGACAGGGGTGGGGGATGGATCATGGATAAGATGGGTGGATGGGATGAGTGCCAGGAAGTCAACCCGGGAATCACACCTGGGCATCCACATCCGCACACCCCTTGCGGCGAGAAGACCCATCCTTGCCATCCTACCCACCACCCCTGACCCCTGGCCTGGCCCCATCGCCAGCGTGGACTGCGCGGGTTCTCCCCCTTTCCCCTTGGACCTCGCTCGTCTGTTGTTTGTATAAAGTCCTTTTCATCCTGTTCCCCATTACACTTTTCTTCCTCTCCTCTTCACCCACACACATTCGCTACAGCACGACCTAGACTTTCAGTCACTTTCATTCGTTAATACCAGCGCAAGATACCTAATCTCTCCAACCCACTACCACTCAGCCATCACCTCGCTCTTCCCCGAGTCGATTTAATATCAGTCAAAATGAAGTACTCCGCTGCCACCGTTCTCGCTGCCGCCACCGCCGTCATGGCCGGCGCCTACGGCAACAACGTCACCTACACCACCGAGGTCGTTGAGGTTTACACCACCTACTGCCCTGAGCCCACCACCCTCACCCACGGCGACAAGACCTACACCATCACCAAGCCCACCACTCTGACCATCACGGACTGCCCTTGCACCATCTCCAAGCCCGTCCTGACCACCTCGGTCGTTGAGTGCCACGACTGCGCTCCCCCCGCCAAGCCCACCTACACTGCCCCCGCGGTTCCCCACGTCCCTGCCCCGGTTCCCGGCCACAACCAGACCACCACCAAGGTCGTTGTCCCCGTCCCCACCACCAAGGCCCCTGAGACCGTCCCCACCGCCGGTGCTGGCAAGGTCGCCGCCCTCTCTGGCGCCGGTCTGGCCGGTGTCCTCGGTCTCGCCGCTTTCGTCCTGTAAATTCGCTACCTTTGAGGTCAACACTCGGCGTTCGCGTCTCTGCCTCGGTCGCCCGCAACGGTCAAGGGGGTGGCGACGCAGCCACGCGACAATCAGCATGACGCGGACGGCGAGCGCTCTTAGTGTGGAGTTTGCGGGCGTTGCGGGGTTGTTCGGATACCCAGGATCTTCGGGAGGTGTTGCCGGCGGTCGGGCGGTCTGGACATAATTGGGCTCGCCAGCCGGCAGTCGATATCAACAAATCCAGTACATTCTTGTACCTGCTTCGTGCGCACATCTCGGGTGATTTCGTCACAAGTGAGGAGGAAGAGGAAATGAGGAGGCTCGACTTCTCGCCCACGGAGGATTCTGTCTTGCTCAAGATACCTGTGTGTGCGGTCTATACCAATTTTTGCCCTGGGGTTCCTGGGGAGAGGAATATTAATGTGTTCACGATGGAGCGCAGCGTTTCATGGCTCTGATCATACGAAAGAAAATCGATCCCATATTTTGTTCCTCCCTCTACCTAGTGGCAAACTTGTGGTATCCGTTCCTCGTCGGATGTTTTATGGCTCTCCTGTACAAGCTAGACCTGAGTTTCTGTAGTTCCCATAATGAAACGCAGCACGGAGAGACCACTTTTGGTCCGACAGCTAGTTGGCCTTCCGCAGTTTTCTGCGTGTACATTGTGACTTCCTTTTGCAACGATGCGACAGAGTCGAGTGCTTCTGACCACAGGTCCAGGACGCGAAGAGATGGGGGGGGAGCGGTGAAAGGGCGA
>NW_003315038.1:1133846-1139654 GCF_000150825.1 Verticillium alfalfae VaMs.102
GCGCAACTGAGCAGGATTGAGCCTATGGGTCTTGTTTTGATGATCGGGACGACATGACGCGACGCGACAACGACAAGGCAGGTGCCAGAGATAACGAACAGGCCCTGGTCACAGACAGAAGGGGCAGGCACCTCGCGCTCGTTGGCGCAAGGGTGGTGTTTTGGTTTTGGGTGTGGAAAATTGACTGGCACCTAGGTAGGTACAGTAAGGTAGGTAGGTACCGACCTAGGTAGATGAGATACGGACGGATCGGGTGCGTCACGTGATGTGGTGTTGATTATGGCCTTGCCTTTCCCCTTGTTTTCTTTCTTGCTGACGGCTGGCGTCAAGGTTCAGTGCGTGCGGTATGTTGAAGCACGAGTAAATTGTTTGCTTCGGTCTCGTGTTGGGCATATATATGAAGTGTTTGGTTCGTTGCAGGCGAGGGCCTGTTTGCCAGGCGGCATTCGGTAGCCGCGACTCTGCACTCTCGATTCGATATCGGGTCATTCATGGAAATCTGCTGCTGTACAGTACTCCATCAAGGAGAGCGTCTACAGAGCCACCTGATGTGTAGGCAAGCCAAGCAAGACCTGGTTTTGCACCTCGTCGCCAAATACATACACACATACAGATCGAACTTAATCAGGTGCCTACGCGCAGACCCAATTACAGCAGCAATGGCATTGTTTCGCCTTTGTCGCCAGCAGCACACCTGTTGAGTGGACAGAAATGCTGATTCTTTGATGTCCCGCTCTCATCGTCTGTGGCCAGCTGGGAGCACGAGGGTGGCAGGCGGCGTTGACAGCTCGGCTTGGCTCTTGCGGGGCTCTCGGCAACCTCTCATGACGCCCCCGGATCAGCGGACGGCAGTGCGGGGAAGCACAACCGGGGTACCTGCCGTGAGCACCTAGTGCCTGGGTAGGTACCTAGGTCGGCAGGCAGCTTGGGGAACTGGAGGCCCATGAGACGTCACATTCTCGTAGTGCTCGCCCTCTTTCCTGGACTACATCCCTTGGGCCAGCAAATCATTATGCCCCCATGGCCGAGGAAGAGCCCGCCAACAGGCTTAAAGACGTTGCATGCCGCCTCTCTGGCCAGATCAGCAGCATATCGTCACAACCCTCTTACCACCACAGCCATGCCGCAGTCCTCGAGACCATCACACCCTCAGGACGATGTGCATCGTCAGTCCCTTGAGGACCCAACATCGTTTTGGGGCCGGCAGGCCGACCATCTCTATTGGCACAAGAAACCTTCCTCGACCCTGGTCCAGGCGAAGACGACCCTCGGGAAGAGCGGCGTCACTCATGCAACCTGGTCTTGGTTCCCAGATGGGCAGATCTCGACGTGCTACAACTGCGTTGATCGCCACGTCCTTGCCGGTCATGGTCACCATCCCGCCATTTTTTACGACAGTCCTGTGACCAAGACGAAACAGACTCTAAGTTATGCACAGCTTCTCGACGAGGTCGAGGTCCTTGCTGGCGCCTTACGAGAGGAGGGTGTCAAGAAGGGCGATGTTGTGCTCATTTACAGTGAGGATATTCTTTCATCTCTTTCCATGTTCTCCATCGAGCCTTGCTCTGCTCACACAAGTCAGTGCCCATGATTCCTGCTGCCCTCATAGGCATTCTCGCTGCGAGCCGTCTCGGCGCTGTGCACGCCGTCGTTTTTGGTGGCTTCGCCCCTGCCGCCCTGGCCCAGCGGATCGAGGCATCCCGGCCCGTGGTTATACTGACGGCATCGTGCGGCATCGATGGCGCCAAGGCACCGGCCGCGTACCAGCCCCTCGTCGAAGAAGCCCTTCGTCTATCTTCGCACAAACCCCTTCGTGTCGTGTCCTGGCACGCGACGAAGTCGGGTGGCATCCTATCAGCCGCAACATAGGCGAGCGAAACTGGCAGAGCATGTCAGAGAGCTAGCCGTGCTCGCAATATCAGAGCGGCATGCGTGCCCGTCGCCTCGTCTGACCCTGTATACATCATCCATACATCTGGGACTACGGGTACTCCCAAGGGCGTGAGGAGGGATGCAGCCGGTCATGCGGTCGGGCTCCAACTCTCAATCAAGTATCTATTCGACATCCATGGACCTGGTGATGTCATCTTCACGGCGTCTGATATCGGATGGGTTGGTTGCCTCCTCTCCACCATCGACACAGTCTTGCTGATAATATCTAGGTTGTTGGACATAGTTTCATCGCCTATGCCCCTCTCCTAGCCGGTGCTGCGACAGTTCTCTACGAGGGCAAACCAGTCGGCACGCCTGACGCATCTGCCTTTTGGCGAGTTGTCGAAGAATACCGTGTAACTTCCATGTTCACCGCCCCGACAGCTCTACGTGCCATAAAGCGGGACGACCCCGAGAACGCGCGCCTCAAAGACATTGGCAACCGCCGGGGCCTCCGTTCACTCCGTGCCCTTTTTCTCGCCGGTGAACGATCTGAGCCCGCCATCATCTCAGCCTACCAGGAATTGCTCGACGAGTACGCTGCGCCCCCGGACGAGGGCGGATCCCACGTCATCGACAATTGGTGGTCTACTGAGTCAGGAAGTCCAATAACGGGTCGTGCTCTCGTACCTCACGTTGCTATTGACGCGAAAAGGACTGGTCGTCACCCACCCATCGGCATCAAGCCCGGTAGTGCAGGTAAGGCAATGCCAGGCTTTGACGTGCGGATCGTAGACGATGAGGGTAACGAGGTCCCGCGAGGCACTATGGGCAACATTGTCTTAGGGTTGCCCTTGGCTCCGACGGCATTCCGAACACTGTGGGAAGACGAGGAACGGTTTTACAAGGGCTATCTAAAGCGGTTCGAGGGGAAATGGGTTGACACTGGCGATGCTGGCTTCATTGATGAAGAGGGCTACGTCAGCGTCATGAGTCGCAACGACGACGTGCTTAACGTGTCAGCACATCGTCTATCTAGCGGTATGTCCCTATCTCCGTGCCACGACCCTCGAAGCTCCGACTGACGTGATACTAGGTTCCCTCGAACAGGCCATTACCTCTCATCCTTTGGTCGCTGAGGCCTGCGTCGTGGGCGTCCCAGACGCCCTCAAGGGCCAGCTGCCGTTTGCGTTCGTCACCCTCTCTGTTGCCTCGCATCCCACCACTGCAGTGCCGGATCCCGCGCTAGAGAAGGAGATCCAGGAGCTTGTCCGCGCACAAGTTGGTGCCATTGCGACGCTGGGGGGCGTGGTCCAGGGTAAAGGGATGATCCCCAAGACTAGAAGTGGCAAGACCTTGAGGCGAGTGCTGCGGGAGCTGGTGGAGAATGCATCCAAGGGGGATTTTGAGAAGGAGGTCAGCGTGCCCAGTACGGTGGAGGATGCGGCTGTTGTTGATGTTGCAAGGAAGAAAATCGGCGAATACTGGAGAGTCAAGAGAAGTGAAGGCAAGGCAAAGCTCTGATGGATTGCGCATGCTGGGTCTGTTTACATTGACGTTCTTTCGTAACTAGATCTTCAAGCAATTTAGCGTTCTTTTGCCTGTTCTGGTCAAAAACTTATCTGCCCGTCTTCCTTTCAGTGGTTTCAGCATCTGGCTTTCCCGTGAATTTGCCTGCAAGCATACGTATTGGCTGGGCAGTTTATAGCACGGAAGGTACCACTGGCAGTTGGTATCTGCTCTGTTACCTGTCAAGCAGCATGCCGAGGCGTGTTGGTTGTCCAATAACTGTGCAGTCGGCAACAAATATCATCTTGCACAGCTCTGTGGACTGTACGCAGATTTTGATGGGAATTCACTTGGTGGCAGAATACGAGACCAGGCTCACCTGTTTATGGTATGTATACCCTGGCGATATTCATGGAGGGGTCTCTATCAGTTGTTCATCTTACACCTCTCAATTTGAGTTTTCAATGAACAATTTTCAATAAACAACAAACATATTGAAGGTGCTACTCGCCACTGGAACACCACTTCCTCGAACAAAAAGACGACACTGGACCGCGTCATCCTTTTCCCCTTAGGAAAACCACCAACGGACACCAGCATGCGTTTCCCTAGTCACGTTCCCCAAACCCAGAGCTACAACATGACCCGAAGCAGTGCGTCCCTCCCCCTCCCTGCATGCCGTAGCCATACCGCCCTAGCTCAACAGCATCAATGCCGACAGAGACCTCGTATAAGCCTATCTTGCTTTTCGCCATCAAGATCGCCCGATGTGAATCAAGACGGCGCGGCCAATGAGATCACACTTGTCGGCCGCCTAGGCCCCTCGTGGCCTTGACACGACAGCACGCCCTCCATACCGTACGACGCCCGCTTCTTCCTTGGGGATAGAACCCTCTTCTCGTTGTCAGCCATGTCGTACGGCAGCGACCTTGGGTCTCGAGCACGGGATGAGGAGAGGAGGAAACGAGGACGAGAGACGCAGTCGTTTCACGGCATGTTCGTAGCACGGAGTTCAAACCATCTGCTCTGCAGCACGGTGCTGGCGGGTCGGTCTCGTGGTACGCGGCCGACGAGGGCGAGCCGAGAGGGGGTGTAGGGGGTTGGATGATCGGTTTTGCCACTCATGGTGTCCATCTTTGACGAGCCGCGTCCTTGTTGCGAGGAGCAGCTAAGAAGGACCCCGTCAGGTTTTTGGACTTTCCCTAGGCTGTTTATTTGCAGCGATGCAACGAGGCCGTTTGGTCGAGTCCTGTAGTCGGGGTGAGTTGTTGCGACAAACGTGACGGTGGGTTGTAAAGATGCTTGCTTGTCTGTCCGTCCGCGGATGCCGTGTGACGCTGCTGCGCGCTGCGTGGTATCACGGGAGTACAGATGGGGGTCTCCCTAGGAGGGCAGGGTTGGGTTCATACGTGCGTGTAGTGGGACGCACAAGGTGCTTGTTATGTTTGTTGAACGTCATGTCGGAATTGCCATGTTTACTCCTCACCAGTGGGAGCGTGGAAGTTGGCAGTATCGAGGACTCCTCAACTCCCGAGATGGAAGGCCAGATAGAACAGCGAAACACCTCTTATGCGCGAAGGAACGCTGTAGGCTACAAATATGGTAAATGGGCTTTAACAACAGAAAACGGAATATCTGTCGACCCAATAACACTGCTTCGCCATGTTCGCACTCAAAGCCAAGTACCTTGGGAAAGGAAGTCGAGAAGAGCAGAGGAGTGGGAACAGGAGGACCCGATAGCTGGCGGCCAAGTCAATCGCATGAAAGGCCCGGTAATCAGAGCTATAGATATGGTGACCAGCTACTGATCTGTCCGAGATTCCTTGGTGGCATAGAGCAAGTACGAGGATGAACGATATTCACAAACACATCAAAAGCCCGTTGACCATTAAACTCGTGCACCGAGGTCAGACCAAGAAGCTAGTGGCGCAAAACATGCCCGCGCACGCTTCAAGAAGATGACCAGTGTCATATTGTGAGAAAAAAAGCACGGCACACTGGGAGCTGTCTCGGCGAACACCCATGAATCACCCGATACAACTGAATGCGTCACCGGAAGTTTGCCGATCGAACACCATGAACCGACGAAAAGCAGTACAGCCAGCCTGCGCCCCATCCGAAAGCACAACCGTTCCCCATGTACCCGGGTATCAAAAGAGGCCGCAAAGCCAAAGTGCAAAAACGAAGACCGACGCCGTCCCCCCCCCCTTGCCCTTTGCCAGACTAAGACGCCGCACATGACGAGCTGGCCAGCGCCATCATGACGTTTTGAACGCCGAAGTAACAGACCCCGTCGTGTAGGTGCCAAGCACGCTCCGCTGTCCTTCCCTCGCCACCTTTAAGCCTGCAAAACCGCGCCCTCAGATAATCGTTTGCCGGCCTTGAGGCTCTCAAGAACCCTGCAGCGGTCAGCACTCGACAGATCAA
>NW_003315038.1:1139816-1142125 GCF_000150825.1 Verticillium alfalfae VaMs.102
TTCGCCGAGGTGCAGCGAGACGCGCGCGCCGTTCTCCGCCAACAGACGCTTGAACTTGTGGTCCGAGACGAGGGGCGCCGTGCTCCCATTGACGTAGACGACAACGCCATCAAAGAGGCCCCTGCCTCGACCCCCAACCGGCTCGACATTGTCGTCGTCGGCGGCGGCGGCGGCGGGGGGCAGTGTCTCCCGCATGCGTCCCGGCGCAAGCAACATGTCGTGGACGCTACACTTGGCCCTCTCCCTGACGGCCTTGGGCACGACGGCGCCGACGGCGTGGTCAAAGTCCTCGCTGCCGGCGCCGTGCGTGTCGCTCTCGCGGGGCGCCGCCCGTGTGCCCGGCGCGAAACTGGCCCATCAGCTTGCGGTTGCGGCTGTCGCGCCAGCCGAGGCCAGGCCTTGTGTCGGGGCGCTGGTGGCCGGTGCTGCTCGAGTTCCAAGGGTCGAAGACCTTGCCGAGCCTGGGCTGGGCCGAGGGAGGGAGAGGCTTGTTTGGTGGCTGAGGCATGGCGCTGATTTCCGATACTTCCTAGGTTTCTCTCTTTCTTTATACGTTCCCTGCCAGCTGTGTCGGCAGAGAAGACTGACATGTAAAGATAAAAGGGAGGGACCGGTTCGCACCAGCTCGGGCTATCAAGGGCTCGGGAAATGTCGTTGGCATTGATCACGCAGGCCTAAACGCGCTGTGCGTCTGTGGCGCGTCCTCCTGTGGCTCAGGAATCCAGAGACAGCTGGCGACCAAAGTGACGGGCCGGTCGAACACGTCGGTAGCGCGAAGTCAGCTGACAAGCCTTCACCACAGCGCATCGTCCAGTACCTAGATCAACAATACCATATCACGTGATACACACCATGTGGTGTCAGCCTCGAGGGGCATCAAGAACGCACGGCATGCTCCCACGGATGTCCAACAGGTCGGGCTCCAGCACCTAGGACCTTGGGGCCGCATCGCCAGAGCGCGTCTGCACGCAGAAATGCGCCGTGTGCATGGTCAGCGCCTACCCAACCCAAGCCAATCTCGAATTGCAGGCGGGGACAGCACCCGCCCACCCACGAGCCGCGGCACCGCTGCCACGCCGAAGCCCTCGACTGTACATGTATGTGGACATGTATGGCGCTCGAGTAGGCATTGGGGGTGGTGAGTAGGCGGTGCTGGCGATGCGATGCGATGCAATGTGCTGCAATGCAATGCAAGGCCATGCAATGCAATGCAGGCCGCCGCCGCCGCCAACGAGTTACCGCCACCTGGACCGAACCGGACCCCTTGCTTCTATGAGGACGAACAGCGCATCCGCCGTCCTCTGCTTGTCACCTGCACACCCAATACACACATGCGCGAAGGCTTCCTTCCCTTTGCCTGTTCCTACCTCTCACCTGTTGCTATCGTCCTTCACCATCGCTTCAGGCATCGTCTTCTCTGCTTCACTCATGTCTGTCAAGCACCTGCCCCTGCCATGCTATGTTGCCCATGCTCATTCATACATATGTGTGTGTATGTAAAAAGAGCACGAATGTGGCTCGTGGCCGTCTATACCATGCTGTCCCAGGTGTTCATGCACGAGATGCCCATGGGCTGTGATGCCACGCCAACATTTCGCTCCCGCATCCATCCCCCCCGCAGCACAGCACAATGGCGGGCACGGCTCCCGGCGGCGTCTTCTGGCTGCGCACCGTCTTCTTCCCCATGCTACTCCCTCAGTGCTACAGCGTCAGCTCCGCACCCCCCCTCCCCCCAAAGCCAGTGAACACAGAATGAGAGTAAGTAAGTCAGTCCCCTCCCTTGCCCCCGGAGCAGTCATGTTCCCTGCATAACGTACGCTCCAGATGAGATTCGACAGCATACCACTGCATTACAATGCCTATTGTTGGCTGCGTCCTCGTAGCCACGTTTGAACTGGAACGCGAGTCCCGAGAGAGAACTGCTGTGACGGCCGCCGCTCTACCGGCATGACCGCAGCCCTTTCTCTCTCTTGCTCTCTCCGTCATTCATACAGCTCGATCATGCGATGCATGCGAGCGAGTCTTTCCTGAGCCGTCGCCCCCCCCCCCCCTTCGCGCGCTCTTTGTTTTTGTGTACCACATGGGCACAACGTGGCTAACCTCTTGACGAATTGCCTTCCCCATATCGACCTGCCTGGCCGCGCCCAAGGAGGGGTGTGCAACCTTTTCGTTTCGCAAACGCCTCGCCAACGGGGCGACACGAAGCAACGCCGAGAAAAGGGGATGGCTGACGGTCCCGGATCCGTCCTCCAAATAACCGCTTTCTTGGTATTTTTAATGGAGGTACCCTATTTTCTGTTTTTCTTTTT
>NW_003315038.1:1142225-1143079 GCF_000150825.1 Verticillium alfalfae VaMs.102
GCAAAGGTGGAGGGATGTCCTGAGGGACCACAGTAAGATTCGCGTATGGATCTCGAGTCTCCAGCCTTCCAGGCCCTCCTCCCCCTCTCTCCCTAGCGCATGGGTCAACCTCGCCCCTCCCCTCCTCCTCTTCGCATCCCCGCGGCATTGCCCACATCGTACGTTGCACATGCGCCAGTCAGCCTACTGTACGTCCACACACACACACATACACACAGACGCGCCGATCTTCCTTGGACAGGCCAGCATTGAACATCCATCTTTCCTCACAGGTCATCGTCCCCAAGGCTCCTACGTCGCACTTTGTACATCCAGCCCAGGACGCTGCAGCGCCTGCATATGTGCTTGTATGCGAGGCATACGTGCGTCGCCGCAAAAGAGGCTCATCTGAACAAGATAAGGGCTCGACATTGTTAAACTCGACGACGATGCAAACTCTGACGAGAGAAATCTCCCTCGCCCTTCCTTCGAATCCCCGTCGGTCTAGGGCCAGGACCGGCCAGACCGAGAAAAGCGAGCCTGTCGTGCCGTGTCCGCTTCTGTGCATGTTCTTCCCGTCTCTGCCCGCCTTCCGCTATCGCAGCCAGTTGCTTCATCGGGGCGAGGGAGCGAGCGAGAGGGGGGACAGGGATGTCAAAAGAGGAGGAGGGGGTTTTCTGCTAGATATCGCGGGCTAAGGTTGTTGGCGGAAGAACTCAGATCGTGGGGAGGCCGACGGCGGTCGCCGCTCCGAGAGACCTCGATCTCTTGACGCGTTCTCTCTGCAGAATTGGATTGAGCCACATCCATGGCCCATCAATTCCCTCCTGCTCGGCTCAACAACACAAGCCACAACTTGTACCGATGTATGGAAT
>NW_003315038.1:1143372-1148088 GCF_000150825.1 Verticillium alfalfae VaMs.102
ACTGGGGTACGCGAGAGGGGCTCCGGGACAACTTGAAGCGAGTCCCGATGGTGATGCGGGACGGCTTTTCGTGCGACCTACGATGAGCATGTCATCTTGCGTATCCTCTCCAGATTGTGCCTAGCTGTTGTGTTCGGGAGTTTGATCGCCATCTGCGCTGGCTGTCCGTCATCTTCCCGGAAAGAGGAGTGTGCATCTGGCGTTCGCCATGGGTTTTGTGACAATGACCTGCAACATAGTACAGAAAGACTGTAAATGTATTGATCATGTGAATTACCAGCGACACAAGGTGGCTGGACGGAGCTGTCCAAGGAGCGTCTCTTTGCGCCACTTCGTCGATTGTCTGACCTTCTCAGTCGCGAGACTGGGGCGTGCGACAGGCGGGCTCACCCAGGCTGCGCTTGTGCAAACCCTGAGTTGGGTGCGCGATTTCTACTTGACGAAGAAATCCCATCCCAACCTCTTCCACGTCTGGCATGTGGTTCCTTCCAGCCATCGTTTGTGCCTCCCTCGCCTGGCCTCCACACGTGAAAGCCGCGCGAGGGACAAACCAAACGCTTAGCGACAAGACGAGCAAGGTTGCCCTGTAGGCGAGCCATGGGTTCAGGTCAGCAAGCCCTACCTGATTGGGGTTAGGTCCGAACTGACCGGGCGGAGAACACAAAGTCATCATCAATTCGGCTTGAGCGACAGGGGAGGAGGTTCTGTTTTCCCATCACACTCGGCACAACCGACAAGGGGGAGGGTGTTGTGTTAGAAAGGCTGGGAGAGTAGCGGTGTGAAATGCGCTAGACTGAATTAGTGACGAGTTTTCACCAGCCTCATGCTGAGCAGCTCAACCCCCTGGGTTGATGGCCCTCAAGAGTCAAGCGGTACTGTACCCGGATCACAGTGAGAGACACGCTGCTATCTTGTCGCCTCAATTGCGCAGGCCGGTTTGGAGATAGTCTTGTGCATATATGCGTGTCAAGCTATCAGAGACAATGTGACGTTTTCGCCTGCGGCAGAATCTCGTTAAGCCGGCGTGTCTTTTGACCCAACAGCCGCCTGGGTGGGTGTAGGGGGGTCAGTCAGAGGCGTATGCCACCCGTAAGACAAGGCAGACGACAAAATCCGGGGTTGTATAATGTCGATGTTGGATTGATGGGGCACATGCTGTGGGCGCACCCTACATGCGTTATGCGAATTCTACCGAAGATGAACCCCAAGTCAGAGGACAGAGGGCCACAAGTGTGCATTCCATCCGCATGGAATGGCAAGCGAATTTCTTCAGACGGCTGCTCCCGAGCCGTCGTGCCAACATGAACAATTGACCCTCCCGTGGGGGCCGTCTATTACATTAGTACCTAGATGTTGAGAGCAGCTCAACACACTAGAGCTGGGTCTGTAGGTGGACGTCAGTGATGGCGATGAGACGGGGACACGGTGGATGAGGAGGTAGCTTGGCCATGTTTCCGTCCATTTCCGCCGACCGCCTCATCGCACGCGATTCATATGCTGGGCTAGTTCCGAATGTGTTGAGCCTTCCATCAGTCGAACCACGAGCCAATTATTACGTTCGGATAAAGTGCGGTCAACACTGGAGTGTCTGATTCAACAGCCAGCCAGTCTAATGATGCCAGCTCGTCAGAGAGTCGGTCTGTCGGCCCACACAACGAGCATTTTTCCCGCCTTGGAGGGACGGAAAGGCGAGACCAAGCCAGACCAGACCAAACCAAACCAGACAGCCCAGGCAAGACAAGACACCACCAGGCCACCCACCGTGTGGGTGGTTGACAGATGTGTGGGTGTGCGCTGTGGATGTCAATGGTGTGGCCGTTCGAAACGTGGATAGCTGTGATTCGCTTGGCTGTGCCTCTGGCCCAATCTCACCCGTCTGGCCAAGGTCGGCGAGGACGTGTTGTTGATAAGCCAGCGAAATGGACAAGTCCACGACAGCGACCCAAAATGCGGCCTCCTCTTGAATCCAGAAGGAGGGGGGTGGCGGTGGACACTGGTAGTAACTGGAGTACGTGCCTAATCTTTCGACGCCGCTTGAACTGGTATGAAGGACTGGTTGTTCGGCTGGCGTCAAGGCTCACGTTGCATCCGTATCAGGCAATCTGGCCTGGATGTAGCGAATGCGTATACCGCTACGCACATAATCCATTGGAAGGTGAATTGTCGATTCAATGTTGGCAGACAGTCATCCCTCAAGCCTCAAGCCTCAAGGCGGACGCTTGCCTACGTTGCTCATACCAGTATCAAGTCATGATGGCCAGGATGCTGATGCGGTGTTTGATTCAGTCAAACTCGGACCGCGTCGGTCTCTCGATTGGTTTGCTTTGATAAGTCCCCTCAGCGGTGGCTGTCGACCAGTCTAAGCAGCGAACGGAGGCGGGAGGAGACAAGAGAGACCGTGGGCAGCAACGCATCGCAGTGCCGGGGAAAATACCATCGGATGTCCTTGCAGAAAGCGGCGAGATGGAGAAGACGGGAAGGCTAATGTAACTAAAGAAGCATAGGCTGCGCCCAGCACTGGCGCCAGTATGGTAACGAGCTTAGACGGGGGGGAGGGGAGGGACGAAACTTGTGTGGTTGGGCTAAGAGAGAGACACACACGGACTGGTGGCGGGGTGAGGATCATACACACGGTGCTCGTAACGGGATGAATCAAAGGGTCTAGGGGGAGGAAGGGAGAGGGGGGGGGGGTGAAATGATGCTGCCTCAGGCATGAAATCACTTACATGGTTCGTCATTGACGGGAAGGAGAAGGTCGGTCAGGGTTGCAGGGCAAACCGACCCTCCGAGCTAGAGAACGAGGAACCAAGCGCTGTTACTTCTTGCTACTTTGGTCTCAGCAACACCCCCCTCCCCCTTCGCGTACTGTACATGGCATACAGAACAGTACCATGTACAAGATCTTTGACACCCCGTGGACCTTCTTCACAGTGCATTCTCATTGGCTCTAAGTTACACCTGCCTAGCCGCCTTGCATGAAGTGGGTAGGTCCATCATCGATGGAGCCGCCCATGGCGATGCAAGTGCTCGAGCCTGCCTTGCCATCCGCCCTTGTTACCAGCTTCCCTGAACCCAGGTAGTGCTGTAAACACTTGCGCCCTCAGGATCTCGCCGCCAGCGAGCCGTGGCGTCAATGTGACCATAACGAAGCAGCATCCAGCTTTCAAGGGCAGGACAAGAGATTTAGGCGCATGTAGGGTCCGTTTGCTCCTTATTGTTGGCAGCCGGACTGACGCTACACATTGTTATGACCGACTGCATGTAAGGATATGGTCTCCGTCAGCGATCAACTGCTAGATATCTTGGCCTGCCCAGCAACTTACTCCATCAAATCCTTCTCGAAGCCTCTTCGAAGCCGAGAGAGAGACACATACGATCCTCTAAGGCAGGACAGGCATGTCTCGGATTGACAGTCGATAGTGAGCAGATGAGGTTGCTCGGTATCGCTCGAATTGCGTACTTACACTTTAGGTACCAACAAGATCTGTGTGAAGTCGGCCAAGCTCTCCTGAGGCCAGACTGTCCTTCAGGTAAACTACCTGGCTCAACCTCAATCCCGCAGATGTCATCCTACAGGGGTCTCATCCAACCTCCTCGCCCTGGTCGGCCAACCTCGTCGTCAGTATTTGCCCGTCCTCTGGCGGCCCTTGTAGCTTGGCGGACAAGCTCAGCCTTTTCCTCCCTACCGCCGCAGTTGCCCTTGTTGCGGCAAGAGAAAGCAAGCTGCCAGTGCTTGCCTCCGCCAGACGCGCGCTCCCATCCTCCCTGCGTCAGTTCCACGTTAACGGCTCATGTGTCCATCCACTCACAAAAGACGAGCAATTGAGAGAGTTTCTGAACAGCGCAGCTGCTCGGGACATTCTCAACAGTGTCATCATGTGTCTTCCCATGTTCTTCAAGTGGTTGGCCCGTCGGGTAGACGGTTGCGTGAAATGATGCTCCGCTTGGTTGCTCTCCATTCTACACTTCCCTTTGACAGCCCTCCCAAGTCTTTTGACTATCGATCACCAAGTATCGCCGGTCTCAACCCGCCGCTCAATCAAGTATTTAGATATAGTAAATAGCATGCTGGTTAGGCGTTCCTCCACAGAGGTAGGTGCTCAGCGTGTTGGTGCTGTACCGTATATCGATATACGCACATCCTACCTGTCGGCTGCCGACAATGTGGTAGATCGCGTTTAGGAACCACATGTGCGTCCTGCGAAGAAGCACTGCAGAAGTTGCAGGCGGGATTGTTGGCTCTTCCGGGCACTACCGGTGATGGGGGCGAAAGTATGTTGATGTGCTTGGACCAAAATTAGTAGGAAGGCTTCAGTTCTACATTATGTCGATGGGTAGAGAGTCGCAAGTGCGCTACCACCTTGTGTATGCGTCGACGTCACGACAGCGAGTAGGCGATGATGGGATCTGACGCACGGCAAGTCTTGTGGCTTCGTCGATCCTGCCGTATGCGTTATCTTGAATTTACAAGATTTTCATTCAGATTTCAAAACGAAATGCGCGAAGCACGCGCAGTCGTTGTACGTGATCACTTGTTCCGTGCCCATCTTGTCATTATGTAGCTGATCAGACTGAGGTGAGGGACAGTCCGACATGCATCGACACGCGTCGACACGCGATACTCGGCAGCCCACATTGACCAGCATGCTGCGTACATGACACCAATGCAGCTTCACTGCATGCTTATCCCGCAGTTCAGGCTGATGGGGCCTTTGC
>NW_003315038.1:1148238-1149296 GCF_000150825.1 Verticillium alfalfae VaMs.102
CCATCAAATGTTTATATGTGACGCGGATCGCGAAGAGACAACATTCACAATGACACATGGTACTGACGCTGGATCCTCGGATCAGAAGCCGAGGAGGCCATGCTGGCAGGTTCCTCTCACCCTGGAGGAGCGCGTCTAATCACGCGCAAGTGGAAAGTGGAAAGCCGAAAGCCAAAGAAACGGGTCGTTGATGGCCGTCGCTGATTCGAGTGTAAAAGCATCCGTAGCTGATTTCCGACGTATTCCTATCACGAAGGACACAAGGCTTCTGCTCATGGTGGCAGGATTCAACCTCGGTCTATTCGACTGTGTGTCGAAGCGGCACGGAGTGGCACATGAAAAGGAAGCTTGTTGACCAGTACCTTCTGAACTGGCGTCGCTGATCTCGGATTCCGGCCATGGCCTTCCCTGTCGGGACCAGCCCAGCCCAGCCCAGCCACTGCAAGATCAAGCACGTATCGGATGAGATATTTTGCTCGAAGGTTGATACAGGTGATCATGGGCATTTGGCAAATAATTGAGCCGAAAAGGTGTCGGCAGTTGTGCACTGTACAGCTTGAAGGGCCGAAGCCTGGTGGATCAACGGATAAGACACCCCCATGGGTTGTCGGAGACCCCCATGATGTGCAACAGAACCCCCCCTTCAATCTAACGAGACGGCCTCAGTCATTGAATATGGTTGGAAGACGGCGAAATTTGCACAAAGTCAACGTTTGGCTTATGGGGGTGCATAATTGTAGGAACATGAAGACGTTCAACAGAACGTTTGGGCTCACTTGGACGACACCGCCGTTGGTCCCGTCCCTCATTAGTCTCATAACTTAGGCGCAGTGTTTGCTAAGTTTTGTCATCCCAACGGAAAAAGCCCGTTTCTCTCTGGAAAGTTCAATCCATCTGCGCGATCCTGTCTGTTACCACGGCATCAGTTTTGACCAAGAGGTCAGATGCTGAGCCCACGATAGCGACTAAATCGGGACGATGGAGAGGAAATGGGAAACGGACCAGGACGAAGTCGAAGGCCTCTCCTCTCCACCTAGCCTTATGCCTTTTTTTGTGAA
>NW_003315038.1:1149478-1157591 GCF_000150825.1 Verticillium alfalfae VaMs.102
TGTCCCTCACACCCTCCCCAGGATGAAGAGCAGTCAGACCCCCTGTCCTGACTGACGCCTTGCCCACCTCAACCCACACTGGCAAGACTGGGTCTCGAGAAACAGTGGCCCGCCTTTCCCCTCTCAACCTCCCACGTCCCCACCTACATCGTACCGAGCAGCGACGGCTAGCTTAGTTGCGTTGTCCTACCTAGCCCCCTCCTCCCCTCAACTGGGCAAGAAATTGGTACTGACGGTGGACCACTGGACAAGAAGGTTTTTGGCGCGAGGACAGAGCTGGTCTTCAATTGAAACAGCAGGAGGCGAAGGCCGGGTCATGCGCATGGACACATGTCTTCGTGAGTCTGGACGGGCTCAATGAAGAGCGACTTTTGCCGCCACAAGTGGCCAGACTCAGCCGCCCTGGGTACAACGTCCTGTCGGCTGGTTGGTCGGTCAAGGCACCTTCTGGCAGATCGCGAATCTCCAACATGGACAGCGGTGGGCACACAGACGAACGAAAGCAAAGAGCAAGGGTAGGGGGGGCTGGTCCCTTTCGACCAGGCAAGAGAGCGACTGAGAAAGAGAGAGAGAGAGAGCGAGAAAAAAAAAGAGAGCCACTACGTACCCACCCCTTCCCTACGCTTGCACACTCCTATACCCGGTCTTTTTACAGGCTGGTATTGCGACTGACTGGGGCCGGTCTTGTCGGTGCTAAGCCTAAACTGACACCACAACCTTGTCGCTGTCACCCGCGCTCTTTTGCTGGGCAAGAGCTACCAGGGTCGGGTTGAAGCTCCAGGCTCCACGCTCCAGGACCCACGCTGCCTTCTCCACCTGGACCAGCCCAGGACAAGTCCGTTGTTGCTTCCACCGCTCCCTGGCACCTGCGCCTCTCGCCGCCGCTCAGTGAAGGGGTGCTACGTGCTCAGTGCGCTCCATGTTGGGTACAGGCCCCCCAGTGGCCTGCGCTGCCGCTCTCTCGCTCGCCCGCTCGTGAGTGCTCCCCCTCTGCGACTCCTCCTTACCCTTACACTCTTGAACCCCCGTGGGTTGTGGGCTGGCGTTTGCGGTCTGGCCGGTACATCCTGCCTCCCCGAACTGCCCCCCTAGCACTTGTACCTCGCTCAACCCTGCCCATTCATCCTCATCCTGCCCGCTCCGGCCGGGATCTGCTTGTGTCTGGGTATCGACCTTGACCGGCCTCCTCCTCTTCCTCACCACCAAAAAACAAAACCATCCGTCCTTCGCCAGGACCTTTCCCTTTTCCTTTCCACTTCACGACACACCAACCACCTCTTATTCCTTCTCCCCTTCCCTTTCGCTCCCTATCCCAGCAGGTCGTGTCCCCCCCGTGAAAACGGAGAGGAAGGTTAGTACTGTTTTCGCTTACAATGTCGTCTTGCCCGCGCCGCCTGTCCCTCCATCCATGCCTTTCACTTCAGCCCAACCAAGCCAAAACCAAAAACGCAACTTGCCCCAACTCCTCTTCCACTTGTCATCGCGCATCCTGTTTCTGCATCTCTTGCCCTCGGCCGCCCTCCACCCTCAACTCTATCTTTGTCCTCCTCCGCTTACCGACGGAAATAGACCCCACGAATGCGGGAGCTGATTCACATTCGTATCTAGACTTAAAGGGTTGAGCCTTCCCGAGCTGTCACCACCTACGACCTTGTGAACCAACTCAAACGAAAGCCACCGCCCCCTCCTCCCAGAAAGATCAGTCCCGAGCATCTCTCGCCCGGTCTACCTCCTCCCCTGTCTCTGTCCTGTGCTTTTAGCTCGGCTTGCCCGCTCAATTCGCTCGTCTGCCGAGATTTTGAAAGAAGATTCTGTTCTCACGGTCTGCCGACGGATGTCACGATCACCACGAGCGCCAACGTTAACGACTTTTTACGAGACCAACGATTGCCCCTGACGACTGCTGCCTTGTCTGGACGCTTCTTCGATCCACGACCGCCCACAATCGCTCACAAGTGTCTGCTGCCGCTTCCGCAAGCAAGCCCTGCATCTCAACCTCTCGACAGTGTGTGCTTGACACCAGCCTTTGAGCACTACCGTGAAGCTGGATCTCCCTCCGATTTCCCACGTGCAGACCCGGGGCCTGGCCGACGTGTCATACTACAACGCCCCCTCTAACCAACGGCCGCTGTACATGGGTACCGAGAGAATACCTTCTCTGCCATTGCCCGCTCAACACCAGGCCTACTCCTCTTCGGGGACATCGTCACCTCGGGTCAGCTCCATCGGTTCAGCAGCCAGCTCCCACCTCGGTTCTCAGTCGTCATTCACCTCGGCTGCATCCTCCAACGGCCCCAAAACCCCCTCTCCTAACCTGCCCGTCACGACCACCATTCCAGGATCTGCAAGCCAATCAATTGGAGGATACGAACAGTATCCCACTATGAACCAACCAGCCGCTGAAATGTACTACCAACAGCATATGTCTGCAGGCCAGCCTCCCTCCAACCAGACAGTAACATCGGGCATGTCTTACCACCACCAGCAACAACCTCCTCCGTTGCAGCCAAGCCATTTGCCCCAATACCCTGCGCCTCCCGCCCAACAGTACGGTCAGCCTTATGGTTATGCCAATGGCATGGCTTCGCCCCAAAATGCCCACCCGAACGTTGGAAACTCGATGGGCGCGTCTCAAAATGTGCTGCCGCTGCCCGCGCCTCCCAACGGCAATGCTTACCAGGGATTTGACACGACAGGCCAGGTGGCGCCACCTGGCATGAAGCCCCGAGTGACGGCAACACTCTGGGAAGACGAAGGCAGTCTGTGCTTCCAAGTTGAGGCGCGCGGTATTTGCGTTGCTCGTCGCGAAGGTACGCATGAACGGACACGTGAACCTTCGCTTCAGGAATGCATCACTAATCGGAATTGCAGATAACCATATGATCAATGGTACGAAGCTTCTCAACGTGGCTGGCATGACCCGTGGTCGCAGGGATGGTATCTTGAAGAGTGAAAAGCTGAGACACGTCGTGAAAATCGGGCCCATGCACCTCAAGGGCGTGTGGTAAGTTTTACATTCTTCCTGCTCAGCTTGAGCCACTCGTTTCTGACGAATTCCCAGGATCCCGTTCGAGAGGGCTCTCGATTTCGCAAACAAGGAAAAGATTACAGAGCTTCTGTACCCCCTCTTCGTCCACAACATCGGCGCCCTCCTGTACCACCCCACCAACCAGAACCGTACCAACCAAGTCATGGCTTCGGCCGAGCGTCGAAAGCAGGAACAGAACCAGATGCGCAACTCTCAATCGGGCCCAGGCCTGGCACCTATTCAGCAGCATCACCACCACCACTCGATGGGACTTCCTGGCCCCCAGCAGCCGCTTCCGTCTCACTCCAACATGGGACGACCCTCGCTGGACAGAGCTCACACTTTCCCGACGCCTCCGACCAGTGCTTCGAGCGTCATGGGCGGCAACATGGGCACTTCAGATGGCTTCCAGTGGGCCCAGCAGGGTCAAGGTATAGGCAGCGCGCAAAATGCGAACCCCATGTCCATTGACACTGGGTTGAGCAGCGCGCGCTCGATGCCAGCTACACCTGCTACCACGCCCCCCGGATCGTCTATTCAGAGTATGCAGCAATATCCCGCTGCTAGCCAGTCTTATGACAACTCCCGACCTATGTACAATGCATCCTCACAGCAGTCACCGTATCAGACAACAAACCCTGGCCCACAGGAGCGCTCCTTATACGGACACAACGACCCATACGGCAAAAATGACATGGGTCCTCCTTCGTCGCGCCCTGCAGGACCCGGCGCTCCCGTGGACCAAAAGGCTACGAACGGCATTATCTCGTCTTCGGACCAGAATGGACACGGTGTCAGTCACCAAGGCGGCGACGATGAGGCCGAACATGAGCAGGATGCCGAGTACACCCATGATAGTGGAGCTTACGACGGTAACCGAGCTTCTTATAACTACGCCGCACCCCCTGTTGGAGCTTTGTCTTCCGAACACCACTTGTCGCCCGAGATGACGGGATCTCCCAGCCACGCCCCGACGTCTGGACGTGCGACGCCCCGCACGGCCGCGCCTCCCCAGCCGTACTACTCCCAGCAGCCCGGCTACAGCACCCCTCCTCGGGTTCAGCAGCAGCCATCCAGCAATCTCTACAGCGTCATGAGCAATGACCGAGGCGCAACAGGTGGCTCGGCTGGTAGTGACGTTTACGCCCCATCAGCTGACATTGGCTCCATGTCCAACGGTTATGCTTCGCAGCAGCCCGTGCTGAACGGCAGCAGTGGTATCAAGCGAGGACGCGAGGATGAAGATGATCTCCAGCGGCCCCTGAGCGGCGGTCCCGGCATGGAAATGAAGCGACGAAAGACGCTCATTGATGGGACCATCCCTGCAACCGGTTACGATGCTATGGCTAGGCCAGCTTCCGCGACTGTCGCTCCCACGCGGCGGAGATGAAGCAGCAAACCGTTAACCTAGTTTGCTATGCCACCCTGACTGCACTTTTCGTCACAGCATCCCGCGGCGTTGTGGTCACGATTTTCCGCGGCATGTCCACGAAACTTTCGTGGGTCAGAACATTGGGGAGGCACCAGATTCTGCTTCCCCTCAACACTCCTTCTCTCAATTCTCCTTTTTTACCTTGTATTCGCAACATGACGTCAGCGCCTTGTGCTCTGCCCGATGCGCTGATGACCTTACGACGTACCGTTTTCATTTCCAGAACCTACCATCACGGGCTGTAGATGTCTGATGATTCACGCTTTGCATGGAAGGACCTAATGCCCGAGCGAGGTCTGCCTCGACTCTCGACTTTTTTGTTCATTCGATTCGACAGAACCCGGAGGTTTGACACACCGGGGTCGACCATCATAGGCCTACGGTGAGAACTCTGCCTGGCATGACATTCGGGGAGAGCAAACTTGCCAGGATCTGCCTCGGTGGTCACCATATCGCGGTTAAACCTTTGGCCATGGAGGTGAATGCTCAAGACAGAAGGGCATGCACCGGCTGGAAGCTGGAGGCGGCACATACCTTGAGGTACTATTTATGATGATAACGACTTATTAACTTCTACAAAAGTGTGTTGGAAACGTCCTTTCGGTAACGATCCCATGAATACAATAAAAGGCTTCTTGAACGATTTTACCCCGAAAACGTGAATGCGGTTATTGTTTTCCCGTGCCAAATTCAGACCACATGACCAAACAGTGCACAGAAACGGATCATGTTCAAAGCCTGGTGTCTAGGCGAGGACACAGAGGTTCGTGCTTGTTCTGCAGACTTGTTCATGAAGGGGGTAGTTCCTTGTTCTCCAAGCCAAGGAAAGATGGCAACACCTGAGGTATTTGGAAACGGTAGTCGGGCACTGGAGGATCACACTGCTTCCTTCGTTGCATTCAGGGCTGGCTCGTTGTAGCCACGAGGCGCAACACTCGAACCTTTTTCGAGGGCGCCGCATCTCGTCGGTTGTGTGTCGGAAACATACTTTGGGGAGGGACCAGGAACGTGTGCTCTCGAGCCGGGCCACAAAGCTTGAGAAAGGGCCAGACTGATCCTGAACGAGGGATGGTTTTGCCGCTTGGCTGAGGTCTGGCATGTGTAGGAGACGTATGTAGGTAGGCTGGCCCGTGGACGGCGGCATCCAGGTTTGGTGCACCCCGACCTGTGGGCTGCACATGTGTGCACTGCAATCGACAATTCGATGTGCCTGTGATGCCTTGCGTTAATTTTTTTTTTTTTAGCGCTCTAACATGTTCCATCCCATACTCTTGACCATTTGATTTTACTATGACATGACGAGTGGCATTTCCACGGTTTCTATAGTCTCGTTGCACTTCGAGGTTTTGGGTGCATCGGGGGGTACATATTTTCCCCCACTTTGGGGTGTCCTTAGCGCGAGATCTCGCATAGGCTGCTACCGTGAGGACCGACCTCTTCTTCGACCCACCTCGCCAATGTTGACCTCAGCTACCCACCTACCTTGCCTCTACAAGAACAATTTAGCATTTGCCTACATACTCTGTTTTGCTATTAAACCCACCCAAGGGCCACCCGACATCACTAACAACAGCAAATCGCTTCATCCTACTCAGACTACCGACAGCCACGCCGTGGAAGACTCTTGCCAGCCACCTCCAACGTCCGTTCTGTTTTGGATATCACCTACCAACATCGTCATACGAAACTGCTCTGAGGAAACTAGAAAAATGGCAACTCCAACGCCAGGGGAAAAGTTGGCAGACAAGGCTCCGAAACCCGGCCTGCCGCAGCAGGGACGCACTCCGTCCGTTTTCCCAGCAGCGACCCCGCCAGTATCGACGCCCTTCTCGTATGCGCACATCGCATTTTCCCCTCGAGGGCCCAAGTCATCCCCGCAGCAATTTAAGAAGTCGCCAGCGACGTCGGCAACACTAATGGGTCACACGAATGCGCCTCTCAACTTTGACAGCCCCTCAGCAGCAGCAGCTATGGGTGCGCTTGGCATCGGAGGCGGGATGGACCTAGGCCTGGACAACGTCAGCGTCAACGGGCTCGGTGGTATCGGGGGTCTTACTGGCGAGGACGACAGAATCAAGCGTCTGGATACGATCATCGACATTATCGGAGTTCGTGCCCCCGATCAACAACCCCGTTCCCAGGCGTTGGAAGAACATGGCTAACCAAAGCGGCAAACAGAACGCTAAAGGACGCGTCAGCGAAGCTGGCCTCGAACGCCTGTCTCAGCGTACAGGACTTAACAAGATTTGGGAAGACCACAGAACGCCTGACGGCAAAGTAAAGAAGACATTAGTGATTGCTGGCCACGGCCTCCAACTAGACATCATCCTCGACAACAATATTGTGGAAGGCGTCACGCTTGCGTTTCCTGAGTCCGAGTCACCCATTGTCGCAAAACACGTCGACAGCGCGGGGCAGATTTTGCTACGCGACTTGCAGCTTCTGCCAGACCAAAGTCCACTGACGAAGAAGATAGACGAATTCGCTGCCAATCTCGAACGGCTTGCAACACTGGACAAGCTTAGCATATTTCCTGGCTTGGACTGCCAAGAAGCAGTTGCGGGCATCTTTGAGAGCCTGGAAAGGCTATATAATTGGGAGTTGGCACGGGTCAAGGAGGACGCGGCCATGACAGGAAAGCCAGACGTTCTACTGGAGAGGACCGTCCAATGTTCAAGAAGCGGCCGTCCCGCCATGCATGCGCGCGACCAGGTCGGGTTGTCTCTTGATTACTGGGCCGAACGGCACCTTGTACCACCCAAGATCCCAGCGACCGAGACGTACTGCGCAAACGCCGAACAGATTTGGTCTATCATAGTCGGATGCAGACCCTTGGACGGCGAGCTCTACCCCCCTATCCGAATTTCCGAGGACTGGATATCCCAAAAAATTGAAAAGACCGACCCTGTGCCCACAGATCTATTGGAACCTTCCAATGGTCCCCTGTTGGACTGGCTGGAACCGGCACCTACGGTCCTCCCACCAGCCTCCGACAACAAGGCGGTTGCAGTGGAAGTCGTCCAGCCAGACGGTACCACGCAGCGATACCCCAACGTCAAGTTCGTTGCAACACTCAACCCCCCAGTCATCGTGCCCCAGGCTGTCTGCAATGCATTGTACAACCTGAGCGGCGCGCAGCCACCGCCGATGATGCTCCCAAGCTACACATTTGACGGCATATCGTTCCCCATCGTCGATGGACAGAATCATGACGCTAGCGAGCTCCGTACGATATCCTGCGAGAGGGACGTCTTCGTCTCGGGGGCACCACAGCGACGCAGGCATGAGAATACGCTCTTCGTGTATAAGCCTGTGTATGGACAGACCATCAGTGAGCTGCCTTTCTCGCATCCACGCCAGCTGGTCGCCATGCTTCCCACGCTACGGCAATACGCTTTCATTTCACGGCTCCTGGCACGCAGTTTTGGGGCTAACATCACTGGCTCGGGGCTGGAGAAGCTGGACAAATCTATCATCACACGTGAGGTGATGACGACAAGCGCCAAGTTCAAGCGTTTCATGGCTGACAAAGAGGCAAAACGGGATTCGGAAGCGGAGAAACCGCTGACTCTGGACGTCGTGCTTTCCGTCCACCCTACTGCTGGTCTCAGTATCGTGTTCCCGTTCGAGATGCGACCGCAACATCGAGCTGC
>NW_003315038.1:1157761-1163013 GCF_000150825.1 Verticillium alfalfae VaMs.102
AGCTAGTAGCAGCATCGTGTGGTCCTTCGACTTATGATACCGACAGACGTCGGCCCGGGTCTGGAGTCAGGCGTCTGTCATCACATGGGGTGGAAAGTGGGGGTGTGTTTTTGCGTTTGACCAGCGGAGAGGATCATGTTTCCGACCAGCCTCCCTTACTTGCTGGCGCAGTCAGGCTGGATGGCTGTGGTTGCTATGGCTTCAGGGCGTAGGAATGAGCAAGGCGTTCCTGTTAGGGGGACCCTGGGTTCCGGCAGTGACATGGGACCAGCGTGGACGGAGGGCCTCACTCTTCCGACTCTACTAAGCGTCTTTTTTTTCTCCATTGATAGCGGTTGGAAGCTGCCGAAATGGCGACAAAGCACGATCAACAGCGTTTGGTTCCAGATACCCCACGATACTCTCGCCCCGCCGCCGAGGTGACTTTCGTTTGAAGCACATTCCACAAGAGGGCTGGGGTCGTCAGGCTGTGCTTCAAGATCGCATGACGAGGGTAAACTGTCAGGAGCGCAACGTGGTGATGTTGTCATCGTTGCGACACCAAAAGACTGTTGTCTGAGACTCATCAACAAGACCAGTGAGCGAAAACGCGAGGTCGGAGTAGCGACGTCCTGTCTTCGTATCCAAGACATGGTGGGCAGATGACGTCTCGTCACGTCGCGGAGTCGAACAGTTGGAAACACGAGTGGTATGCTGGGGAACTAGTGGAGTGTCCTCTGGAATGAAGGGTTCTTTGTGTCCCCCCTCTCCTCTACCCCTTACAGGCGCCATCCTCGTTGTCGTATAGTTCGCCCTTCAGAGGGAAGTGCTAGCATGATTGTCAGGGATTGGAATCCTGGACCTCTTCATGCCCGGCTGCGAAATCCGCCCTGGGCATAATTTGATTTTCAGATGGGATTGTCAATATCGATGTTTATGCTCGTTAGCGCGGCGCCGTGGTGCTTTCGGGCCTTGTCCAAGATCAGGGTCATCTCGTTTTCCCTGTTTTTTTCCCGTCTTTTTTTTCCCACCCTGGGCTGGTGGGATGCCCTATGCGCCTGATGGACTGATACAACCAACCTTGGTGGGCTGACGACAACAACGTGTGATGTTTGATGAACGCGGGCGGCGAAGATCTGCAACTCAGGGACAAGCTCGGACATCGATTCACGGGCGGCGCGCCATCCGAACTGTGTGCGGTTTAGCAAGCTGGATCAACAGAACTCTTTGTTCAACCCCTTCGACAAAGCACTTCGCGCGGATGGCGGGAGTCTGTGCCTCAGGGTCGGATGGATGTAGAAGGGAAAGGCCCAAGGCTGGGTGGGAAGGCAGCGGGAGGGCTAGGTGCGGCTGGGCCGGGACAGGCTCCACAGGGGGTTGACGGGTCTTCAACCTAGTTCGTCGCATCATCAGGTAGTCAGTGATTTGCAAAGTATCGAAGTCTGTCTGGGCAACACGCCCACGGGGGCGGACGGCGCAGCCCTCCGGAGGCTGTAGAGGTCTCACCTGCTGCGTCGGGTGTTCCATCTCGCCAACCAACATTCCAGCGTGATCTTCCTCTTTCGTCTGCCATTGCCCCGCCCCAGCCGTCCGTCCCAGCCGCCTCACGAGGTAGTGCGCCTCCCCGAGCGCTGGCTTGGGTGTGAGTAAGAAAAGTTCCGGCACACACACACACATAGACACTTTACGAGCCGCCAAGGTGCTTGGGCCTCCTCGGAGCGGGAGGTCAGGCTGTGGCAGGCCATCCACGCAGTTCTCCACCACGTCCCCGCCAGCCCCCCGGCCCATACGGGCGGAAAGATTGACGAGCGGAGGCTGGTGGTCAAGCGAAATAAGACCTGGAGAGAGCATGAAGCATAATATTGGATTGCAATTACACGAACCCCCCCTTTTTTTCTCCCCCTCTATCATCGGTGGGGAGTAAAATGCTCGTGGAATAGGGGGACAGAAAAAGGCTTGCACCAAGCAGGGGAAGGGGGGCCTTGAGGTTGGAGTGCACTCCGGGGCGCCGGATGTTGAGTTGCCAACTGTTGTGGTGGTGGGTGTGTTGTGGGTGTATGTTGTTGGTGTTGTTTTGTTTTGATCTCCATTCTTTTTTGCCGCCGAGTCGTCGGTGGTGGTGGTGGTGGTGGAGTAGATGGGGTGTGCGTGCACTATTGGTACCCACGCTGGGGTTGTAGGATTGATCGGACTTGACGGACGGACTGGCTCTCTGTGTCTCTCTCGCTCGACGCGAGGAGAGAACAGTGCTGACGTCTTCGCTTGCGCCTCGATACAGGAACGTGATGGCAGATCTGGGCCAGCTGGCAGCCATATGACGCCCAAAGGCAAGGGATCCCCTCGCAGAGAGGGTGTCTTGAGCAGCCGATCGCCCCCTCTGGGCCCCCTCTGGAGGGGGAGGGGGCGCGAAGCGTGGGCGGGTCCCTGCAGAAGCACTGGGAGAGAAATATACATGTACACACACACACACATAGAGAGAGAGAGAGAGAGAGAGAGAGCTACTGGCAGAGACGGGCGAAAGACGAGGCGTGGGCACCATGACCAATTGCTGTGCTGGAAAAACGCTGGCAGAAGGAACGGCAGGAAAAAGGTGGCAGGACCGGGGCCCTTGCGATGCCAGACCGTTGGGTTCTTCCCGGGTCCCGCACCGCGTCAGGGGTGGTCCGCTCACTGTCTCTTGATGCCGCGATAGCGAGGAACATGATCGAGTTGGCAGCGACCTGGACCACAGAAGTCTGGACAGTGAATCTGAACCTGATTCAAGTTTTCTCTTGTTTCCTTCCTTCTTCGCGACACCGGCCGTTCTCTCCTCAGCCCTCGTGTCCGTCTGTACCACGAAGGCAAGGACGTCCAACGGCAGGACCTCATGTCTCGTGCTAGGAGAGACCCATAAATGCCACATAACATTGGATCGCGCCATCACGTGAGAGGCTAGCCAGAACAAGTAAGAGAGTAAACAAGGGGACTCCAGGTCGCGCGTCCGCGAAGGTAGAAGGACCCAGTTATCGTGCGTCGTGCCTGCCGCCCATTCGCGCATCAGCTCACCGCACACGCACACGCACCTCCACTTTGGCTCCCGAACCACAACACAAGCACACACACATCTCGTCCCATCTCCCGCCGCCTGCTGCCCACTACTCCTCGCCCCCTTTGTCCTGCCGCCAACTAGCCGTTCTGCAACGTCCAAGTTTCTGGCCCTCTCTCCCACCCAAGGCACCACCCGTCATTGCCACCACCACCTTGAACCGCCCTACCATTTCCGTTCTCCTCGACCTGGAGTTCCACGGCATGACCTGACCTGACTGACAGCATTCGACTTCCCAACTCTTCACCTTGCCAACCCGTTCAACCATCGATCGCATTCCTCGAAGACCGCGCGCAGCCGCCCGACATCGACATCGACATCAGATACTCGATACGCCAACAGAGAAGCAGCGCAGCAGCACTTCACTTGACTGAGGGAATGGGTCCTCATCCCCTGTGATCTGCTTGCGATCCCACGCCATGCTTTGAACGCGCCGGGTTCTCTTCTCTCCCCAGCCTCACATCACCCTCCCAGCGACATTTTGCACGATCCCTCGACAGTTGGAGATTCCACAGACCATCGCCCTCTCGCCTCTGTATCCGCGATTCGCCGACACGCATATCGCAGATACGTATCCTTGCGCGCTCACCCGTGGTACCAAAATAGTCTCAAGCGACTGGAAATCCATCAACGAGTGTGCTCACAGTCATCTTCGCGTCTCAGGAAGTCGCAACAGAAGCTTGATCCAATCTTGCTCGCATTCTCCGAAGAGCAGTAAGGAGCATTGCACACACTCGACTTGCAAACATCGAGATACGAGCACATTGCCTCGTAACTTGTCTGCACTCTGCGCATCCTAATTCCGGTTGTCTGGGAAGGCGCAGTATCCAGACCTCAAATCGGCATCTTGACCTCGAACAAGTCCACACACTAGCCATGTCCTACTCTGGCGGCGGTGGTGGCACACTCACCGTGCCGAGCCCGACCCACGTTCATCACGTTGACGTCCTGGCTACCTCTGTCAGGAGTCTGAGGCGATCTCTTTCACGATCACCATCAAGATTCAACCTCGCTCGCACCAACCCGCACCCGCACCCGCACGGGTCGGATTCCCCAAACAACTCCCACTCACCCGTGGATCGGTCACCTTGCCGCCGATACAGCCCTAGCATGTCCACAAGGAGCCAGACTCCATCACAGCAGCCGGCCACGACTACACCCCCATCCAACTTCGTGTCTACAACTCCCCAACACCCACCTCCCACCGCGTCTTCTATTTTCTCACCCAATGTCAAGCTCTCGCTGCGCTCCGCGAAAAAGCAATCTTCGACACCTCCCCGGCCGTTCTCGAGGCTGAGAGCATCCCCGAAGTCGCCCCTCAAGCGTACCCTGAGTGTCACCAACGAGACAGACATTCCGGGTTCTATGCCAGGTCCTGACTCACCCGGCCAGGAGAACAGTAGCAGCAACAGCAACAACATTTCCACCACGCCACGAAGCCCGCTTCCCAGGAGTTCCATTCCAAGGAGACCGCTGGAAAAGTCATCCCGCCACAGCCTTCACCTCGACGTCTCCGGCTCTGTGCATCAAAACATCTTCAGAGCCATGGACAATTCTGAACTGCCGCCAGGAACGGCTGGTTCGGGCGCATTGAAGCGCAGCGACGCTATCATGGATCTCGACCAGCCGAATGTCAGCAGTCCCGTTGCTAAACGACGCAGTCTGCACGGAATTGCGAGCTTCGGATATACCGAGACGGGCGCGAATATTTTTGGGGGGTCGACACCCGTCCCGTCGTCAACGAACTTCGAGATTCATGACGACACCAGCAGTAGCAACCGTGAATACGAGCTTTTCGGTAGTGGCTCGGTCGCGCACCGTGAGCCGCTTCCTTCGCCCACACCGCCAGCACCATCCATTCCTCGGAGGACCGGGTCGTTAAGGAAATCCACACTTCAGCAGCGACAGCATGACCGAAGCTCGTGGGGCCGCCGTTCGGGCGCGAACCATCTAGCTCAGATGAGCGGAGACTTTTCGACACCCAACGCCAAGAACCGTCCTCGCCTATCGCTCGACCAGTTTCTACCTCCTCAGATCAATCGCGACAGCCCATTCTCGTCTAGCATTCCTCTCCCTAACCCCTCCGTACACCCGGTCGATCGCTCGTCCAACCAGCCTCATCCGCTATCGAAGACGCTGACCACCTCGTCCAGCGGTAACAGTCTGCAAGAAGGAGCCTGCCGTCATT
>NW_003315038.1:1163306-1167167 GCF_000150825.1 Verticillium alfalfae VaMs.102
CCACCGGCAACCCCCCTGCCTCGCCTTCAGCTCAAGTATTCAGTCGAGCAATGGATTCGGCAATTCCAGCAAGGGCCTCGGTATCTTCCATCGCCTAGGTCCTCGCCACGGTCGCAGGGGCAGTCTTCTTAGTCTTGATGGCGAGGATAAGAAGTTCACCTTTGAGAGCAACCATGTCATTCCTTTGGGCGTTGACATTGACGCCCCTCCGACACCAACGAAGCAGAGCACCACCCCGACTTTCGGCAACCTCTCCGCCAGACGCTTGGGTGCCGAGAGCCCAACCGCCAATCGATCCATCAGCATTCCCTTTTCTGCCGTCCGACCCGAGATCTCTCGTGAATCGACTGGTGAGTCACAACATACGAGGCGACATAGCAGCCCGCGGAATGATGCAGACCAATCTACAGCACTCCCAGATTACTCTGTCACTCCTCTCTGCCACGCTGCCACCCCTTCCCTACACTTGGCTTTGCCGTCCTTGAGCCGTTCGAGAACCAGAAAAGGGTTTCATACACCCTCGCCCCTGCGAACTCGGATAAGGACCTCGGCATTCGAATCTCCGAAGAAGTTATTGACTAACATATCATGCCTCCATTCAGCCAGCCCCGTCGAGCAGCATACTCCCAGGACACCGCAGGCCGCCGTCATCATTCCTGATGCCAGCTGTCTGTCCATCTCCAACGCACACGAATCAACACCATCTCAGGGCGTGCGCCCCCCTGTCACACCTTCTGGACGCGAATCGTTCCAGTCCGTCGGTACTCAGCTCATGACGCCCGTTAATGGCCGTGGCAATGGCGACATTGACGATTCCCTATACGCGCGCTTTGATAAGGTCGAGTTGGTGGGCAAGGGCGAGTTCTCTTCTGTCTTCCGTGTCGTCAAGTGCACTTCGGCCCGCGCCTCGTTCCTTTCCATCTTCAACGGCACCCCTAGCCGCCACTCTCCTGGTAGCCCTGAGCCTGATCGCATCTATGCGGTCAAGAAGGCACGCCGCGCCATCATGGGCCCCAAAGACCGTGAGAACAAAATGAGGGAGGTTCACGCACTTCAAGCTCTGACGCACGCCGATCACGTCATACACTATGTAGACAGCTGGGAGCACGAGCTCCATCTGTTCATCCAGACGGAATTCTGCGACGAGGGAACTCTCGACAAGTTCCTGAGCAATGTTGGTTGCAAGGGCAGGCTGGACGATTTCCGCATCTGGAAGGTCATTCATGACATCAGCCTGGTACGTCTCTTTCGATTCTGATCATCGAGTCCCATCTAACGCGAACTGTAGGGCTTGCAGAGCATTCACGACGCTGGCTTCATCCACTTGGACCTGAAGCCTGCTAACATCCTCATAACATTTGAGGGTATCCTTAAGATTGGTGATTTCGGACTGGCGACCGCATGGCCTGCTGCAAAGGGCGTTGACGCCGAGGGCGACAGAGAATACATCGGTCCCGAGATCCTGCGTGGCAAATTTGACAAGCCTGCGGATATCTACTCTCTGGGACTTATTCTTGTCGAGATGGCTTGCAACGTTGTTCTCCCAGACAACGGTCCTGCATGGGTCGCGCTGCGTTCTGGTGACTTTTCCGAAGTCCCGAGCCTGACCTTCAGCGCGAGTTCTGCGACGCAAATCAGAGATGTGGCTGGCGTTCCGACTGGTCTGTCGCAAGACGACCTGTCGCTGAACCAAAGCATTGTCTCAGATATTGCTGTCAACTTCAACGACTCCTTCAGCAAACCGCCCTTCCACGCAGGCAGTAGCCCTATCTCTTCGCCTAAGCGGTCGGAGCTGTTGTCTCCTCCAGACTTCATGTGTGACGCCTTCCACCCAGACTCACTAGACCAGGTCGTCCGATGGATGACGAAGCCTGAGCCGAGTGAGCGCCCCACGATTCAGCAGCTTCTGGGGTCCGCCGGAATGACTTGGGTCGCCGATCGCCGACGATCAGCTGCCACGGTTTTCGAGGGCGTCTGGGGACCTGGCGACATGGCCACTATCAGCTCTGATGAGGATACAGAGATGACCGATGTGTGAAGGACGAAACCATCTTCACCTCAACTAAACAACATGACGACACTGAGCTTGTGCAGCGTTCTTGATTTGAACAGAGCTGATCAGCGCAGAAGAGGATCCGAATCGTACCGTTCTGGCTACTTTCTCCTCGAGCAGGGTGCGGAAGAATCATTTGGATTTCACAATGCCCCTGAACATTTTTGAGTGCTGTAGAAAGTACTCTGAGCTTCGACTCATGGCGAAGCATATATTGATATGAGATATGACGACGCCACGACCAACCTTATGATCGGTTGGGTGGCTAGCATTGGGTTGCAGCGGCGTTTTTTTCCTCCCAGCGATGTGCGCACGTCCACCGTCACCCGGTTTCCCTTTGTTGATCTCACCATCATGCTCATCACACTGGGAAGCTATGACGATGGCGTTACTACGACATCGCTACACTAGTTTCCTCATCGTTTTCTGAGAATGGGAACAAAACAGACATCCATTTTTCTGCGGATCAGGGTGTGTTGCTCGAACAGCGCCGAGCAGAGACACATCCGACCGCTGATTTGCAAGTGCTTTTGTCACTTGCGTGTATAGACTAATACAATGAGTGTTGGACTTTGGGCGCCCCTGGGTGGGGCGGCGAAATAGTTGTGTCGAGACATCGACCTATCGCGAACGGTCAAAAAGAAACGGATCGGGCATCAAAGGAACGGGAACAGAAGGAGAGAAGACGTCAACGTGGCTCACGAGGAGAGGAGGGGCTGTGATCGCCCACACGGCCAGTGGTCCGGTGCGGACGGACACGCAGGTACACGAGGCTACTCGCCGTGGCGTCTAGCTTGTCCCTCCTTCATTGAAGGGAGACGGGTTGTGAAGGTGCGCAGGCAGCGGCCAAGAGGGTGCCGTGTCAGGTGGTGGAAGTAATTGTGTCAAAGTAAGCAGAGAGGGAGGACTTGTCTCCATATTCAAGGGACAGGGTACCAAGATGTATCATCTTTGGCCAGGTGGGTTCTCGCGGAGAGAGCCGTCTTTAGCTCATGATTCTATGATGAAATGGCACGAGGATTACGACCTACTTTGCATTCTGGATCAAAAGTGACATGTCTGCCTCGACTACGTGAGTGAACAAGAGATTCCGGTCGACACAAGCCTTGCAACAGGGTATAACTTGCTACCCTTTTTTTCAATCATACTAGCTCGATACATTGAACAAAGTTAACGACATGGCTCGGTTCGGTCATATACTGTCGTCAAAAATTGAAGAGTCAAAGTTGGTCTAGTCATAAAGCTGCGCCTCGCGCAATTCGTGATCCATGGAATCCGACCGCCACCTTTCGGTATAAGAGGACACGATGCCCCCCACCTCCCTCCCCGCCCCGCGACCGGCGCCTGGTCTCTTACGCTGGCCTACCTCGTTCCCTTGCCCGCGGCGGCACCCGATGTGCTCGCCTTTGCGTCCGAGGCTGCTGATCCGGGTGCGGCCTTTGTCTTGCGGCGCGCGGGCTGGTAGACGTCGTTGAAGTTCATGGCCACGCCAAGGAAGCGCATGTCGACGTCGGACTGGTAGGCGAGGTCGCCGAGGAGGATCTGCAGGCGCGTGCGGAACGAGGCGCCTAGCTGGCGCAGGCGGTCGTGGAGGGCGGGGAACTCGGAGGCGATGGCCGAGGTGCCGCCAGGCGCCGCGGCGGCGTCGTCGTCGTCGTCGGCAGCCTTGGCAGCGGCGTGACGGGTGGAGAAGCGCACGTCGGCCTCTTGACGCCGAGTAAAGTCCGATACGGACCAGGAGTAGAGGCCGTCGACCGAGTCGCGGTAGGTGAGCATGGTGCGGAGGAGGTCGCCGAGTGGGCGAGGTG
>NW_003315038.1:1167449-1171108 GCF_000150825.1 Verticillium alfalfae VaMs.102
TGGGATCCCCCGTCTGCAGGACGCCGCGGGCGCCGGTCATGCACTTGCGCCACGTAGACGCCAGGGCAAATTCGACGCGCTTGATGCGCCACAGGAAGTTGAAGACCTTGAGGTACTGTCGGTTGCCCCATTCCGTAACGACGACATCCACCGGGGAGTCAATCTTGTATTCAAGCGTGAAACAGTCCCAGCCAATGTCTCCATGGGAAAGCTGGAGCATGCGGGCATCGAGGCGACGGAGGACCTCGGGGGAGTCGTACTGGGCATTCGAGCCGCGGATAGCATGCTCCAGCTGTGCGGTCAGCGTGTGACGGTACTGCGCGCCGGCAGGCCGGTCGAGGTTGGCGGCGAGGGACTCCATGAGCAGGGCGATGAAGTCGCCCTGGCCGAGAAGGATGTAATCTTTGAGAGCCTGTAGGTGCTCATAGAGGTGGAACTTGTTGGCCATGAGGTCGATGAGTCGTTTCATGGTGGTTTTGTACGCTTCGTCAATCCAGGCCTCCAGTGTCTCTGTGTCTCCGTATCGTAGCTCTTTGGATGCGTCTTTGGAATAGTTCTCCACCCACTGCGAGTCGCCGCAGCTGTGCCGGATAAAATTGAGGGACTTGCCAATGAGGAAAACTTTCTGAGCAAAGTCCTGGGTGATGATGCTGGGAATCATGCCCTTGTCAATCTCGTACTTGTCTTCCCAGACGCTGCTGGCCGCTGTCTTGGGCTCGTCGGTCTGCTTGGGCTCCTTGACGAAGAACTCGCAGTATGGGTCGAGAAGCTCACCATCGTAGATCCAGCGGCGCAGTATGTCGTAGAACGGTCTCGTAACGTGGGCGAGGAGCCTCTCTGCAAAAGCGGCCACCATGGGGTCTCCGTGCGAGGCGGAAAAGCCGTGGATCAAGGAGATCAGCTGACCGCCCCTTTTGTTCTCCGACTCTTCTGCGACGAGACTCATGAGGCGGAGGCCCATGGTGGCCTCCCTCGTCCAAACAACACACCGTTTGAGCGTCACACCGGCCTTACCGATGCCGCCCCTAGGGGCGGATTCGTCGAGCGTCGAAAGGGCACGCCGGATCTGGCCTTCGAGTGTGGCAACGAGGCTCAGATAGGCACGCAGCTCACCGCTGATGGCTGCGCGCAGGCTCTGGCGGAGAAGCCCTTTCGGCGGATGACGTGACAAAGGCGTCGAGGTTGCGATAGAGCAGTGACGGCTCGGCGAGGGTGTGCAGAAGTGAGATGATGGGAGCAGGCAAGGTAGGCGGCAGGGTGAGGGTATCTTGCTTGGGGAAGGGAAGGGCGGTGGAGGACAGTCCCTGCAGAGTGAAGGGGAGGTCGCGCAGCAGAGCCGTCTCGGAAGGCTCGATCTCGGTGTAGTTGTCTGCCAGCAGAGTCGACTTGAGGGCCACAATCCTCTTGGGGCTCTCGGCAGTGCTGTCTTCGTCGTCTGACGCAGGTCTCTTGGCGGCCTTTTGGGGCGGAAACTTCTTCAGGCCTTCTTGGGCGAATGCCTCTCTGAAGGCCTCGTCCTCCATCCTTGACACGGGCGTCGACGTCTTGGAGACGCGGTCCAAGTCAGGCCGCCTCGCTGCATCATGAGGGCTGGCGGCTCGCGGCGCGGGTGGGAGTGGGCTGAGGGGCAGAGGTTCGTTGGGGTCTGGAGAGTCGGAGAGTTGGTAGAGGAGGTAGAGAATGGCCCACTTCTGATTGAGAACGGGGAGGGATAGCAGTCGGGTATAGAGGTTGGCGAAGCGAAGGGCCTGGCTGGGGTTGCTCTGGATGAGCTTGCTTCGTATCAGCTCCGAGGCGTGATTGACGTCCGAGGCGATGGCGGGGGAGGCGGGGCTGTGTGAGGGTTCACTGGTTAGCGGGCCATAGTTAATCACGAGAGGGTCAAGGGGTGGTGTTGTTGGAAGACATCAGGCTGGAGGTGGCATTACCCAGAGATTATGGCGTTGACGAGGTCGTAACAATTGTCATATCTCTCTTGCGCAGCAGCGTCGTCTTCGTCGGGGTCGCCAGGAACGAGGTGGGTGATCAGACTATCGGCGGCGCTGGCGATGCGATGCTCGCGACTGGACATGATGACATGTTTAGTGGCAGGATGCCCAAGTCGGTGACGGAGATGACAGCTGGGGTTTTGGGGGGGGGAAGCAGCGGGATGGATTTGAGATTGAGTCAATCGAGTCAACCGAAGCGTTGCCCCGCGATGCGCTGCGCCAGACAGCTTGGTGGAGGGAGGCGCGCCTGTGGTCTGTGGTTGGCACCTGAAAGACACACCAGGGCGACGCGCTGGGGACGCGACTCGATGTTTAGGTGCCGGACTCCAGGGAGGTGCCGTGCTTCAGGGAGTTGCCGTGCGTCAGGAAGGTGCTGCTGGGGCTGGGAGCGTCAAGGGACGACTGCCCGCCCAGAACGTTGTCCACAGGCGAGGCCAAGGGCATGCATGTATCATGTACCTCTGTCGTCGTGCGTGCACGTCCCCAGTGCAATGTACCTTTGTCCACGCGGAAGGCCCCCAAGCCCCTCCTACCTACCTACCTACCTAGGTGCCTATCTGGTCGTGTCGCCCAAGCCGTGCGTCGGCTTCGCTCAAGCCGTGGGCTCTGCAATTGGAAGCTCGGACAAAATTCCAACGACATGCCAAAGCCATCGCATCTTCTCTACGTCAACCCTCGCCTTCCGTCGCCATCAACTCCACGACCACATAACACCATTTCCATCCGTCTGAACCGCTGCCCATGATCGCTTCACTTCCCTCTGTCGAACAGTGCGGCCCATGACACTATTTCAGCGGCGCGCTGTGCTCACTGGCCGCACGCGACTCGACTGCCGACCCCCAGCACCGCCCCTAGCCTCGACACTGCATCCTCGACCATTGCCGCGCGCCCTCGCTCTGTAGAGCAACAACGAGCCGTCGCCTCTCCATCTCCGTCCTTCGAAACCGACATTGAACCCCCCCCCCCCCCCTCATCACTTCTTTCCAAGGGCCATCGCGCGGCCTTTTCGCTGCCATGCCCGAAAATTGACCCCCGCGGCTCTGAACCGCCCCCGCCATCGGCCTTGACCACCCCCGTCCTCTTCAAAAAGGCCATTCACGTCTCGGGCCCCGGGGGCCTCAAGACCTGCAAGATGAGTCAGACCAATTCCCGCCCCGCATCGATCTCGAACCCGTTATACACAGCCCTCAAGCAGGACATCGGCGCCGAGCACTGGGCCATCTACAAGGAGTCCCTGACCCAGTTCCTCATCGGCCGCCTCAACCAGGCCGAGTACGCCGAGCGCATCGACCCCCTTCTCGAATCGCCCGGCGGCGAGAGGGAGCACCTACACAACCAGCTCGTCGCCGCCATCTACGGCAATGTCACGAGAGAGATGCCCGACCAGGGGCTCGCCCCCTGGGTCAGCGCCAACGACAAGCCCGCCACGAATACCGGCAGCAAACCCGTGTCGGGCGATGCCGCCGAGCGGCGGTTGAAGGGCGAGGTCATGCAGCTGCCGGCGCGGGACCGAAGGCGTATCAAAGATCTCGTGCAGAACGAGGTAAGACCACCCTGCATATGCTTCTTGCCTTGCTGTGCACCATGTCTGCCCCCGGCACACTATGCTGATATTTGCGCTCCGCAGTTTGACCCCTACGACATACTCTCCAATGTCTTTACAGAATCATA
>NW_003315038.1:1173405-1176322 GCF_000150825.1 Verticillium alfalfae VaMs.102
CCCACTACCCAAATTGTAGGCTGAGCTGTACATATGCCTCCCCTTCTTATCCATGTGCCTATCCTAACCTCATCGGTTGCACCTACCTTCCACAGAAACCATCGCCTCGAGCGAGACATCACCGCAGAGCACCGAGCCAGCGTATACCAAACACTGACACCCACTTCCACATCCCCCCCAAAAACCCGACAACCGACATGCCTATCAAGTCACGCTGGGAGGAGGAGCTCCCCAACTGCTCGCTCCAGCAATGGATCTTTGGCTCCCCCTCAGCGCCCCTGCCCGACCGCAAGGCCTTCCTCGATGCCGACCGCCCAGACACGCACTTTGTCACCTTTTCCGAGTACCGCCTGCTGGCGAAGCGCATCGCCCTCGGCCTGCAGGCGGCCGGCCTCAAGCGCGGCGAGCGCGTGCTCCTCTTCTCGGGCAACAGCCTCTACTTTCCCTCCGTCTTCCTCGGCGTTCTCATGGCCGGCGGTGTCTTCACAGGCGCCAACCCAGGCTTCGTCGCGCGTGAGCTCGCCTACCAGCTCAAAGACAGCGGTGCCAGCTTCATGGTCGCCGCCGCCGCCAGCATTGACATTGCCGTCGAGGCAGCCGCAGAGGTCGGCATGCCGGGCAACCACGTCTTTGTCTTTGACGCGACCATCCCCGGCCAGGCACCCGTGACGCCGCCGCGCGCCGACAGCAAGGGCACCCGTCACTGGACGGAGCTGCTGGGGCCGGCGGCCGAGGCCGAGGCCTTCAACTGGGTCGAACCCGAGGACAGCCGCACGACGACGTGCTGCCTCAACTACTCGTCCGGAACGACGGGCGTGCCCAAAGGTGTCGAGATTTCGCACTACAGCTACGTTCCAACGGCGCGGGCGTCATCAAGGTGACGAAGCTGGCGCCTGACTACACGACGGCGGTCAAGCGGCACGTCGGGCTCTGCTTCCTACCCATGTACCACGCCTACGCGCAAACGTACTTTGTGGCCAACTTTGCGAGCCAGGGCGTGCCCGTGTACGTCATGCCATCGTTTGACTTTGTCAAGATGCTCACGCATATTCAGCGCTTCCGCGTGACGCACCTCGTCGCCGTGCCGCCTGTGCTCGTGGCGCTGACCAAGCACCCCGTCGCCAAGACGTTTGATCTCTCGAGCCTCGAGAACGTAGGCTGCGGCGCCGCGCCGCTGGCAGCCGAGACGGCAGCCGAGACGACGCGCGTGCTCGGCAAGCCCGACCTGCTGGTGCGGCAGGGCTGGGGCATGACCGAGGTGACGTGCACGGCCATGACGTGGGACCCGACGCGGCTGGACCGCACGACCTCAGCCGTCGGCGAGATCATGCCCAACTTTTCGGCCAAGCTTGTCGGCGCTGACGGCGTCGAAGTTACCAAGGCGCGCACACCAGGCGAGCTGCTCATCGCGGGGCCGGGCGTCATGCGCGGCTACTGGCGGAACCCGAAAGCGACGGCGGAAACGTTCGCCGTTGATGCCGACGGCACGCGCTGGCTTCGGACGGGCGATGTGGCCTACGTCGACTCGTACGGGCCCGGCGGCCTCTTCTTCATCGTCGACCGCATCAAGGAGCTCATCAAGGTCAAGGGCAACCAGGTGGCGCCTGCCGAGCTCGAGGCGCTGCTGCTTGAGAGGACAGACGTGGCCGATGTGGCCGTCGTAGGTGTGACCATCGAGGGCGAGGAGATGCCCCGTGCCTACATAGTCAGAACGCCAGGGTCCGAGACGTCGGGCGAGGAGATTGCGACGTGGCTTGAGAAGAAGGTCTCCAGGCACAAGAGACTTCGAGGCGGTGTTGCCTTTACGGACGTCATTCCCAAGAACCCGGTACGTCCGCTGATCCTTTTGCTGACCGTCCTCTCTGCCATGGCATGATGATGTTCGTTTTTACTGACGTGATCTCGAATGCCTAGTCCGGCAAGATCCTGCGGAAGATCCTTCGCGAGAAGGCCAAGCAGGAAGTGGGTGACCGCGACCCAGCGACCTCGAAGCTTTCATAGGAGGCATGTTTCCAGGAGCTCCGAGTTTGAGAATGCCGCATGATTGCTGAAAGGAAGCCAGACGCTGGTTGGAGGCTAGCATAGAATTGTGAAGGATAACGAAGGACAGGTACATGGGGAAAGGCTGACGAGGAGACGGCGAGGCTGCAGGGAGAGAGGCGGCCGTGGCAAGAGCAAGGATCAGTAGCTCACCGCGGGGAAAGCACGGACCCTTGTACGCAAGTTCCCAGGCCATGCTCGGTCCTTTGGGCAGGCACCTCCAGTGGACGTCCCACGATCCACTCCATGCAGAAATGTACGAATCAGGAAGCAGAAAGCTCTGACGCCGCGACTTTACGTGTTTCTGCTCGCCTCTCAGCCTGCTCGGACCACAGACCAAACCACCACGACCCAGCCATCCTCCCTGCTCCCTGCTCCCTGCTCCCTAAGACTGCCATCTGCTCCTGGCTCCCTGTTTCTATTTCTTTTTTGCAGCCTGATCTAAACACCCTTGGCAGCTCTTCCTCTCCCAATGGCCTGCTAGGTGCCCGAATCCAACTGCACGAAAAATCCTTCAGAGACTGCAATTTTCCCTTTTCCGACGTTTCCTTCTTCAACCGCGCACACTTCCTTTCTCCCATCTCAACGACTCTCTTCATCGCACCTATTGACGCCCATCATGACGTCCAGAAACGCCTTTCACGAGTCTCTGCCATGTAGGAACACATCTCGTCCCAGACTTGTTCGCTCCCTGGTCATGATCGCAACCGACTAACCATCTCGCCGTCCGCAGACATCGACACGGAGCCGACCGCCGCCCAGCGTGCCGACGCCGAGTCCCAGATCGCCACCGAGCTCTCAACCCGCCGGGCCCGCCCCGCCCTCCTCGATCCTCCTACCGCCGCTGCCCGCCGCCCTTAGCTCTTGCCCGTTTCAT
>NW_003315038.1:1177197-1178302 GCF_000150825.1 Verticillium alfalfae VaMs.102
CGAGTAGAAAAAAAGGGGGTGAGAGTCACAGTCCGCGCATCGCGCTATCATCATCTGCAGCACAAATATCTCCGTGCGATCTCCGTCGCCCATCAAGAGGCTTGCAGAGGATCCATGTCCTCGACACCCGTCTCGATCCCTTGATATTGCGTCCTCCGAAGCAGGCCTTCACCGGACCGAGCAGCCTTGCAAAGGCCTTCTTGCCCAAGCTTGCACCTTGACCTCGGATGTCGCGACGACACTAGCAGCACGCGGGGCATCGTTCATCAGCGCCAGCTCGCCGAAAAAAGTCTCCCTTGCTGTAGTGCTTCACCGAGCCCTCAATATCTGTCTTGTATGCGTCTGCTTCGCCCGATTCCAAAAGGTAGAACGCATTGCCGGGATCACCTTCCTTGATGATGGTTTCTCCGGGTCCAAACTTTCGAGTCTCGAGCGCGTCGGCAATCTTGGATCGCTCATATGGTGTGAGGCTCGAAAGAAGAGGTACTTCTTCAAGGAAGCTCTCGTACATGCGCCTCCTTGAAAAGGTGGACTCCATGAGAATCCGACGGAAGGTCAGGCGATCGAGGGCCCACAGTACGCATCCCGCCTCGGCCGAGATGACTGTCGCCGCTCGTGGGGCATTGTACATGAGAGCCAGTTCACCGAAGGAGCCTCCGGCTTGGATCGAGCCAACCTTCTGGCCCATGCCCTCTGGACCAGGTTGCAGAGCACCGCTGCTGTTGACGTAAAAGTCAAAAGAGCCCTTTTCGACAATGTAGAAAAAGTCGCCTGCGTCGCCTTGACTGATAACCTTGACGAAGGTCAGCACAAACTACTGCGGTTATTGTGGGCTGCCTCGCTAACATACCTTAATGTCTTTTGCCGGGATTGGCTTCTCATTAAGCGCCCCCAAGATCTGGGCGCTGGAATCATCTTCTAGGTGGCTGAAAAGGAAGTTGTTCTCCATAGCTTTTTGCAAGCGGGAGAGCTGCTCGGGTGTCTTCTCGTGGTAGGGAGGTGTCCAGTTGCTTTCGGTTGAGTCTGCTGACGGCTGCAAGGACTCGGCCGACACTGAGGTGCGGCGGCCAAAGTTGTACTCGGCAGGATAGTTTCGGGGTTAGGA
>NW_003315038.1:1178402-1179301 GCF_000150825.1 Verticillium alfalfae VaMs.102
CCGTGGGGACCCGACGCGGCTAGACCCGCACGACCTCAAGCCGTCGGCGAAGATCATGCCCAACTTTTCAGACCAAGCTTGTCGGGCGCTGACGGCGTCGAAGTTACCAAGGCGCGCACACCAGGCGAGCTGCTCATCGCGGGGCCGGGCGTCATGCGCGGCTACTGGCGGAACCCGAAAGCGACGGCGGAAACGTTCGCCGTTGATGCCGACGGCACGCGCTGGCTTCGGACGGGCGATGTGGCCTACGTCGACTCGTACGGGCCCGGCGGCCTCTTCTTCATCGTCGACCGCATCAAGGAGCTCATCAAGGTCAAGGGCAACCAGGTGGCGCCTGCCGAGCTCGAGGCGCTGCTGCTTGAGAGGACAGACGTGGCCGATGTGGCCGTCGTAGGTGTGACCATCGAGGGCGAGGAGATGCCCCGTGCCTACATAGTCAGAACGCCAGGGTCCGAGACGTCGGGCGAGGAGATTGCGACGTGGCTTGAGAAGAAGGTCTCCAGGCACAAGAGACTTCGAGGCGGTGTTGCCTTTACGGACGTCATTCCCAAGAACCCGGTACGTCCGCTGATCCTTTTGCTGACCGTCCTCTCTGCCATGGCATGATGATGTTCGTTTTTACTGACGTGATCTCGAATGCCTAGTCCGGCAAGATCCTGCGGAAGATCCTTCGCGAGAAGGCCAAGCAGGAAGTGGGTGACCGCGACCCAGCGACCTCGAAGCTTTCATAGGAGGCATGTTTCCAGGAGCTCCGAGTTTGAGAATGCCGCATGATTGCTGAAAGGAAGCCAGACGCTGGTTGGAGGCTAGCATAGAATTGTGAAGGATAACGAAGGACAGGTACATGGGGAAAGGCTGACGAGGAGACGGCGAGGCTGCAGGGAGAGAGGCGGCCGTGG
>NW_003315038.1:1179401-1180860 GCF_000150825.1 Verticillium alfalfae VaMs.102
GCTGTTCCCAAATGACTAGCATTGCAAAGGGGATGCTGGAAAGCTTGATCAGAGCACCGAAGCTCGGTGACGTTGGTGAGGCATCGTGTCTGCTTTCGTCTTCGTCAATCACACTGTGCAGGACGTTGCTCCAGCGGAGGGTGACGCGGCGCGAGCGCCAAAAGCGGTTGGCGTTGGCCCCGAAGGGGGCTGGCGAAGCGGGGCAGACATGGTCTGAGGTGCAGGCGTCGACTCGACAGACGTGTACTTTGTGTTTACGCCGATACTTGGGGGGCGTAGAGAAGTGTTCGGTATATTCTCTTTCGGGGTTGAGGCGCCTGGCAAAGTAGTTCGCGCAGAATTGAAGGATATCGGTGGGATGGCGTTCAAGTACGAGTTGATCGAGGGCCTTGATCTCAATTTGGTAAGCTTCAGGTAGCGACGTGTTGGAATTGGGTATTGCGTAGGGAATCGGTGATAAGAAGAGGGGGAGGGTTGACAGGTGCTGGGGGTTGAAATTCAAGAATTGACGTTGACGGCGGTGCATAAGAAGGAAGTTATCGTGAGAAGGACCAAGAATGCTGCATCGTGACAATCGGTGGGGGGGATATTGCAGGTGTCAGACCAAAAGAAATTGCGGGTTCGATATTTACCTGTGCTTGAGGCTGTCTCTGCGTGACCAGTCTGTCTCAACGCTGCAATGACTGCTCCGTGATTGTTAGCGGCGGCGCTTATTGAAGCTGGTGTATTGCAATGACGTTCAAGGGGATTCGCCGGGGAGGGGGGCGAAGTTGCTCTCAGAATCCGGGGCTCGATGCCAAGGAAGTTAAGAGTAGCGCTGCGTGAGAAGGGAGGAAGGAAAGGTCGTTGACATGAACATCCCATGCTCCCCGGCTTCGAAATGTGGAATCAAGAAAACAAAGGCAAGGGGACGGGACAGTGCGGCATGGGACGATGGATCATCCACCAGCAGCGTGTCATGGAGGGTTGACTCAGACGACAAGGTCTTGGATACCACGGCTGACTTACCAAAATGAGCAGATGGGAGAATCGGGCCTTTATAGGAAGATGCAACTGCAGGTCCAGCAGGGCGGTTGAATGTTGGCTCCCGAGGTTTGAGACCGTCGTGCAGGATCGTCAAGCCGTAGGTAGACAGGAGCTCGAGTGACAAGACGCCGAAGGGTCGAGCTCGGGGTGGTGGGTGTCGGAGAGAGCGAGGCAAAGGGGCGAGAATGGAGAAACTACTGTAGCCACAGAATCCTGCCAGATGCAGATGCCGGCCGGGACGTCGTCGGAGGCGAGCCTGTGTGACAAGAGGAGGCCAGAGAGATGAGGGAAGAGATGGAATGGGCGGGTTGGTTTGGCAGCAAACGGTCAGGACTGCAGAGTAAATATGGTTGTGTAGACAAAGGGGGTTTGCGGAGGAGAGAAGGGGGGAAACAGCTCAGAAATGGCTGGCCTGGGAGGTCGCTGTATGAAT
>NW_003315038.1:1183556-1197960 GCF_000150825.1 Verticillium alfalfae VaMs.102
ATTCATTCCAATGCATCGGGTCTTTTGCACATGCAAAGTCCATCCCACCTACCTACCTACCTAGCTGAGCTTGGGGGCCAGCTCAGACAAGACACCTCCGCCAGTAGGTCAATTTTGGAAAAGGTCAGACTTCGAATACGACGCAAACGGTCAACAATACAATAGATAATCTTGGTATGGCCTTGATTGCTGAACCAGGCAGGGTTTCTCTCTACCGCGTACAGCATCCAAAGTACTCATGCCGCGAGACGCCGGACGGCTTCCCCCAGTATCTACTCGGCTTTCGCTTCAGCTGTCGCCATCTTTCCGACTCTATTCCAACTGCTCAAGCTCCCTCAGCGAAAAACTCTCTTACAATCAAGGCCCGCGAGCTGCTGCTCATGGTAGGCTTTGCCCTGGTCCAGACGCTGCCTGTCTGTCATGAAAGGGGAGTCCTTGCCTCGAGTTGTAAAATCCCGGTCCAGGGACCTTAGAATGGCGTGGTTCTCCAGACTTTCATCGGGCATGATGACGCCTGCTGAAGCAAAGGGAGCATATGGGGCTGGACTGTACCCTAAGTCTGGGGTCCTGGACGGTGGAGCAATTGGCCCCCAGACACAGGGAGTGATCTGTGAAGGGCGCTGTTGAACTGCTGTGATGTGGCCTGCCGAGTTTGGGTCAGCAATCGCCTATGGGCTACCGCTATCTCGGGATAATGTACCAGGACTGCCATTTGTCACATAACCCATCCTATACTCTCGAGCCCGAGAGGGGCCCGTCTCTGTCGTGTCCAGCAGTCCTACTGTCGCAGACATCGATACGTCTCGATGTCGCCATGCAGCTAAGTGTTGAAGCCGGTAGGCTGTCGTCTGGTTTACTTTGCTCTGATCTGCTTCAGCCACAGCACCGCGGCCTTGTTGGTCACCTCCGAACACGGCGCCGCCGGGGGCTGAAGTAACTTGGACGGAATAATCAAAGTTCCGACCACTCACAGTCAGCTGTCGTCGTTGCAACTCAGCCTGCTGCTTCCTCCACCATGTCGGTAGCCCATGGAATAAGCCCAAGCTGTGTTGCGTGGCCTTGTCGAGCGGCATCTCATGCTTATACCTGCAGCCTTGCTGCGTAAAGGCGCAGACTCCCTCGTGGCACCCCACTTGTCGCAGTAGACCTTAGTCCCTCTTGGAACCGGCTGGCGAGCATGCTACGAGGATATCGATGGCCCCCTATCCGCAAGGCTGATCGCCAGCACAACGACCAGGGCCAGGCACGAAAGAACTGCAAGCGCGGCACGTTGCGCGTCACACTGAACGTTACCTGAATGATATCAGTTACTGCTTGAGACGGCGGGGGTGTCTATGCCGTTCAGTCACCTTCAAGCGCGCTCAACCTGAATTAAGGGAAGCCGTCATCTCACCTTCAACGTGACAGGCTGCACATTGTTTGACGGGCCTCGGACAGGCTCAGCGCCTGGGAGCGGTAGCACCATCATCCCCCTAGAGCCCTGCTGTATGGCAGGAATGCCCAATGCTGGCGGCAGCATGTCTGCTGGTATCAACCTGGTATAGTTTCCATTGCCCCTGTCCAAGCAGTATGCATATATGCCTGGCGGCTCAGTCTTGTCGCGATCCTTGAGCCAGCTTTCTGGTCTACAGTCAACGCTTGTGGCCGGGCTGGGGCTGAGGGGTGAGAATTGTCCATTCGAGTTTGCTGACGCCAGTTGCCAGTCATGCAATTCAAGACATTGTGGTGTGCTTTTCACCACTGGTTTGGTGGACCTGCTCACGTTGGTAGGCGATGCACGGCCGTCTCGGTCATCTCTCCTTGGCGCTTGATGGTGCTGGTGGGTTATCTTCTGCGTATCTGTCGCCATCATCCGACGATGCTGATCAGTCGTCCTGGTGATCAAGTGCTCGCCCATGAGTCTGAAGTGTGCGTTCTCGACCGTACAAGAGTTCTTGTCGCCTGAATGATGGAAAGCCTCGTCTTCACAAGACGACATTCACGGCGACGGTGCGGTAAAGCGAGATGACAGGGTCGCGAACGCTACCTCTGTCAATGGCGGATGATATGTAGGGGATACGCACGCCGGGCTTCTCCAGGGCGAAGATGGAGGAAATGTGAGAGGAATGCGAGTGTAGAAGAAGTGGATGGGTTGACGTTGGAGGAGCGAAGGGACACAAGTCGCTGCTGCAGTGGTCTGTTTTCTGCATCAACTGCAAACCGTCTTTCACCATGCCGCCCACTGCGCAAGCCACAGCTCCGCGTCAGTGCTTCGTGGCTCCCGTGCAGTTTCTGACCGCGGCAGCTTGGCCTGCTTGACGAACGCCGCCAGGAGAGGTGCTGAGCAGACTACCGAGACAAAGATCGTGTTGGCCGCGGATAACAAGGCATAAGAGGAAGCATGGGCAAAGTGAAGGGAAGGAGGTGTGGCTCGGACTACTATGCCCCCCTCCCTCCACGACCAAACCAGAGACGCCCGTTTGTGTTCTCACAGCTGAACCTGTTTCTCTGACCGAGCCAGGTGGCTTGGGCCACCGTTTGCCCGATATCAGTCCAGATTTGCCACGATGAGGCGGATAGCTGCATTTACTGATTTGTGCCCCTACACGTGACAAACAGGGTGGGCAATGGCCAGCCGCGGGCTACAGTTGCATCTGATAGGCCTTTCATGATCATGAACATCCCGAGCTGGTGAAGTCGTCTTCATGTTGTTAAATTCATCATGTGTGTAAGCTAGTATGATGGACGTCTGTCTTGTGCCCCTCTTGATCCTTTCATGGACGATAGCCCATGGGGTTTTCTGCAACCGAAGACGTATTCTGTCGTCCTTTCCGTAATTGAAAGCCAGATTGAGGCCATATTCAACCGCATATAAACGAAGAGCTAGCCTGTATCATGTATCGGATGAGCTATTGCTTCATCTCCCTGGTCATACCGGTATCGACAGCAAGCGCTGCTTGAGCTCATGTTGCTCGAGGGCGACGAGGGAGTTATCTGGCATTTGCGCAAGTTCATCTAGAGCCATCCGGATCTGAGTCTCTGTCAACCGTCTGTTGCAGGCCGATGTTAGATGGTCGCCTAGACAGCCTGTACACTTCATGTCCGCAAGGGTAGTCTTTGTTGGTTGTCCCTTGGGAGGACCGCGGTGCGGGTGGTATTCGTTGAATCATTTGCTTGGAGACCTTGAGAGCCGCTTCAAGGGTTAGCCCTGGAATCTTGGTCTTGTAAGCCATATCCGGAAGAGCGGGCTTGGTCGCTTCGGAAACCCGGGGGCTTGGGAACGTGGTCTTCACGATTGCCTGTCGTGCATGGCCCTGCCACGGATCATGAGAGGCTTGTCCTGTGCCGCTTAGCCTTCCTTGGGTTTGTGGATGAAAATTTTGTTGCGGTAGTCCCGGGGACTGATTTGGTGGAAAGTTGAAGAATGGAGACTGGTGCTGGTTCTGTTGGTCATCTTGTCGAGTGTTCTGATATGCTGGCCCTGCTTGGAACGGCGCGTTACTGGACAGGATCTTCTGGCCAGGCACGAAAAGGGCGGTTGAGGCCCAAAGAGGGCTAATGCCGTTGTGGACTCGGGGGTTGTTCTGGTGAGTGACGACTTGTGGTCGATTCGAGAGTATTGTGTTCTGCAGCGCAGGCTGCTTCGAATCTGAGTTCTTGGCCTTGGGGTTTTTGGCGCGCTCTCCTTGTGGTGTGTCAGTCTTGCGCGGCCGACCCCTTTTCTTGCTCCCGACAGCGACAACTGGTGGTGCTGGAGCGGCATCTGGGATGGTGACATGTTAGCAAGAGTATCGGCATGTAGTTATTGAAGCCCGGATCAAGGATATCCTACCGTTTACAATAGCAGCTCTCCGGGGCATGATGCCGGCGAGGTCAGTGATACCAACGTCCGGCAATGCTTCGTTTTCACCTGCACTTTCTTCGTCTTCATCCGTATCAGCGTTAAAGTCGCCATCGACATCAGAACCGTCCAGCTCGGTACGTGCTGCGGCATCATTCGCCTCATTAGTGCGATAGTTGATAGCCTGGAAATCATCATGAGTTATGTGTGTTGTACGCAAGACATGGCAAGTATAGACTCACTGTTCGACGTCGCCCTCCCCGTCCCAACACCACCTTTTCCGCCTCTGCGAGTTTCTGCGCCACGGCTTCACGTTCGGCCAGAATGTCTTCCCATATACTTGGGTTAAGGGTGGGGTCCTCGTGTTCTGCCATGTCATCCTCAAAAGTCCCTTTGTCGTTGGCCCAGACTTTGGCAAAAGAGAACTGCGACTCGCCTGAGCCGCTTTCATCGGGTTTGGCCTGCTCGATCTGCGTGCGGTCGAGCAACTTGTCCACACTGGCGTCATCGTATCGAATAATATCTTTCTGGTCCTGCTCGTCGCTGAATAGGGCCGAGGCTCCAAACTTGAGGATTGACTCCAGATCATCGCCTGCGTCGTTCTCGTTGTCCATGGATTCGATGAGAACATGGTCCAAAGCCATCTTTTTGCGTCCAATCTGCATGATCTTTTCTTCCACCGAGTTCTTTGTCATTAGCTGGAAGCATAGTACTTTGTTCTTCTGGCCAATTCGGTGTGCTCGAGAGAGAGCTTGCAAATCCTGGTGTGGGTTGAAATCAGGGTCTAGGATGATTACTGTATCGGCTGTGGCAAGATTGATGCCGACACCTCCAGCTCTGGTCGACAGTAGGAAAGCAAAGACGGGCGAATCAGGCGCGTTGAAAGCGTCGATACGTCGCTGCTTTTCTAAGCTGGAAATGGAGCCGTCCAGTCGCCGGAAATCGTACCCTCGTCCAGTGAGATAATCCTCAACAATGTCAAGCTGGTTGAGAAACTGGCTGAACAGCAGCACGCGGTGGCCACGTTCTTTGAGCTTGGGTAGCATGATTTCAAGCAAAAGAAGCTTGGCTGAAGCAGAGATGAGGTTGCGCTGCGTAACTATGGGGTCGTCTGACCTCTCCTCGATGGCTTGGCTGTAGATAAAGGGATGACACAGACATTTACGAAGCTGCATGAGAATGTTGTTGAGGCTGCCGCGGTCTTTCGTCTTCTTGATTTTGTCGTCTGCAAAGATGGCCTTGATGAGCTCTGGACTTTTCGCCATGATCGACTTGCAGAGCTTCTCCTGGAGAATCGTCATGGAAACCGGCAAGATGATCTGCGCCATGGGCGGCAAGAACTTGAGCACTTGCGCCTTGGTGCGCCGCAGGAAATACGGGCGGATCTTCTCGTGTAGCTTTGGCAGGTTGGTTGCGTTCAGCTCGGCATACTCTTCATCAAGCTTGGCGGCGCTGTGCGCCGTGTCGACGAACTGCAGCAGATTGAATAGTTCTCGCTTGTTATTCTGCAGGGGCGTTCCCGTCAGAAGCAATCGAAAGGGGAAGCTCATCGATTTGAGGGCGAGGTAAAGCAGGTTTTGATCGTTCTTCAGTCGCTGGCCTTCATCAACCACAAGTCCGGCCCATGACACTGAGCGAAACAATGACTTTGTCCGGTCATCTTGGGCCGAGTCGTAGGACATGACGACAATATGTGCCTTCATATCTTTGGCGCCGTCAGGAAAGAGCTCATACTTGTAAGCTAAGTCTTGCGCTTGGCGTCCTCCGTGGTAGGTAACTACACGCAGATCAGGGGCCCAGAATTTTATCTCGCGACGCCAATTGGGACATGTCGAGTTGGGCACCACCACCATAAATGGCCAACACTACCATTTTCGTCAGTGTCGTGACCTGCATTGAGACCCGAGGAAAACATACCTGTGGGCTATCCTGGATCAATGTCGTGATCAGGCTCACCACTTGAACAGTCTTGCCGAGGCCCATCTCGTCTGCCAGAATGACATTGCGGCCAGTGTGGTAGCTCGAAAGCATCCAGTTGACACCCTCTTCTTGATACTTCATGAGTTTTCCTCGCTTGATGCCACGAGGCTGTGCCTTGAGTTCGACAAACTCCTTACGCTTCCAAGCTCTCACTCGCTCTTGCATCTTGGGTCCGACGCCAGGAGCGAAGTACTTTCCACAGAGATACTCCTCGTAGGCCTCCTTGAAAGCCTCATAAGGACGACCGGATTCAGGGGGAGGAGGAGAATCCCACACTGCGTCATCATAGCCAAGTCCTTGGAACTTGACGAATATCTTGGAAACCTTGTGAATGCGCGCCATCTCGGCAGCTTTACTTGACGCGTGGGTATCGGCCTTGACGTACAATATAACATCTGCCAAGAGATACTCTTCAGGGATGGCGTCTTGCTCGTTCATCCTGAGAAGGCTTCGTTCAGCATCCCGCTTGGCGAATGTGGTTCTCATAGCGCCGGCAGTGATCCCATGCACCCAAGCACCAGGCATCCACGTGCAGTGGAAGTAAGAATGGTCGGCCCACTTCACAAGATATTCCTTGCCGTCTTCGGGCAAGCTGCTGAAGTCCGGTGCAGCTTCGCCGTCTTCGATGGCCCCTGCCTCCTTGCCCGTTGGTCGCCAGGCGACGAGAACATGGACTTTGTCCTTGCGTAGGCTGCAGGCCTCGCACTTCCAGTCAATGGAGTAATCTGCAAGGCGCTGCTCACGGGTACCAGCCACATCGGACTCCGTACGCGACGATGGGAGGTGCTCAAAATGCCAGCCACGTTTGCAAGTCGTGCAGCGAAACAAGACAAGTTCCGAGTTGTTGACCAGATTGGGTTCGACCTTGGTGATGGGATCGACACCACCGTTGTCCTGCCGTAGTTTCTCCTCCTCCCTCGCGGTCTTCTTCTTTGAAAAGGGCTTGCAGGCCTTGCCATCTTCTTTGCATGATTGACACATTGCATGATGCGGAGCATTCGCGTCCTTCTTCCTGTAAATGCCTATGCACCATTTGCACTGCAAGACGAAGCTATCGTCGCCGACCTTGGTCGCCATGTGGTCGCGTTGCGCGCGTGAATTGATGCAACCCTTGTGGAAAGACAGCGAACATCCCTGGCAGCCAATCATTTGACCTTTGCTGGAGACTGAACCTTGGTTGCACACGTCACAGACACCGACATGGTACTCCGAGAAGTTAGAGTCGGGCGGCAATGGCTTGAAAACTTCCTTGATGCTGATGACTTTGGGTGCTGTGGTAGTCTTGCCCTCTTCGGCCGAGGAGAAGTCATCATCCATCGCCGTAAGGTCTGTCATGTTTTTGGTGTTTCTTGTTGACCTTCCCGAACGGCGGCGGTCATCTTCGAATTCGATAGAGGAATCTCGAGAGCTGCGTGCCGCGTAGTTCGATCGAGACGGCTTCAGCCTTTTGAGACTCTTTCTTCCTCGGCCTGTCCTTGGAACCACATCGGAAGTGATGAGCTGAAAGTCGTCTTCTCCGTCTGATTGGTGGAGCGAGTTTGCCAAAGCGAGTTCATCATCATCGTCACCGAAAGAGTTGCCATTTGCGAATGCCATTTTTGTGAGCTTCAATTGCCTCGGCTGGCGATCGCGAAGCTGGCGAGCGGGCGGTGCCGGCGCAGTGGCCTCGTCCTCGTCGCTAGAGAAAGGGATAGTACGACTCGTACTTGCACGAGCCGAGGTTCGTTGTCGTTTGTGAAACGTACGCATGCGCTCCTCATCGTCATCATCGACGTCCATCGTGTCGTCAAGGGATCCGGATGAAGCACTGTCTTCTTCGGTACCGTCCTCCCAAGATCGCTTATGGGCGGTTCTTCGACTCATCTTGAAAATGTCCTCTGGGGTGATCCCAGCATGCCAACGTCGTAATGCGGTCTTGCCGCCGTGCTGCGCTGCAAGGTCTACTTCAGATACCTTGAGAGAGATGTTAGTAGTCGCGCATTTGGTGTTGCGTGAAGATCAAGTTTGAAGAGGTTGGGGAAGGAGAGAAAGCCGAGTCAGCCCGACCTGACCTGCACAAGAAGAAGGCAGCTGTGCAAGTGAGAGCTGCCGAGGATAATTGGCGGGAACTGTTCTGGATAGGAAAGGATCAAGAAGCGTTGAGAGGCGCATCAAAAATGCGGCGCCTTCCTAGCGAGACAAGAAAGAGAGGCGCAATCGATGGGAAGGGTTGTTAAAGATATTGAGAGCGCAACGCGAGGTAGAGAGTAGACTTTTGCGTTGACTTACAAGATGTTGCCTGCCGTCTGTATACTCAATTCTGTAATAAGGGTCGTATGGCTGTTCTGCAACCTCCTCGTAGACAAAATCCACCCGGTCACTGCGAACCTCTCGATAGTGCGCACGCTCTTCTGGCGACAATTCTGGTAATACAATCTCAAACCGAACCGGTCGTATGCGCTCGGGGGCCGTCGTTCGCAGCGAGTCTGCCTGGGAATCCCGCGTTTCGGAGCTGTGTCGGTCCGATACGTCTGGCTGTAGCTCATCCTGTTGGGCCTCCTGCGCAAGAGGCGCAACAGGTTCTTGAGACGTCGCGTCGAGCACCTCCTCTTCTTCATGTTCGGTGCCTTCGGGAAGAAGATCGGCGAGGGCCTCGTCCGACACGTCTTCGTTCGCATGGGTCTCGAACTCGTAGGCTTCGGGATTCTCGACAGACTCCAAAACGTCGGCAGCACTCTCCTCGGAGGAGCTGAATTCCGGCTCTGGAGTTCCGAATACCAAGGTGCCCTTCCAAGTGGAAGGAGCCACAGACTCGGAATCGCTGTCGGTTTCCTCCATGGCAAAGCAGCAGGGCGTTCGTCGATGTCATTGGTGATGATGGGTGATGGGCGGGCAACGGCAAGCCTACGAGTCGAACGACTTTGGCCTGCGGCTATTGGCATGACATGGTTTCGAAATGCGACGTGCGCAAGTCACCGGCGTGCGTACAGAGGTGTGGTTCGTATCTGGCCCTTAGCGGTCGATGTATAATGCATAGATAAAAAAGGCTACTTCTGCCACGGCCAGGGCAGTGCCAGGAAGACGCGGTTGCCGTTCGTTTGCCGTTACTGGGCACGCGTTATCCTGGACAATCCATTAAGCTCCCGTTGCCCCACTTTCCCTTTTGTACGGCACGCATCTACCTGCCTGCCAAGCCTGTCTACCTTAGCAAGCTTAGGTAGATATAGGTAGGTACCTAGGTACCTAGGTACCTAGGTACCTAGGTTCCGAAGCCAGGCAAGGTACAGACAGGGTGGACGAGGCACACCAACAATCAAGCGTGCCTCGGACTGACCGCCTGGGATCCTCGACAGGGGAGGGGCAGGGGGGCCAGACGGCAGAAAAAGTACGAACCACCAATGCCATCTACCTGAACTTTCGAGACGACCTGGGTTCAGTACTGTACACACCCGCCCTTCCCTCACCCCTTTGGCTTGCAATCCTCGCCATCACAACATGCAATGAGTCTTCTATCAAGATGGAGCACGGTTGCTTCGTCCACACACGGCGCCAGGCCTGCGCTCCGCTGTCGCTTGTCTCTCCCCAACACCAATATCCGCCAACAGTCCTCCTTCTCCGCCGTATGGCGCGGCCTTCGCACCGAGCGATCTGGTCGCCGTGAACCTGGTTCCTCGGGCCGCGGCCGCTCTTCTGGCTCCCGATCTTCTGACTTGCCGGCAGCGCGTCGACCGTCTCGCCCTCGAGATGGAGGTGGCCCCAATGGCAAGGTCGACTTGGCCGCCAGCAGCCTGGGCGGCGGGCGCACACACTACAAGCCCAAGAAGGCGTTGCAAAAGATGAGGGAGAGGGAGGAAATGGACACAGAGGGCGGTCGTAAGACGCGCAGCAAGCGCTTCAACAACCCGGAGTACTCGTTTGGCAAGAAAAGCCTGGTGTATCAGCTCAACAAGGGCGATTTCCAGGACAAGATCTCCAAACTGGTCGACGCGAAACGGACCGGGTCCAGCACGGCGGCCGGCACGTCGGAGAGGAAAGATGTGCGAAGAGAGGAGGATCCATGGAAGCGCATGTCCAGCTCGACCGACGACAGGCAGCAAGCCCGCAGCCGCAGGGGCGCCTCGGGCGACCGGCGACCGCGGAATGCACAGCCTTGCCCGGCCCGGGACGCAGCCAGGTCAGAGGGGCCTCGAGGAGACGACGGTGCCTTCAGGCGCATGCGCTCGACCTCTGATTACACGCCGCGCGAGCGGGGATCCCCCGCTGCCGGCCGCAGCTTTGGGCACTCGGACGTAACAAAGCAGCGCGCCAGGGACGAGCTGCGTGAGGAAGACGACGACGCCTTTTCGCACCGGCCGGCGTTCAAGGGACGGACAAACAACTTTGCGGCGACCCTGCCGCAGTCGACGGCCGCCTCACAGTTCCTCTTTGGCCGATGGCCCGTCGCCGCGGCGCTGGAAGGAGGCGCGGGCGCAGGCTGTACCACCTCTTATGTCTATTGCCGGGCAGCCAACAGGGAGGAACGCCCAACGATCCCCGTTCGGCAACGCCTCGGCCAAGAAAGCCACGGCGTCCGGCGTCCACCGGTCGTGCCCGAGTCCGGAAGCAGCACATCATGGACAACATGAGCAGGGGGCCGGCCGCACAACGGCCTCGTCCTTGAGGTCTCACCTCTGCCGCAGCTCCCGCTCGTCAGCCTGGGCCCCGTCACCGAGGACGGCTACACGGTCGAGATTGCGCACCAGATGAGGGAAGACGCAGAGATCAACGGCACCGAGCCCTTCCAGGCCTGGGACTCCCGGGCCGGGCACAAACCCTTCGTGCTCCTGTTGCACGAGGTCATGGACCCGGGCAACCTGGGCGCCATGCTGCGGACGGCACGGTTCCTCGGCGCCGCAGCCGTCGTCATCACCAAGCAGACGTCGTCACCCATCACGCCGACAGTCGTCAAGGCGGCGGCGGGGGCCGCCGAGGAGCTGGCCATCTTCTCCGTTGCCGACCCCGTCGCGTTCCTCGAGGGGTCGCAGAAGGCCGGCTGGGAGTCGTACGTGGCCGTCGCACCGGCGTCGGGCAGCAGCAACAGCGCCAGGCAGCAGGTGACGGCCGACGAGCTCGCCGAGGAGGATCCCCTGCGGGAGAAGCCGTGCATCCTGGTCCTCGGCAACGAGGGCGAGGGCCTCTCGCGAAAGATCATGTCGAGGGCGAGCCGCCAGGTGACTATCCAGCGGCAGCCGGCGGGACGCAGCTCCGTTGACAGTCTGAACGTCAGCGTGGCGGCGGCGCTGCTCTGCGACGCCTTCACAAAGGGTGCGCGGGCTGTGCCGAGGAGCTTCCAGCAGAAGCTCAAGCTAGACGAGAAGAGGGCGCGCGGCGGTGAGTCTCTTTTCTGAGGCCCATGCCCCGGGGGCTGTGTATACAATGTACTTTTACCTGTCAGAAGCTTCTGTCTCTTTTTTTTTTTTTTTTTGTTTCCCAAAAAACCCATCATGGCGGCATATGGTGGCGAGGACTATCATGAGCAAAGTGTCACTGCACTCCAACGTTTGTAACAATATCGAAAGCCAATTCCAAAGCCCCTTTTATTTCCTGTACGAGCTGTACTTTGTGACGTGTGATGTACAAGATGGCCAGTCAGTCGAGAGAGAGCCCACAGACATCAGCCAGCCAGCCAGCTCCAGACCTGAACGACACGCTACGCGGCAAGGAAGCAAGTGTAAGCGGGGCAACACCGGGCACGCTATCGAGGGAAGCTGCTGAGAGCCTTTCGCCTCAGCCCGCCAAACCAAACCCACGATTCTATATGCACTCCTTGAGTTCGGGTACCCCTCCTCCAGAGGCTCTAGATTACAGTGTGGCAGCGCACAAGGTTACTGGCATTTTGTATCGTCACACCGCGAGATGAATTGCCTCTTTCATGAGAAGGCTTACAGACGAAGCGGGTACTGACCTGGCCGTTTTGGTATCACATCTGAACAGCGTCGAATTGATGAAAACGATGCAAAAACAGGTCTTTCTTCACTTGCTTGCCGGGCCGTGCCATGCTGGGGAGCAAGGGGGCCAAGAGTAAGCCACACACGCACGATGAGACGGGAGAAGGGCAACGTGGCAGGACGAGGGGCAGGGGTGGCGCATGGTGATTGTTGCGGTGAGTCAGATCTCCAGCATCGGTTGTATTCTTGCCTCTCTCATCCCATATGGCGCTACATCTATTTTTTTGCCCCTTGGTCCTTCCACAGGGAGGAGTAGGAGCGGGAGCGGCACAAGGGGACTGTCAGTGATCAGGCGAAACGAGCGGGAGGTCCGGATGGAGTGTGGACAGTGTCTGGCGTTTGTTGTTCGATGCTGTTCTTGGCGAAGGAGGGAGGAGGCGGACGCGGAGGGGCCGGGGATGGGATGATGGTCAGCTCATAGCTATATTTCTGGGGATGACCTGGGTAGCACATGGTACCTGGCCATGTTTGATGGCGATTGTGGGGGCTCATAACGCTGCTCGCCAGGCTGCAGCAAACCATGTGGTCGAAAGGCGTTTTACCGACGGTGCCTTCACACAAAACACACCCATATAACCAAACACACATATACTCACACACACACACGAAGGGAACCAGGTCAATCCAGGTTGGCTGGCATATGCCGTTGTTTCGAGCCGATAGAAGATGGGGCCGAGGCTGGCTCGTCTGATGCTTACTAGCGATGCTTGCTCGAGTTGGAGGCCCCCTTGGCCCCGTCTGCCGGCCTGTCTGTCTGCCGGCCTTGACCGTCTACCCTGGTCCCGCTGCATTGATGCACGATGGTGACGATGCGTCGGACGTTCTGGAAAAAGGGGAAGAACCAGCTCTCCAGACGAGGCAGGGCACCTGTAGCAAGGGGGGGACGTCGAGCCACGGAGGAATGCGTCTCAAGGGCCATACCTGTGTACCTAACAAGCCTAGGTAGGTAGGTAGAGGAAGGGCTCAGGTACAAGCGTCACTAAAATGGAAAAGCATCTCCACTGGGAACGCGTAGTCGGGACTGGCCGCACGCTTGGCTTCTTCCCCTGGTACTGATCCCGGTCATGGTCACGGTCGTGTTCCGTCTGCTCTCCACAGGAACCTTCTCGTCATTTGGGCTTGCTTGGCCATCCACTGGCCCCTTTTCTCCCACGATCCCAGAGAGAGGGAAAGAGAGAGAGAAATCTCCAAATAAGGTCGCTGTCCGCCCGGGGAGGTCCGTTGGGCGGCGGCTTGACTGAGGTGATGCGAGGTGCCGAATCTCTCAGACAGTGCTGTCCTTTTTCTCGCTCGCCAGAATCAGTGCGCCACGCCATTGATGATGATCCCCCCGTTCGGCCTGCTTGCCCTCCCTGTGGGAGGACAGGCTGCATCATGTTTTCGAGGCTGTCCACCCCCCCCCCCCCTTTTTGGCGCGAATCGAGAGACGGCGATCATCATCGTTCAGGCGGCCAGGTTCCCGGGCCCCTTCCCAATTTTCGGCAAGGGGGGAAAGTCGGGCGTCCATCTTCTCTCGGTCAGGTCGTCCCCCCTCTTACCCGTTCAAAACTCCTCAACCCGACCCGGCTTCCTTTCCCGACGGAAGTGGGCGTCCGCCGAGGCTGGATAAGATTGCTTGTTTCCCTCGACATGAGCGCCAAATAGACACCATCGCGTCGCATCAATCTCGGTCCAGCAGAAAGAAAGAACCAACGGGCCGGGGACCTGGTCCGCAACCGATTCATGTGTTGGACCACGTCTGGGACCTTGACAGCCCGACTGATCCATCCATGCCGAGGCCCAACTGTGCCCTTTCATGTCTGTTCGTTTTCCTGACCAGTGCAGTGGGAGGAAGGCCAGGCCGGGCCACGCCAAGGCAATGGGAAGAGAGGCAGATCCGAACAGGGAAACGTACAGCCCGATGGAAGGTAAGGTATCGAGTGTTGAGGCTCGCCCCTGATGTCCGGGTCTCGCAAGGTCAACAACGCGCTATTGACTCAGCAACGCGCACGCCGGCTGTTGGTTCTCTGACGCGAAGACTCCACAAGAGAATCAACGGCAGAGAGGGAAACCCAGAGAGCGCGAGCGAGAAAGAACAAGAGAGTGTGAAGAGACATAGGGAAAGACCGACACAGCCGTTGAGGCTCATCTGCATTCCTTCCCCAATGTCCCAATCTCACCCATGGACACGCCACCCCGGACCGCCCCAGGGGTACCTCAGTCAGGCACTGAAGGTAGCTAGGTAGCTAGGTAGCTAGGTAGGCACCCGGGGAAAGAAAGATCGGGGCCATTGGCCCAACACCTAAAACTACCCCCACAGCGTCCCCAGTCGGGGAGCCTTCCGGGGCGCATTGCCCTGTTTGCGACACGCTGTCATGGACAGATGGAACATTCCTTTCCGTCAGGACGACGAGGCTTGCCGGATCGACTCCAACTCAGGGAATCGCAGACAAACTGGGAGGGAGAGCCCTGCCAGCCATTGCACCGAGACACGCCATCCCCGTCATCCCCACAACCTTTCTTGCGGTACCCAACTGAGGTACGCATTGTGCCCCAATGACAGACGCCTGGTTTTCCTCATCTGAGATCACCGGGAAAGAAGATGAGAAGGGCATCGGGTGGAAGTAGCCCGAACACGTATACGGACCGACACGGGGGT
>NW_003315038.1:1198371-1201305 GCF_000150825.1 Verticillium alfalfae VaMs.102
ATTCACACCCTCTCGCTTGACCGCTTCTCCAGCTTTCATCCCCCACCGTTTGGCTTCGCAGCTACTGCAACCTTACCCGTGTGTTCGGCCAGTTGCCTGTCGATTTTCTTTGCCCGTTCTCGGCTATTGGCCCGGAAGCTTGCGAGCTGCTCTTCCCCCGGACCCCTGTCGGCCCACCCCCATCCAATGTCTGGGACACTGCCGCCAACCCCAGACTAGACACTTATCCCCAACTTTGGAACCTTAGGAAACACGCCTGTGGCAATCGCCCCATCAAAGGGCCGGCCGGATGTGAGAGGGGGGTGGTGACAGAGGCGTGATAACAGCCGACGTAGAGGGCAACATGTACAGGGGAAGAAATTCCCAGAGTGCCCTTGCGCCGAGGGCACCTTCGGTATCTCTACCAAAGGCAAGGAAGGCAGGTAGGTAGGTGGTGGTCCTCGTTGGTTGGGGAGCTACCACGTCGGTGGTTCTGAGTCTGTCAGTGTCCGTGCCTGTCTCTGGAACGCACTTCAGCACAGGGCCAAATCAGACAGAGAGATGGATGGACGGACGGACAGACAGGGCCCAGTATGATTTCTCCCGTCCGCTGCTTTTCGCGTTGCTGGCCGGGACCCCGGACATCTGACCCCCTGTCTATCTCATGTTGTGCCCCGGGGGGGGCCAACACCATACTTGTCTGTCTCAGAGACTTCTTAAATAATTACCCCAGCAGCCTCTCCCGGATTCCCATTCCCGTTCTCTCTTCACTTCCCTCAGATCTTGGAGACTGCTATCCTGCCTACCTGCCTTCTGCCACCGCAACTTCTCCCTGTTGCTGCCTGAAACCCGTATACACTCTAAACTGTCCAATCCACTCTCCAGCAACTGCCTGACACGTCTCTCGTAAGGCTTGCTCTCCGACATCACGAGCCCATCTTCAGCTCCCGGGAAACTGGTATTGACCCGGAAACAGACGGACACCAAAGTCTATCGTCTTCATCTTCCCCCTCGGAACACCCTCCAAATCATTTCCAACAAGAATTCCAAAATGCCCGCCGCTCACATCGCGTCACCGCTCCCCATCACCCCGCCGAGGTCAAGCCTCCGCCTGATGACGGGTCAGGATCTCTACACCAGCCTCAGCGCTACCCTCAGCTCCACCCACCGCCCGACGACGCCCGTCCACATCATCCGCGAGCAAGACTACAGCGTCCCCGCCCCGCCCCCTCCGAGTCCCGTCTCTTTTGCGCAAGATCACTGGCCGGCTTCCCTACGCCGCTAAGTCGGCAGGATGTGCAGCTCAGGAGTAGCAGGATGATCGAAAGAACGAGAGGGGGCGGCATACTTTATTCACATTTTTTTTCCTTTGTTTGGTTGCTTGTGTACCACCGACGCAACTTGCGATTCCGACAAGGGGAGTTTAAGGCGCTCGAGTTTGATATTTGAGGGAAGGAGAACGGGTGGACCTTTGAGGGACAATCTTCGGTCTCCCGAATACTGGTCTGGGGTTACATAAAAAGACGCGCATGGCTTTCTCGCTTAGTTGCTCTCGAAGGTTCTCCGAGGGTTGGGTATCATTAGAGGCACAATTTTCAGTCCCAGCAGGATGCATTTTCTAGCTTTGTTTTCTTTTCTTCGGGAGCATCGGTATCTGGTGCGTCTTACTCCACCAACTGGTCTGCGACTCCTTCAATCTGAACAGTACCTGATCATTATCTTTTATAAACACCGCGCCGTGCCTGTCAAGTCGTGACTAGATCGATGGATTGAATCTGTTCAATTCCTACCGTTTGCTACTTCTCAAACATGGCGATCTGGTCGATAGAGAGGCTGCCGACCAAAAATTGAATGCAAGCCTTCGCACGGATCGTGGCCACTGATGATCGAACTGCATGCACGATGCTTCATCGAAATGCATGAGCAAATTTGGCAAAGGCATAGAAACAGTTGCTTCTGGCCTAAACGTGGTTTTGCAAGAGTTCTTTCGCACTTGGTATCTACAAGGACGTCTCGTGTGGGTCGGATGGGTCGCTAGACGACGGGACAAGAGGCCTACTAGATGACGTTCGACCCCAGTAGTGACACGTGCACGGACCAGTCGTGACCACTTTACGCGACGTACCAGGTTCCTCACGCGGAACAAGGCCTTGAAAACGCGTCCAGGCGCGCAAGTCACGAACAGGAACGCGTGTTGCTGAGGAAGGTGCAAGGGCCAGGAGCCCCCACTACCAGCATGCCTGCTCGCATAACTTCTGCCATGCTTCGACTGCACTCCCCTCCTCCCTACGGTCTGCACTTACCTTCACAACTTCAGTTCCTTCTCGGCTTTTGAACAATTGCGCCTTAACATCACCAGTCCGCACGCTTCCTTCCTGAAACACAGCAGCTGCCCGTCTCACTGCAAGCACCACACACACCCATAATCCCCTCCGCGCACCGCCAGAGGTCACCAAGCAACCGCCTTCACAATGGCACGGGTTGCTTCTCGCCGCGCGGTCAAGCCTGCTGTGAAGCCTGTCGCATCAAACTCGATCACCAACTACGCTCGGCTTTCCAAGGGTCAAGCTCTTGCCATCGACAAGCTTGACAAGAAGGTGCTCGCTGCGTGCCTTCCCAACTTCAAGCCTTCTCCCCTCGTCACAGTCACCTCGATCCACAACTCCAGCGATGAGGAGAACAGGAAGACCCTCGCATTCAAACCTTCCTCGGGGCTCGGAGAAATCAAGTCGACACACAGCAAGAAGAGAAAGGCAACAGCCGAGGACGAGACCTCAATCACGCTCGCTCTAACCACGACATCCAAACGCCAACGTATCAAATCTGATGGACCCAGAGGCGATCTCCCTTCCGCGCCTGCCTGCCAGACAAACCGTTTGACGCAGACTACAATCACAATTGCTTCGCCAACACGACGTCCACCAGCACGCTTCGCAAGACGGCCCAAGTCGACTC
>NW_003315038.1:1201555-1202733 GCF_000150825.1 Verticillium alfalfae VaMs.102
GACTGAAATGCTATCCTGCAGCAGGATATTCTCAAGACGGTGGACCTGCCAGATTCGCATCAGAAGAGCAACCCGTCAATTGACATCAAGGCATCACGCCAGACGTGTCTCGCACCTGGGGCAAGCGCAATGTCACCATTGACGACATTCGACGCTGCGTTGCCATCCAGGACCTGAAGAAGGACGCCCACAAACGCGACCGCTTCGCCCTTCATCATCACCGATTACGGACGCGGCAAGCTGTGCCCTCGAAATCGACACGGAGCGGGGGACCGGCCGCATCGACGAGGACAGCCTCTGCAAGCAGTTTCAGGAGAATCTGCATGCCCTGTGTGCCGAGCGCGCGACAGATGAGATGTCCGATCTCGACGTCTCCTTTGAAAGCCTATCTTTCAACGACCTCCCCAAGGCAGACATCACCATGCGTCACCACCTCTCTGCCATGAAGCAGAACCCCCTGCTAGCCAAGGGCCAGCGCGCATTGACGGAGCTCAAGCACGGCTTCGTTGTGAAGCAGCAGGAGAAGGAGGCCAAGGCGCAAGCCGCCAAGGAACCCATTACCAACGCCGACGGCAGCAAAATGAGCCTGCTCGACCGGCTTCGTGCGAAGGAACTCGCGGCCGCGCAGCTCGACGCGCCTTCGGGGCCTGAGATTACGAGGAAGCGGGCTTTGCAGCATGTGTCTGACGTGTCTGCCATCATTGGCATGTTGGTGAACTCTTCCAACCCCGGCAAGGCACCCGTCAAGTCTTTCCCCATGAGTGTGCTTCAGCAGAAGCTGAAGGAGTCATTGAGGGTACCGATGCCCATTGAGGAGGGTGTGTGTACAGTGAAGCTGATCGCGAACGAGGTGGCGCCCGAGTGGCTGCGGGTGTTGCCCATCGGGAGCAAGGAACACGTTGTGGTTCAGACAAGGTGCAAGCCATGCGAGGCTGAGATTTCTGCGAGAGTGGGTAGGCTATGCTGATTACGCAGTCGATTTTTCTTCTGGATACCCTATTGTTTGGAGAAGAATTGGAAAAAAAAGCAGAGGTTTCGATTTCTGAGTTTCGTCTTATTTAGTTGGCATGCGTTGCGTCTGGAAACCCTGGCCAAGGCAGACGGCGGAGTTTTGTCTATAGAATTCCCACAAGGATGGGCGAGGGAGGTTGTCCCTCGTACTCAATGAAACAAACAAT
>NW_003315038.1:1203216-1204809 GCF_000150825.1 Verticillium alfalfae VaMs.102
TTTTTTTTTTGGGTGGGACCGGAGGAACCCCTCAAAAGTTTGGGTTCCTTAACCCGTTTGTGAAACCCCAAAAGGGCCCCCGCCGCGGGGCCTTTTCCATTCCCATAAAAAACAGCCGGGGGGGGTGTTGTGGCCGGACAACCACGAGCTTCGTCGCGGACAGAAGGGGGGGAGACGTACGGTGTTTGCTGAGGCGTACTTCTTCTCGGTAGAAACGCCGCCCTGGCGGAACGCAGCGTTCATAGCGGCGGATCCCTTGACGACCTTCTCGCGGGGCGCACCGCCGCCGCGAGTCCTGCTGCCAATCTTGGTCTCGGTGCTCCAGTCATCCATGATGGCGGTTTGAAAATATTTCAAGATTGCGTGTTCGTGAGGTACAAGAGAGCGAAAGTCTTTCTGGTCGTCGAGATCAAAAATTGGGTGTCGTGGGTAGGGACGTTGGGTGATATCGTGAAGGTTTGTCGGAGGTTGCAATTGGGGTCTGGTGAGGCTCGCTGGGTATAAATATCGTGGAAGGCAATGGACGGCGGTGGATAAAGCCCGCCGCCAACTCTGTCTTGCGCTGTGGTTTGACCAGCTAGGCCAGGCATGCTGAGTCAATCGGCCAGTGAGAGTGAGGGGCGAGTGGCGCGGCACCCTCGAATGAGGTCCTGCTTGCGCCACAGACCCATCAGCTTCTCTGCTTAGCCACGGTTGACGACTTATGTAAGCTATGATCCGACCTGGGTCACTCCTTCTTGAGGCCTGGGCTGGGGCATGTTTGTGGCCAAGAATGTCCAGGATGAGTTGTTAAACCAATTTAGAAACGTCATGTTGCCTATTTTGTCGGTTTATTGTTTCTATGTGCAGTGTCTGTAGCCGCAACTGCCTCTATCCTTCCCAGTTCGCGTGAACCATGCAACGAACATGGGCAAAGTCATGACGTCTTGATCAGGCCTCGGACCCGCTGGTGTCACTATCCGTCTCACTTATCCTTCTGTCACTCCTGCCAACCACCATGACCGCATCCTTACACTAGCGCACCCGAAAATCCCATCTGATACCAGGCCTAAAAATGCTGGCCGGCATTGCCTATGAGGCCCTGCTGGGAGGGTGGCTAGACGTGGCCCTCATATTCGTCTTTACAGCTTGGCGGGAGGCGGCATTGATCCGCTACGCCATCATCGCTGTAGGGTCCTCACTATTGAACAACCATGTCACCGGGTTGGCAGTTGTCTGGCCATACATCAGACCCTTGGCTATCGTCTTCTTTGCTTTCCTGGTTCTGGGGAGCTGGTTACACAGGACCCCTGCCAAGCAAACGACGTGGGCGGGATTGGGGATGCCCCTCCTCATCCCAGCCAAGACGACACATCGGAGAACCTTCCCCGCCAAGCATGGCTTCTCATACTCCTATCTTGTTGTCGGCGTTCCAGTCGGTTGGACCGGGTCCGCCGGCGGTATGGTCTCTTCAGGGACTGAATTGGACTCTTCCGGTGGCGGCAACGCCATTTCGTGGCTGAGAGCGAAGACCCGTGGGACACGTGCTTGGTTCCACGTCAACGAACGCAGACCACCTTGGGAGAGAGCCTGGGACCCTTGAGACCAAGTTGC
>NW_003315038.1:1206009-1208195 GCF_000150825.1 Verticillium alfalfae VaMs.102
AGAGCGGCCGGAACGCATCGAGCGACCACTGACGTCGAGCGTGATGGCCGCACCGTCCGAGAAGGCGGGTACACAGCGGACGGATGACCTGAGGCAGTTCCGCATCTCAGGTATGGACGGCTTTGTCCTCGCACACGAGGACAAGCATGTGCGGAAACTCTACCCGGTCGCTCGTGCTGAGGGTCTTCCTTGCCGAGAGGTTAGCCTTGGGTTCAATGGAGCTGCTCTGGTTGCAAGAATGATTCTCCGCGTCGGCGCGGCCTGGGCAGTTTCTAAAAACACAAGTGGCTATCTCGCAGGCAGAATCATGGCGTAGCTGAAGAAGTAGATGACAAAGTTCACAATACCTGGTCGCTAAATGCCAAGGTTTCGTAATCTTTCCTTCGCAAGGCTTCGAATGTACCAACTAGCGCGAGTTCACCCGCCAAAATAGTCAGCACCCATCCCAGCCTCTGTACATCACTGGTCTGACAGGTGGAGTTGCGCCTTGAGGCAGAGTATTTGGAATCCCTTTGCAGCTGCAAGATGGCCCGCCAGGATGCATGACTGCCAGACAAATACCATGGTGGGGAGCCCACGGGTCCACCCTCAAAACAGCTCCGGAAGCTCCTGAACCTCAACAAAGGCAACGAGGTCTCGAAGCTACCGATATTTGCGGGGATGACGCCCAACCACTGTGGGAACCCCCCTCCGAGACCATTCCAAATCCCCCGCTCCTCGTGTCGCGTAGCAATTTGCGAGTGGTCCCTCGCACCGCAGCAACGGCAGTGACAAATAACAAGCGTAGTCGGAGCCTGTTCTTTGCAAGAGGGAGGAGGGAACGGAGGGTCCTTGAGCGCCAATTGACGTCGAGGTTCGGTCTCGGGCCTCCACCGCCCGCACCAGCTCTCGCAGCTATCTGGAGAGCTGAGCTGTTGGTCTCAGCAAACCCCCCTCCCCCGCCGTATCTGTGACCAACCCCGCCATCGTCGTCATAGGTGGTAAAGTCGTCGGGTCGTAGGCGTTGAGTGGCCAGTGTACCAAACATCGGAGCTGGCGACGTCTTTTAAAGAAGCTACCCCGCCCATGCGTAATTTCGTACCATGTTCGAGCTTCTGGTCTTCTTCAATCGATCGAGACTCGTCCAGTAACGTCTATCCTTTCTCGTTAGCCAAAGTCCCATCAAACACAGCTGCCCAACATGCCTCTTACCGGACACTGCCTCTGCAAGGCCGTCACCTACTCGGCCGACGTCGACAAGCCCCTCCTCACGGGCTACGACCACTGCGACGACTGCCAGCGCCAGTCCGGCTCGACCTACTGTAAGCAGCGCCGCATCTCCCCTCCCCCTTTCCATAGTTGAGTCCCACTGACCCATCTCGCCAACCAGCCCTCGTCGTCGTTGTCCCCAAGGACAAGCTCACCATCAAGGGCCCCACCAAGTCCTGGGCTGGCAAGGGTTCTTCGGGCAAGGACGTCCACCGCATCTTCTGCTCCGAGTGCGGCAGCCCCATCGCCCACGACCCCGACGCAGCCCCCGAGATCATTGCCCTCAAGGGCGGCACCCTTGACGCCGAGATCAAGAAGACCCTGAAGCCCGTACGTTGGCTCCTCTCGCCTGAACTACCATTCGATGGGCTCCCCCAGTTCGAACTGGCCCGGCTAACATGACCCACTTAGGATACCGAGATTTGGACCGTTGGCAAGCTTCCTTTCTGCCAGGAGACTCTGGCTCACCCCTTCAAGCACATGCCTGAGTAAGGGTATCCTGGAAGGAAAGGAGGGAGTAGGAGGGGGAGCGGGAAAGGTGGTTGTAGAAAAGCATAATGAAGACAAAATGAAAACGATGTGAACCGAATAGAACTATTGCTTAACGAGAAACTGTCTATGCTGAGAACCACGGGGTTTGTTGGGTACTTGAATGGCGAGGAAGCGTAAGAACCTGGATGGCTATTGTGGGGAGCTCCTCGACCCCCTTCCGCATCACACCACGCACCGCACATCGCACACTTACCTATGCCTGTACAGGTTGCCCGAGTGCACGCAAGGTAAGCATGCGCATGTGAATATGCTGCCATGTTGTACATTAGGCTCATGTCCACTCTTCCGTTGGTCTACCACGTACGAAAAGCACGCGAACACACCGGATAGTCGAGTTGGATAACTTCTCTTCGTGCTGCACCAAGTCTATCGACAAAGGAACTACG
>NW_003315038.1:1209051-1216456 GCF_000150825.1 Verticillium alfalfae VaMs.102
AAGCCAGGGAATCATCGTGGTGACGGGGTTCAGTAGTTTGTTGCAGTGAAACCTTGGACGGCGAAGGGGGACAAAAAATCATGCAATGATTCCAAAAATGGGTATGTGCTAGCGATGGCTTGGGCTGGGAATGATGTGAGCTTGTGATGTATGCTGGTTGAAGACGGTGGAAGATGATGCTGGGAGAAGAAGAGAGGAAGAGTTAGATCAGAGGGAGACGACTAGATATGTAGAACGAACGCAGCAGCGTATTGCCGCCTGGCGGTCATACTTTCTCTGCGTGCGTCGAAACTAGAAATGTAGAAGGCAGTCAGCGGCGGTAGAGGGGTGGAGGAACCAATGACTGTTGGCTGTTCACTTTGCGTGACCTCCTGAATGCCGTGTTTCTTGAGTGTGAAGTGACGGCAGGAAGGGTTGGTGGCTTTGGGGTGTTCACGGAGTTTATTTCCTGTGATGTCTGTTCCTTGACTGGAAGTGAGAGCAACAGCATTCCGAAAATAGCCGAATGGGCTGATAACATGCTCAAAATACGCATCATAGATGGTAGTAAGAGCAAGAGCTTCTAAACTAATCATCATTATTGGTATCATAAATCTAAGCTACTGCCTTATCAAGCAAGCACTGCCAGAGCCACCATGCTGACCAGGGCAACAACGCTCATCAAGCGCAGCCCGTGATCCCCTGCTCCACCCTCGGCCTCCGGAAACACCTTCTGAACCTCGCCTGTCTGAGAGGCAGACGCAGAAGTGCAACTCGCCGTCCCGCACTCGAACCCGCTCGGGCAACAGCCAGCAACAGGACCTCCCTCGTCACCACACAGGAACCATCCGCTGGCGCAGGTCTCGGTGGCCTGCGCGTCAGCCGCGTCCCTCGCGTCTGTGACCGGCACGACAATGGTTGCGCCGTCCGTTGTGATGGTCGTGAGGGGCGTCGTAGGGCAGTCGACTGTTGCACAGTCACGACCGGTGCGGCAGCAGCCTCCCCCCTCACGGGCAAGGCAGGCGTAGAACCCAGTCGGGCAGTAATCCTCGGGCGTCTCGGCAGGTGCCGTCTCCGACGTTGTTGACTCCGTGGTTTGGGACTCTGCAGATGTCGGTCGGTAAGGGGGAATGACTACTGTATTGACGGTCGTGGTTGAAGGCGTGGTGTCAAGATGCTGGTGCTCGTTCTCGTAACCGTCTCGGCTTCAGGCGTTGCGGTGATGATCACTGTGACCACAATCGTCGTAGGTTCGTCTCCTTCTACTACGGTTGTTGATGTTGATGTGATTGTTGTCGGCCTCTGGGTTGTGCTTGTAATCACTGGTGGAGGGCTTGGAACGCCTTGCGAGAAGAGTCAGCATCACGGGCTCTCCAGGTACGGCACGGGGGGGGGGGGGGGGGGAAAATCCCAACCTAAACCTTGAAAAAAAAAACCGGGGAATCTGTAACCTCCACCTAATTTTGGCAAAAACCTCGGGGAGCCATCCGGGGAAGGCCGATGGGTCCGCCGCACTCAGCCCCTTCCGGACAGCAAGCGACGTTTCCTACGGCGGCATTGTCCACCTCAACGCACACCTCGCCATTCATGCAGCACTTGTTGGGGGCGCCGACGTTACTGCAGTCCTCCATACCCCCAGGGCAGGTCTGTCTCCCTTCGAGGACGTTGAGCACCTCGGCTGCTCTCCGCAACAAGTCCCACCCATCGCGCCTTCCCTCCTCTTCATGCGACTTGAAAGCTGGTCGGTATGGTCTACTCGAGGCGTCGCTTGCGTTGAGGGCGATGAGTTGCTCTTCGTCCACTGAAAGCTGCAGTCGATCGGCGAGGACCGCTTCTCGTGGGCTGAGGAAGGGCGGTGCTTTGTCTGTATCGATGGCTGGGCTGTCTGCGAAGGCAAAGTGTTCAGGCAAGAGCTTCTCTGATGCGGCGAGGGGGAGTTTTCGGATCGCAATGGGTTGACGAGCCTGCTGGCTCTGAGCCTGTGATGTGACGAGGAGGAGCAGAGATGTCGGCAGCCCTAGCAGCGTTGAGTGGCGCATGGTTGGGAATGGTGCCCAGAAGGCGCTCGTTCTGGACTGGAGGCGTCAAGCTTCTCGTGCCGGCTTACGTCAGTCAGCGACAGGCCTGTGTCGTTGGATGAAGTCGAGCAACACACAGAAAATGGTTTTTGCAGCGGATTATTGCACGAAGGTCCTGGTGGCCGAAGTGCAAAGTTGGGTTTCGGGGCGGGTGAATGGTAGGCCTATGTTTGTTGATGGCTACAAGAGATGCCAGCCCGGGTGGCTGGGAACTGGGCCCGAGCCTTCATGGCCAGATCCATGTTGGTAAGACCATTGACATTCGATTTGCCGACCACAAACACCAGGCGCAGGTGCGCGTCAGTTCAACCGTCTGATGAGCCACGTCTGAAATAAAAATGTCGTGAAACCTACGGATTGCCTCAGTCAGACGACCTGCAATGCTCTAGAGGCGCAACAATGCGATCGACGTCATGGCAAGCACCAAAGGTTGGGTACAAAGCCTCGGGACAGGGGTATGGGACAATGTGGGGACGTCCTCTTATCTTATCAGCGATGGTCAACAGACTTCCTGATCCAGGTGCTGGCTGGATCTGGGAGCGTCGAGCGAGCATGCACTTTAGACATCATAAAAATCCTGAGCTGTTATTCAATTCGTGGCCTCCATGGGCAACAGGACAGGTCAGCAGCAGGACCACCCTTGAAGTTCCGAATTGAGGTCGCACCAAAGGACAGCAGCCCATGCTCACCGTGACAGATAACCATCGAGATCATGTTGACTCTACGAACTCAGGATAAAACATTTCTAGCTACAATGCAACGCCTTTTCAATTCCTCACTCCTCATGTTCCAATCCTTCGTTAGATGCGAGCCAGCCTCAGCATCAGCCTCAGCTCACCGATGGCCTGCTCCTCCTCGAGGATGACAGACTCACCCGAGGCGCCCTCGAGAGGCTCGAGCTTGCCGCGCAGGGCATTCACGAAGAGCTCCTCCTTGGACTCCAGCACAGCGTCGACGTCGGTGCTTTCGGGGTTGGCCACGACGCCGTACTGCATGTGCACCTCGTCCGTGGGAACAAGGCCTGCCTTCTTGCGCATCCTCTGCACACGGTTGATGACCTCACGGGCCAGGCCCTCGTACACCAAATCCTGCGCCGAAACATCGGTATCGAGGAGGATGATAACATCGTTGGAGAAGGCAGGTTCCAGCTGAGGAAGGTCTCCCGCCGCCTTGGCACCATCCTTGTTAGCCAAGACGCGCACAATCTCCAGGTCGTTCTCCTCTAGCTGAATGCCATCAATGTTAATGGTCTTGTCGGTAAGGTATTGCCTCAGCTGCTCCTGCGAGAGCTTGGGCAGCGCCTTGCGCACAATCTGAACATCTTTCTTGAGCTTCTTGCCCAGAGTGGGCCAGTCGACCTTGGCCTCCAGAATGATGCCGTACTTTGCCTCGTCATTGCTCAGGACAACCTCCTGGACGTTGAGCTCGCCCATGACGTACGACTGCAGGGACTCGACGTCCTTGAGGTGCTGCTCATCAGACACAACAACGATGGAACGCAGGGGCGTCTTGAGACTCAGCGTGCGTCGCTCTCTTGCCGTCCTGCCCAGGTTGATGACCTTCTGCATGGAGGAAACCTTCCTCTCGATCTCGGTATCAAACAGTGCCTCCTGGACCGTGGGGAACGGCAGGAAATGCACACTGCGGGAATCGGTAAAGTCCTTCAGGACCTCGCCAAGGAAGGGCTTGAGCAGGCTGTAGATGTGCTCAGTGATGAAAGGAGTGAAGGGTGCGAGGGCCCGAACAAGGGTCAGAAGGACCTGGAGTAGAGTGTTGAGGGCGGCCTTGGTGTCGTCAAGGCCCAGACCGGCGACACCCTTGAGTCGCTTGCGGTTGAAGCGAATGTACCAGTTGGTCAAGTTGTCGAGGACAGACAACAGGCGCGGCACGACCGTGTACAAGCGGTACGCGGCCATCTCTTGGTCGATGAACTGCAGCATGCTCTGGCAGTCGGCCAGGATCCATCGGTCCATGACGTTCTCGAGGCCCTTGCCTTCAGTGAATGTAGGATCAGCAGCAAAATCTTCGCCGTTGTTCTTCTTGTACAGGAGGGCTTGCTCGCAGAAGAAGCGGTAGCTGTTCCACAGAGGGAGGAGGACCTTGGAAACCACTTCCTTGACGCCAGCCTCCTTGAAGCGCAGAGGCTCAGCCCTGACAACGGGAGAGTTGATGAGGTACAGGCGGAGCGCGTCGGAACCGTACTCGTTGATGACGTTGCTTGGGTCGGGGTAGTTCTTGAGACTCTTCGACATCTTGACGCCTACCAAATATGTCAGTTCACGACGTTACAGATTCTTCCAATCAACTAACCGGTGGACGCAAGCACGAGGCCGTTGGTGATGCAGTTGCGGAAGGGCGATACACCGAACAGCTTGTTGCCGAGAACGGTCAACGTGTAGAACCAGCCACGGGTCTGGTCGAGACCTTCGGCAATGAAGTCGGCAGGGAAAAGGCTGCCCTGGAAGTTGTCGGCGTTCTCGAAAGGATAGTGGGTGGAGGCATAGGGCATGCTTCCGGACTCAAACCAACAGTCAAAGACCTCGTCCACACGCTTGAGCATACCCTTGCCCTTCTTGGAGGGAATCTCAATGTGGTCAACCTTGTCACGGTGCAGGTCGTTGAGCTCGCCAGTGTACCCGCTGAGCTCCTTCAACTCGGCGATGCTGCCCACGCAGACAACCTCCTCAAAGTCCTCGCTAACCCACAGCGGAATGGGGGTGCCCCAGTAACGGTTCCTCGAGACGTTCCAGTCGTGAGCATTGGCAATCCAGTTGGCGAAACGCTTCTCCTTGACGAAGGAGGGAACCCACGTCGTCTTCTCCAGGTTCTCGAGCATCTCGGGAATGGAGTTCGTGACGCGGATGAACCAAGAAGAGACGGCCCTTCGAATGAGTTGCGTATCTGAGCGCCAGCAGAACTTGTCAACGTGGGACGTCTGAGACTCAACCAGCAGACGTCCGGTTGAGCGCAGATCCTTCAGAATGGCCTTGTCAGCGGTCTTGACGTGCTGTCCAACATAGTCAGGCACCTCAGCGGTGAACTGTCCCTTCTCATCGACGGGGCAAGGCGGCAGCCTCTTCTCGCCAATGAAGCCCGAGGCAACAGCAGCATCGTAATCCTCCTGACCAAAGGCAGGAGCCTGGTGAACGATACCCGTGCCCTCGCCAGCCTCGACGTAATCTGCGCCGATGACCTCGAAACACTCCTTGTACGATTCGGCAAAGTAGGGGAATAGCGGCTCGTACTTCCAGCCGATGAGATCCTTGCCCTGCAGCTTGCGGAGGACCTTGTATTTGGCCTTCTTGAGCTCCTTGCCGTAGAGAGCAGCAAGTCCGCTCTCCATCATGAAGTACTGCTTTCCGGACTTCTCGTCAAGGATCTCGAGATACTCAAAGTCGCGGTGAACGGCGATGAGGATATTGGACGGAAGTGTCCAAGGCGTCGTGGTGTAGATGACAAGGGAGCCGGTTTGCCCGACAACGGGGAAAGCGACCAGGATGGCAGGGTCCTGTGTCGTCTTCTCGTTCTGCTTCGCTTCCATCTGGCTGAGGGGAGTGCCGAGGGCGGTGGAGTAGGGCATGATCTGGTATGCGCGGTACACTTGGTCCTTGTCGAAGAGTTGCTTGAAAACCCACCAACACGACTCCATGAAAGTGACGTCCATCGACTGTTGCGTAATGGGTCAGTTTTCATATCCGAGAAACCCGTACCAGACCAGTGCTACCTACCTTGTAGTCGTTGTCAAAGTCGATCCAGCGACCCAGACGCTCAATGATCTGCCTCCACTCGGCAGCGTACCTCATGACAATGGCCTTGCACTCGGCGTTGTAAGCGGCGACACCCATCTGCGCGACAGCGTCCCTGGCCGAGATGCCGTGCTTCTTGTCAATCTCATATTCGATGGGCAGGCCGTGCGTGTCCCAACCAAAGCGCCGGGTGACATGGTATCCCTTCATGGACCAGTATCGCGGGATAATGTCCTTGATGGTCGAGGTGAGCAAATGCCCATAGTGGGGGAGACCTGCGCTGTTAGCGTGTTGTCGAGGCTGGGAGGCCAGGGTCGGGTCATCATACCGGTAGCTGGACGAGATTGAAGTCAGAAACGAGCCTCTGAAGGGGTGTTCGGGCGTATTCAGGCAGCTTACCAAATGGGGGACCATCGTAGAAGGTGAACTTCTTCTTGCCCTCTGTCAGGCGCAATTGGGTCTGGAAGGCATCGACCTCCCGCCAGAAGCGGATGACCTCTTCCTCGGTCTTGGGGAAGCTGATGCTCATTTTGGACGCAGTGTTCCCAGACTACCTATGCCGAACGGTAGGTGCGATCTCTGGGGTTCAACTGGGCGAAATTCAAGAGGTGGTGATGTGCTAGGTGACTCAAACCGCGAGTCGGAGGTAGTGTTTTTTTCCCCTCCTCCAAGTCGCCAGCTGCTGCCCCTCTATCGGGGATTGCTGGACCTGCCCCGCCCCCGCCTATTGCCCGTCGTTGTGTTAGGGGGCAGGATACGTACCTTGGTCGTGAACCAGGGCACGTGACCTGTTCGCCATTCTTTTAGGGGTTGGCTTTGCGGTGATGAGGAAGATGGGAATTTGTTGGAGCTGTCGGTTGCTGAATTGCATCGAACTTCGCCTGACACATGTGATACTGGATCTGTTCTATTCTTCGCCATGAATGCTGTTTCGCGGCAAATCATTGAGCATGTTGTCTTTGCTTATGTTCATTGAGGGAAGCATTTTCAGCTACGTGTTCTCGGCTTCAAGTTGGTCTCTTTCACAGTGGCGGCTTTACTATGCGTCCCGCAGCTTTTATTCATTCAATGCGCGTGTCACGATGGCATGGCTGCTCACCCTACATGCATTCGAATGTACCATTCGAGCCAAGCTGATGCTGCCATCGCCTATGAAATGGCAATCAGCCGTATCACGAGCGCGCCTTGATGATTCAGATGCAGACAGCGCGCCCTTTGGAAAGTTTCATCAACCACGCGTTAGTCAGCCCCGAAAATACAACAACCAAGCAAGGCTGCAGCACTCTTCGCCGAAATCATAAATTCCGGGAGTTGAAAGAGCGTCCAGCAACGGACTGAAGTCCTCTTTTCGGGTTGAGCCAAGCCTTGATTGGCTTGCCAACCCCGACACTACCCCGCGCTCCCCCAGGCTCGAGCGGTGCCTCGGCTCAGCGCATGTTGATAAAGCAACGATAATGAACACTTCAAGCTGTCAGCTCTGTACGAGGAGACACCTCTCCCGCTGAAACTGACACCTTTCCGGCTGGCAACGGTATTGAACGAGGCTGTTCGATCTCTTCTACTCTCACAAACCATGGCGACTTCCAACAGCGATAAGCAACT
>NW_003315038.1:1216894-1218113 GCF_000150825.1 Verticillium alfalfae VaMs.102
CCCCCCAGACGAGAAAACCGGTTCGCAAGAACAAAGCCCCCGGGCATTATTCTCCCCCGAAAGCCGAGGATCGCCACGCCACTTCGAATTCTAGGAAGAACATACCTCCTTACGGACGGGCCGGGGCGTGGGTTCTTCGGTCCCTGGCGCCGGCCCGACCCTGGCAGACCATTGAGGGCCGTTTTGGCCGTTTCCACTGGCTCTACGAGCTTCCCGGCGCGCTGACGCCCCGAACGCTTCGGCGAGGCGCGCTACCCCCGGGTCCACGCGTGGATCGCGCGCTTCCAGGCGGCCGTCGCGGCGGCGAAGAAGCGCGCCCCCAAGACGCCCAAGGTTTCTGGCGAGGAGGCGGCGAAACGGATCGCGGCCGCGGCGACGGCGGGCGCCGGCGACGTTGATGCGAGCGATCCGGTGGCGGTCCGCGAGGGGCTGAAGGCGGGAGACCGCGTTGTGGTGTGGCCTACCGACACGGGGTCGACGCACAAGGACGCCGGCACGCTGGTGGCCCTCGACAAGACCAAGGTTGTCTTTACAGTGGAGGGCCAGCAGGGTGCGAAGACCAGAGTGCATGCGCCTCGTCATGGCTTCAAGATAAAGAAGGCGAAGACAGAGGGGCACGCTGGTGCGAAACTCTGAATGTATCGATTTTTGTACAACTAGAAAAGTCCGCCGTAACACGGGGTTCTGTCCTATGCCTTTTCCTCACATCAGCCTCGTGATAGTGTTGGCACACCGATGAAAACGCCTTATTGTGTCGTCTTGAATATTAGGTTGAGCAGGACCGCCTCAGCGTCAATCTATGCGATGAATCCCACAAACAAAACCCTCCTTCCTGCTTAGGGGTATCAGCGTATACTGGAGACATAGCTGAACGTCTGAACTTTCGTGCAGTGATGTTGGGATTAAGGCAACTGCAGTCATGAGGCTCAAATTGCACAACGGCCTTATGACGTAGACATCCGCCGTCGTGGGTTGAGTATGGGGAATGATTACTTGGCGACATCGAGATGGAGATGCAAACGGCCCGAGATGTATTGAGGCGGGGGGAGGGGAGGGAGGGAGGGAGATCGGCTCCGGGGCCGCGCGACTTAACGACCCGGGCACACAATACATGCACATCTCCATATCACACGCGGTTGTTTCACGAGTTAGCCTTGAGATGGTCATCGAGATCTCATGCCCTCGAGCTCGATCACACTGCAAACGGCATACATGGGCT
>NW_003315038.1:1218213-1219993 GCF_000150825.1 Verticillium alfalfae VaMs.102
CATGGGCTTGGACCGCAAGCAACGTTTCTTCTGCTCTCATTGGATTCGTGATCGCGCTTGATCAGATGAGACCTCCAACACGGTATCGCCCAGTCCACTGCGCAAAGGTATCCCGCTGTGCGGTCGTTGGACCAGTGAGGCGGTCATTGGGCCAGTGAAGCGGTCGGTCGATAACGTATAGTATGCAAAGAGAGGGCAGCGTGTGCACACACTGTACCCTTCCAAGAGAGCCGTATCGGACGCGTGTCGTGCGGCATCCTGCACTTGGTCGATAGCTGAGCATCCAGAACGGCCCAAACTGCTGGTGATGGGCCGAGAGAAGGAGGTGGTGAAGAAAGGGTTACGTCATGGCCGGCTCGCACGATAAACACAACTCTATGGAATTGCGGCGCGTTTCAATCTCGTGCATCGTCGTGTGTGCCACAAGACTCGGAGCAGTCCCCTTGAAGCCCCAGAATTTGGGGTCAACACTGTGGTTTTCTTCTTCTTTTTCGTCGAGATCATGCTTTGCTCGACGGATGGGGCTTCCTACCCCTTGAGTCAGCATTCCACCGAGGTCGACTTTTCGTTCCGGGCACGAACCGAGACAAGACAGCCTCGAGCGTTCAAGCATTATCTGACGTCACCAGCGCTTCATCCAATGCCCCAGCCTAGCGCCAGCTTGTCCAGTGCCTCTTTGCCCGCTGTCAGCATTTCTGGGAGGTTCAACACCTGAAGCACCATGTAGGCATCTGCGATCGCGGCCATGCGGTTCGAAACACTCTGTGCACAGCTTGCTCGATTCACGTGGAGTCGTGTCACGATGGAGGGGGAGCGGGACCGTTACTTCAAATGGAGAACCGGGTTGAGCATCGAAATCGTATCATCCCAAGAGGCGCAACGGAGGCTGGCGCCGACGGTGGGAAGGATCGTGCTCTGACGCAATCTGTGAGGCGACCACTCACAAAGAGGGTGTCGATGGCGTTCCCATCTGCACGATCCACTAGGTACTGGCAGACGGGCGGGGGTGAACAAGGAGGGAGTCGCACTGTGGGAACGGTCGAGGCTGGTGGTGATCCGCAGCGCACCCTGTGCAGAGACCTTCAGCCGTATCATGCGCCAACAAACAGGAAGGATTAGAAATCCAGATCCAGATCAGGCTGGCACAGGCTGGGCCACCCATTCGGTGAGCCTGGACCGCGTTCGCGACATGGACACGGTGAGAAGTCGCGTGTGTGGATCCCGAGTATCGACTTGTCGAGCGCAGGCAGGATCGGAACAGAGGCTTCATTGGAAGAAACTAAAATTCATCCCGGAAGCCAGACCGTATCGGAGACCAGGGGGCCCGACGAGGAAACCCGCTGAAAGAAGAAACCTCTTGGTCGATCACTGTCGCCCCGGCTGGGTGATCCGCCAGCGACGGGACGGGCGTGTGAGACTGCTGCTGGCCCGGCCAGTCTGGTCCGCCGGGAAGGTTTTTTCTTTCCTTTCTTTCACTTAGACATGCCATGACTCTGAGTGGCTCGAGGGCTCAAGGGCTCAAGGACTCGGGGGGCGTCTCTTCAAAACCGTCTCGCCTGAGACGCGATGTTGCTGGCTGAACGGTGCATTTGCCGCAAACAGAGATCAACAGCATCAGCGCCCGGGGGAAGTTTGCTGGAAGGGAAGGAGTCGCCTTCTCGAACCGAGTCGTTACCGGTACATGTACATGAGGGGCCCAACAGGTGGGCGGTGACGGTCGAGTGAGGTGGTGGTGAAATTAGCAAGAGGTGATGCAATCCATGCAGGGGTCGCTGACTGT
>NW_003315038.1:1220093-1221228 GCF_000150825.1 Verticillium alfalfae VaMs.102
GGGGTTTTCCCCTGTTGGAGGTTAGCAGCTCAAGTAGCGACGTCCATGGTCCAAGATCTCCACCCTAGTGGGACAGACATCGGCCGTCTGCATTGCTGAATCCCTGTCACAGACGTGGAATGACGAAGACACTGGAAGGGGGGCACCCGTCATTTTGACCCCTCCAAGTACAACCCTCCAGTGACTCCAGTATTGGACCAGGTATTTGGCAGGTGTCAGAGGGCAGGAAGGAGTGCAGAGGAGACAGCGACATGATGGAAGAGTGAACATGCCTGTACGAGACTTGTTCATTGCGACTTGGGACTCGCCGTCTTCGATGCGATCGAGGAGAAGACGTGCCTCCCCAACCAGTCTTGCAGCACAGGTGAAAGGACCCCTACCGCCCACAGGCGGAGCGGGCAAATAGGTCACGTCACCCCAGCACAGTACCAAGCAGGGTCCGGGCTCATGAACGCGCCACGCGCAGGGAGTGTTTCCCACGCGATGGCGGGCACAGACAAGCCGTCGAGTCGTCGAGTCGGGAGGCATAGGGGGGATCTCTCGGCATGGAGTAGAAGAGGTGAGAGAGCGAGAGAGAGTTCGTCGGTTTGAGGCTGATTAATACGACCGTTGTTGCGTGACGGAGGAGGGGAGGAGAGGATAAAATTCATCCGGATGTCGCAACGAGTCTGCACTGTGGCATTATCAATCCGCCCGTCGTAAGAATCGCCACCCGATCACACCCAAAGAGAGAGAGAGCGAGAGAAAGAGGGTGAGGTCAGCCAGGCATACCATTAGGAAGAAACGCCCCGGAACCAGTACCGTGTGCAATACAGTCTTTGCACCTTCGCCTCGCTCCGTCTCAACACCAGACGGGTTGGAAAACATCAAAGAAGGCCGGAAATGAGGCATGCTGGAAGCATGCTGAAAGCAAAACAGGGCCTCCATACACAGTCTGTCCGTTCTAGAGGCACACGGTAGCGTGCGCAATAGGCTTGTACAACCCGTTCTGGGCGAGCGTCGTCGAGGTTCTCACAGGGTTGGCCCTGCCAACCCCATCGTCTCTCCCAGCAGTTTTCCGTGGAAGGAGGCAAGGAGCGCTCCCTCCCCCCCCATCTTCCCTTGCCTATTGCCCCCAATGCCAGTCGACACCTGG
>NW_003315038.1:1221875-1238107 GCF_000150825.1 Verticillium alfalfae VaMs.102
CGACGAACCCTTACCCATCTCTAGTCCACCACCCAGCGCTGTGTTTCCAACCTCTGACCTCATCTGGTTTCCCACATCTCTTGCCCCCCGTCCACTTCTCAACTCTGCACCCCACAGACGTCGACGTCAACATCAACTGCCTTCGGTCGATACCACCTTGGCCCCCTACCGCTACTCCAGCCCTACCTCCAAGGTGTCTCGCAGTACACTACATCATACAACGTCATCGTCATGGGGACTTCACCGAACAATACCTCTGCTCGAGGTGACCCGAAGTCCCCCAAGAAGTCGACGTCGCAAGGAACAACACCAGAACGTCAAGGTGGATCAGGTACGTGGTTGATCCCAACCCTCCACTTCCATCCCTCCTGTCGACAAGTCCCATTGCCCCTTTTGTCGACACGCAACTGTCCTCTTGCTTACACATTGTTGTGTCTCCAGACTCTGCTTCCGACGCGAAACAGTCCGATTCGAGTGTAAAGAACGAATCTGACGGCGCGAAACCTCTTGGACCTCCCCCTCGACCAGCTCCAACGGGCAACACGCCTGACTACTTTGGAGGACCTCGCATCAGCGACAGCAACCTCAACCTGGAGCCCAATCCCTTTGAGCAGTCTTTCGGCGGCGGCAACGGCGCCGAAACGCCTGGAGGTACAAAACTGCCGTCTGTCGCTCACATCACTTCACCCTCTGCTCTTCTGCCTGGGACCGGCACAACTCCCTTCAACTGGGGAGGAGGCTCGCTTCGAACAGGTCCTCTCAGCCCGGCCATGCTGTCGGGCCCAACCAATGATTACTTTAGTGACAGCCATCATCTCCGTGGAGGATTCCCGACTCCTAACGAGTCTTCTCTGAGGACAGGCCTGACACCTGGTGGCAGTGGTTCCATGTTCCCTGCCCCGAGCCCGAACTCGCAACTGTTCGCACAACTTGCAGGCAGTGGTGCCACGCCTGGTACCCTCGACTTCCACCGCACTGCGCTGAGTGCCGCTGCGGCTGCCAAGAGAGAAGCACAGAACCTTCCTCAGCCATCGGTGACATCAAGGCCAGCAGAGATGGCCAACGGTGGCGCTGCTCCCAAGCCTGAGGTCAAGACCTCAGGTCCTTTTGATCCCCACGACAATGATGCCGCCAATGGTCTCTTCATGCTTGCGCAGGGTGCTGCTCAGGGTAGGAATGGTGCGCCGACTTCAAACTACCCCCCCACATCGCAATCTTCAAACCTCACCAACGGCGCTCCTGCGCCTGCCGTCCAGCCCCTTAACACGTCTCCGAACATGGGACATGCCAACGGCGTTTCCTCTAGGGGTGTGAGTGAGGGCGGCAGTGCTGCCTCGGAGGAGAGCGAACATGCTCGTCCTTCAACTCGCGGCGGCAAGGGAAAGAGGAATGGCGGCTCGGTGGCGACGAACGGTCGACGCAAGGCCGAAGAGCCGCCTGCCAAGGCACCTGCTTCTAAGAAGCAAAAGACCAGCGCGGCCATGTCGATGCCTGAGGGCGACGACAGCCAGTCGGAAGATGATGAGGAAACTCACAAACTCGATGAGAATGGTGCCAAGGTGAAGATGACTGATGAGGAAAAGCGCAAGAACTTTCTCGAGCGCAACAGGTATGCCCCTCTCATCGCCATACGACTTGAAACACGAGTACTGACACATTCACAGGGTTGCCGCCCTCAAGTGTCGCCAACGCAAAAAGCAGTGGCTCGCTAACCTCCAGACCAAGGTGGAGATGTTCAGCACTGAGAACGATGCCCTGTCGACTCAAATCACGCAGCTGCGATGAGGAGGTTGTCAACCTCAAGACCCTTCTGCTCGCCCACAAGGACTGCCCCGTGACCCAACAGCAGGGTCTGCACGGCGCGTTCATGCAGCAGGCCATTGAGCCTTACAACCACCAGATGAACCCCTACGGAATGGCAGGCCCCATGCAGACCAATCAGCAAGTGATGGCTGGCGGACAGGGGCGCTCCTCGTCGCTTTTCTTAGGACGTCTGGCCGACCGCTGAGCATGAAATGATGATGACGAACTGTTCTGGACATGGCAATGTTCAGGATGACCTCGTGGCCGCAGATCGTCCACTGCTAATGGACTCTGCCGTGAGGTTGAGTTGATCCCTTCTCATCTGTATTATCATTTTGGTGCATGACGGTGTCCCGCAAGAAGCACATGGATCGGGCACCTGCATTGCATGGTGGGTGGGCGATGCCGGCCGCGAGGTATGAACCACACGCACAGTAGCACTGTGTGCATGGGGCAGGCATCGGGATTGAGTTTGCGGAGGGCGCAGCGGTGCTTGCGTCCTACCTCGTTCCATCTGTATGTATTTGGCTTTGCGCTGGGACACATAAAAAATCGGAGTTTGGGCTTGGGCGGTTTGACAGGGGCGTCACGGGAAGGGCGAGGGTCGCTCCTGTTTGGAGGAGTGACAGAGCCTGGCTCGGGAAGGGACTCGCGATAGCAACAAGTAACGACGGCTACGTAGATCCCGCGAATCATGAATACAACCAACGTACTATTTCACCGCAGCGCGTCAGACCGTGAATTACTGTGCAGGCCAGCGTTATGCAAGAGCAGTCATGCAGGATGGTTGCGGATGATGGGTGATGATCAGGTACGATGTCAGCGTAGGTGACGGACTGCAACCGCAGGCCACGAGCCAGCAAGCAAGGAGGTGTATAGCTAGGTGTGGTGGTCACGGGACGAGCTGATGAAGAGGTGCGAAAGGCGACGATCTCACGGCGGGAGTGGAGGTGGAGGCGTTCTTGCCGGATCAGGCTTAGCGTATGCACATGGACCGACTCTGCTCTCTTCACCCAATGTAAACAACATCGCAGCGGAGCTGCAACTCGCGCGCCTCCATACCCAATGTACCGCATCGATAGCCACCAACTCTTCACAAACGCAGCCGTTCACCCGTGCCATTGTTCGACCCTCCGACCTTCGATCTTCCGTGCATCGCCTCTTCAAGTCGTTCGATCCTTTCCAGCGACGCGGTTCGCGCTAGTGTGGGGCCAGACTCCGAGTCGCGACTGACATTGGCCCTCACATCAACCTATCGACCTAAATCGCAACACCCACCCCAACATCACCGATTGCCCGTTCCTGCCAGCGTCCATGACCACAACCTCGGACCCGCGCCATCCATGACGACCATCGTGCGATCACGTCAGCCGCTTCAAGTCATTAGCATGACCAACGAGCAGTCCGAACAAAGAAAAAGCAAACGCTTGGCGGGTAAGGACGACCCCTCCACCACCAGCGTCCAGGGCCGTCCGCTCCAGCTGCTAACGCGTCCCCAAGGTGCAGCCTCTGTCTGGGACGAGAAGGATGGCGACTTTCACTTCACGCGCACGGCCAAGCGGGTCAAGACGGCGCAACCCGCAGACGAGCCCGAACCCGAATCCGCACCCGCACCAGCACCGGCAAAGAAGTCCTCAAGGGGGCGATCCCAGCCCAAGGAACGCGCGCCTTTGACCCAGCAGTCCGAGGTGCCGGCAGCAGCGCCAGCAACCAAGGCGACATCCAAGACGGCCGTGCCGGAGAGGAGGAGGACGTCGCGTCGCAACGCCAGCCTAGACCCCGCGCCTGCGGAGGAGGTGGCGATTGTGCAGCCAAAACGGGCGACGCGACGGAGCACGCGTCACTCGACCGACAGAATCGAAGAGCAGCTACCAGCACCGAAACCAACCGCCAAAACGACGTCCAAGATCGCGACGAAGGCCGCGCCCAAGAGGAAACACCAGCAGGTCGATGCGCCAGAGGACGCGCCGGAGGAGGTGGCAGGGCAGCATACGCCACGGGCCGTGGACGACTCGGTCGAGTCGGCCAAGATCACATTGCCGGTCAGCGACACGCCGGTGATCAATCGCAACAAGGAGATGCGCAAAAAGGGCGGGGGGACGCGTCGGAGCAGTCTGGGCATGAGGGGGCGGCGGGCGAGTTCCCTCATCGAGAGCGGCCACAATGCAATACCGCATCGCGAGGTCGCCACCTCGGAGTTCTACAAACACATCGAGGCCGAGGGGCTGAGCGAGCCGCGCCGGATGAAGCAGCTTCTGACGTGGTGTGGCGAGCGGGCGTTGCTGCCAAAGCCACCACATGGCTCGGCAAACGCGCACATTGTCAACGGAGGTAAGCTGATGCGCGATCATCCACAGGGTTTTCGGGACTTGGAGGTGCTGACACGATGTAGCACGAGCGATACAAGAACTGCTACTAAAAGACTTTGCGAATAAGTCGGAATGCTCTGACTGGTTCGCGAGGGAAGACGCGCCACGAGCTCCCGTCGTCCTCCAGCCAAACCCGCGAAATCTAGAACATCAAGAAAAGATCGACCAATTGGAGCAAAAGGTCAAACGGTCAGTCTGCTCTCGTCCTGTGTGTGTTCATCATAAGCACTCGAAACTGACAATTGTTTCGCAGACTAAAAGAGGAGAAAAAGAAATGGCTGTCGCTCAAAAAGACGCCGATACCAGACATTAGCCCTTTGTTCCCCGAACAGCCAGCAGACTCAGCACAAAAGCAGCCTGTCGTCCTCCCAGACCTGAAATCCCTCGAAGCCAACGAGGCGCAGATGCTCAACTACCTCACGGACCCGGCCACATCGTTTGACGGACATCGAAAGGCAGTGCAAACACGGCTCCTCCGCGTACAGTCGAGCCTTGAGTTCAAGATCGATCAGCTCGCCGACAGCGTCCACAAGCTGCTCCAACGAGTTGACACGGCGGGACGCGAAGCGGACAAGGTCCTCGCGCTGAGCGCGAAACGCCTCAAGGAGCGCGAGCACCGGGAGAAGAGCGCGTCAAGGACCAGGGAGATGCCCGCCATGGAGGTGCTCAGAAGCTTGGGGCGGTTGCTCCCACCCGAGAATGAGGGGTAATGATCGATCAGCATCAGGCGCTTCTTTTCGGTTGCTTTTTTTCTTCTCTCTACCCACGACGATATCATGAATGAAACGAGGAGGGAGGCTGGATAGGGGCTTTTGCTTGTGATTCCTTTTCCAAGGCGGAGGCGTCGGTTTTCTTTGTGTGAATTTTCCCCCCTCTTTTTTTACCTCTTCTTCATGTCGTGAGAGAAAGTTCAAGATTCCCCCCTTGTATTTCATGGTGGTCCTGGGTCCGGCGGAGCGGGCACAGTGGTCTGAGGTTGCGCTTTGGGGCAACAGGATGGATGGGTAGTCGTCAGTAATCTACCTATCTTCTGCCTCGTTCCTGTCCCAAGTCTGGGACATATTGCAGTGCATATCTTTTACTTTTGATACGGGGTCCTGGCGAACTGTGCTCGCGCACCTCCCCGACAAAGATGCAATTCCTGACCCTGGGATGTCTTGACTGACGAAATGCTCACGCGAGTCTGCCTCGCGTTTGGTTTCTCTCTGACTTTTGCCATACACGAATATATACACGAACATCCGAGCAAACAGTCGTCATATTCATCAGTTTTTGAATTGGTCTCATGCAACCCAGTGCTAGTCCGTCCGTTAGATTCGTCTCCCAGACCGCGCGGCAGATCCAATCCTCCATCTTTTCCCGAGCTTGTCTCCACAAACTCCCAAGGGGCCGAGACCATAATGAGGACCGCAGCAAGTCGCCGCCGCTGCCGCCGCCGCCGTTCCTGCCACCTGAAGTGGGGGGCAAACATAGCCTGCCGTTCGTTCTGCCGTTAGATCAGGTGCTTGGACCGGAAGTACGCGCGCAGGTACATGATCTGCCACGCCCACAGCGCGACGAGGACAAAGGTGGTGCCGACGCCGAACCACTTGACGCGCGTGTTGGTGCTCTCGTTTGTGTCGCGCAGCTTAAGCTCACGGGCCTTGAGGTAATCCATCTCGCGGTTGACTTCGCTGATCAGCTCCTCGATACGGCGGAGCTCGGCCTCGACGGGCTTGAGCTTCTCGGTGGCCTGAATGGCGGACCAGTCCTTGGCGTCGGCGCCAATGTCAATGTCGAGCTCGACGTCGACAAAGGCGTTGGGGATGGAGCGGGCTGGCGACAAGGGGGGGCACGGGTCAGCTGTGGCTCGGGGCAGGTGATAAAAGGGGCGGGAGACGTACAATCGGAGAAGACGTTCTCGAAGCAGACGTCAAAAGCGGCGTCGGCGTGCGAGGTGAAGACGGTGCGCTGCTCGCCGGCCACGTCCTTGGGTCGGCCGTAGTCGTTGCCTACAGCGTCCTTGATCTGCAGTGGCACCTTGGTCAGTCCACCCATCCTCGTGCCAGCATCGGCATCGACGCCCGGGAGCCACGTACGCGCATGTTGACAGTCATGCCGTCACCCTTGTAGCCGCCCACGGTGGCCGTGACGACGACCAAGGTCTCCTTGGCCACAAAGTTGCGGATGCATCGTTCGCGGTTGCTGGCGCCAGGCGCGGTGGCATGTAGGTCGAACCTGAGGGCCTGGGCGCTGACGGCCAGGAGGAGAAGGCCGCAGACGTAATGCAGCAATGATCGTGGTAACGCCATTGTCGCGGCCGGGTGTGTGTGTGTGTGTGTGGCGCAGGTACGGAAACAGACGATCGCGGTGGTTGTCGTGGTGGTGGATAGGCAATCTGGCAAGTCTCCCTGGTCGACTTTCGGGTGGGAGAGCTTAGCTTGGAGTGTCCACTGGATTTCGACTTTGGAAATCTGTCGCGTACGGCTGCCGGCCGTTGACCCCTGTCCTCGCACGCCGCAGCGCCCAATCACATGGCTTCGCCCCGCAGCCTCGAACGCTGTCCCTCACGTGAAATCCTTCAGCCTTGTCTTGTCTTGACTTTTTGGGGCGCGACGACGACAAGCTCCATCTATCTACCAACGTTTGGTGGTCCACTGTCGCATTGCCCATCGCGCAGCACAGCATTCGACTTCTCCCAACAGCCAACGACGTGCCTCAAGCCAGTCAGTCAAGATGCCTAAGTGTGAGTCTCTAAATATCCCCATGAGTTTGATCTATGCTGACCGTTCTGTAGTCTTTTGTATGTCCCTGCGCATACACTGCCCAGGCTTCCATCTCCTCTTAATTCGCGACTGATCCTCGACACAGGCGACTATTGCGATGTCTACCTCACGCACGACTCCATGAGTGTGCGGAAGGCGCACAACAGCGGTCGAAACCACCTGCGAAACGTTGTCGACTACTACCAACGTATGACCTCCTTGCGCCCCTGGCGCCCGCTCCCATCATGTAGCTAACCCGTTCGTTCCCTCGCCGTAGAAATCGGTCACGAGAAGGCCCAATCCGTCATCGACTCCATCACCTCCTCCTACGCTGCCGAAGGCCAAGCCCACGCCAACCCCATGCTGCCGCAGAATCAGCCAGGCCAGGGCTTCCCCCCGCCGCCCTTCCCCTTCCCAGGAGGTACGTGACCCCGTTCCCCTTCGCTTCGTCTCCTCAGGCGCCAGAGAGCAGCAAAACCAAGCTGACACCAACCGACGCAGGCATCCCCCCTCCCGGCTTCCCCGGCGCGCCGCCTTTCCCGCAGGGCATGATCCCACGTAAGTCGCACCGCACCCTTCGCCGTTTCCCTCAGACCAAGCCTGACAAAGTTCAAACCAGCTCCTGGACCTCCCGGCCGCGGCATGCCACCCTCTCCCCTTCCCGCCCCGGGTGCCAACGGCGCGCCCATGCCCCCGCCCGGCGGTCTGCCCTTCCCGCCCCCAGGCGGCCTGCCCTTCCCACCACCCGGTGCTGCTGGCGCCGGCGGCCTGCCGCCCAACTTCCCGCCGTTCCCCGGCATGCCTGGCGCGCCCCCCGGCGGCTTCCCTGGAGGCCCCCCACCACCGCCTGGTGGTGGGTTCCCTGGTGCGCCGGGACAGGACAGGCGGTGAGATGGGCGCGGGTTGCCTCTGTGCTCCAGAAGGGTTACATGAATGCGATGGGGAATACGGTGTTCTCTCCATGATTACAGTCGGAATGGCGTTTTTGGGTGTTTGGCGTGGAATTCATTTACCAATGAGGCGAGAATGGCATGTCCCATGCCAAGACAATGTTCTTCTGCTGAGAACGCATCCGGGATCTTGTCTACTTACTCGGACAGAGATGTGCTTGATGTACGTCTTGGGCTTAATCGTCTAACTCATGACCAGCAGTGTCCGCACGCGCTGTTCGCGAAATACAGTAAACAGAAAGCAGATGCCAGGCTGGCACATCATATCCGTGCATTTGGACAAAATTTCACATTCAATCAGAGCTCGGGCTAAAACAGAGAGAATTGCGTGGTATCATGTCATGGCAGTGTCTAAGTGTACATGTGATGAGAGCCAGCTCCACGCATCGCATCGTAAGTCATCATGGTCATAGCCGCATGGGGCCCAGCACAAACCAGACACGGGTCGTCATGCCTCGAAACAAGAAAAAAACATGATCGCCTCCAGAAACAAATCGGCTCAAATCTCAGATACGTCCAAAGCAATCCGTATACCCAGTCCTGTAGCAGCAAATCCCTATGTCCCTGCACCAGTCATCAAATCGTCAAGGCGAAGCAGCACTCGCTGTCGACTATTATATCATCTTTGAAACTCTCACGTTCTCAATCATTTTCAGGCCTCATCCTCCATACGTGCCTAGTTCTCAGTCACCTACCGGTGGCTGCGCTGACTGCTGCTCCGTACTACTTCTCCCACACCGTCCCGTACCTCTCTGGGACCACTGATCTTCTGTCGCAGCTCATGCGTGCGCCTTTCTCTTCTGCGCTCGCTGAGCCGTCTAGGCAAGCCCTGTATTTCCTCGATGGTGTGAGACACGGAGAATCGCCGCCTTGGAGTCGATGGCGTCTCTCCTCTCGGGCGGCTACGAGCGGGCCATAAAAGCCTCGAAGAAGAGGTACCGTCGGAGGTGTAGGGTCGGTCGGACTGGCGCGGGATCGACTCCGCGCTCTTCCGGCGTCGTACGACGCGCAAGTTACCGCTCGGTGTACGACGGATAATGCGTCGGTCCAGTCCGTCCTCGCCTGACCAAGAACGGTAGCCATGTTGGTCGCGCTGGGGGAGGATAGCAAATGTCCGTTTCATCCGCGCACTCAAGCTCCGTTGTGGACCCGGTCGATTGCGATGAGCTTCGTAGTAGTAATCTTCGTCATCGATATCTCGAACGTAGTCGTCTTCTTCGTCGTCGGCATAGGTTGGTCGCCAGAAGGGATGCAGCTTGCTATCATCTGCGGGTGGGTCGTCAATGTTCGGGTACGGCGAGTCCCTAGCAAGTGGCTCTGTACTCGCATTCCCTCGGTTGCTGCGTGAAAGAGATAAGGTGCGCGTGAGAAATCCAGGCCGAGCCGTCCTTGGAGGGTAAGCTTCCGAGGTGCGTCGATGTTGGAGCAATGCCCTCCGCACCAGAGACATGCTTCGCTTGGGGGGCTTTTCATCCTCCTCCATCGCCTCAAAGTAGTTGCCTCGCATCTCCTGGCGTTCGTGGAATGGCGTGAGCCCCGACGGTGTGGCAGGGATAAATTGAATAGCTGGAAGCGTCGGCGGCACTGGAGGGGCGCGTGGATTCTTTAGTGGTGAGTCAACTTGTTCAAGCGCCAGCTGTGTCTGCGGTGGTGTCACGGGTACTGAGCCGCCGGGAGAGGTTGTGACGATTTTCGGTCTTGCTGGGGTTGAGCCGGGCATCTCAGGTGCCGAGTCATTGTTCTCTGTGGCAGCTCTGTCTTGAAATACATCACCATCGTCATTTGGCTTCACTGCGTGATGGACCATGAGCAAAGATGAATTTTGATGAGGGTAGATGCTGACAGCAAGAGCTTCGGAGACCTCAGCAGCAGTTCCAAAACTTCCATTCGTATCAAGGGAAGCGACTGAAAAAGGTGTGTTCTGGTGCGACAATCTCTTGCCACTATACGACTCGGCGTCGGGCCGGTGCAAATTTGGACGAGCATGCATGTAGTCTTCCTGCGCTGAGAAGAATGAAGGGGTGCTTTTCAGATCTGTCGAAATCATTCTGTCCTTCGAGGTCAAGCGCTGCTGGACTGCATTGTGTGCTCTGAGGCTTTCCGCCGTCATTGACCCAGCGCGTGAAGTGTTGCGACTTGTCGGGGCTGACAGAGATGATGATCTCGCCGGGATGGCAGGAGGATAATCAATAGTTCTTTGATCAGATCCGTCAGATTCCGACATGGTCCGTCGTCTGCGGGAAGGCCTGTCAAACAGGGGTGTCAAGTCGTGACTTTTAGTAGCATTCACCCGTTGCACCGAGTTTACACTCAGACTGCGTCGGGTCCGATGGCTGCTCGTTGATCTCAGAGAAGGTGTACGGCTGGACCTATTGGATGACCTCCGGTCAGGTACAACAACGACCGGGATCCCTCCATTTTTCCACACCTCGCGGCGAGCTTTGTTGCTTGACATAGAGTTGTGGGTCGTCGCAGACGTGTGACTCTCACGGCGTGAATCAGGTGGCCGGCTAGCTGGTGGGTGCTGTCTGGTTTCCTCGAGTCGGATTGCAGAACTGGGGGCAGAACCTCCCGGTGATTGATCAGAGGGTGAATCTCGCAGGGTTCCTCGTTTCCTCACATGGCGCAGAGTCTGTTGTCGCTGAGGCGGCGAGGGCGTGTCGACCAAGATCGCCTCAACGACCGTGGACACACTCGACTTTGCAGACGTTCCGGAGAGCCTTCGGTGGTCTGGGGCGCTAAAGCTTTCTAACGCTGCTGGTTTCGACTTTGCAATCTTTCTTTCGGGTGAATGTTTGGCAACGGGATGTGTCGTCATTCTGTCATGCAACGGTACGGCTCGAAGCGCTTTGGTGGCATTAGAAGGAGAGATGAGGTCATCATCGAAAACCTCGTTTCCATGTTCGCTCAGGCGAGGAGTATGCGGCGTTTCCGGCGTTTTGCGCGTTTTCCTTACCATGACATGTCTGCCTAGGTTGTCGTCCCATTCTTTTTCCACTTCATTGGACGATTCCCATCCAGCATCAAATTTGATGAACTCTCCTTTCGTTCTCGGTGTCAGGCTGTCGTCGGTCTTGGGGTCAAAGTCGAGTCCAAGTCCGATGCCGCTCGGGTGCGACGCTTTCTTAACCTTGTGTTGTGAAATCTGCAGAACAGTAGTCTGCGATGTACGTGGAGATGGTAGACTCGGTCGTATAGTGGACTTGCAGTCATCTTCAGACGAATAGGGCTCTTCTCTTGCCGTTCGAAAGGACTCGGTTCGAGACTCTGACGTAGTAGTCTTTGAAATGGAGCGATCACCAAAGACGGGCCGCAATGCCTTGGGGCGAGCGGCTGGTTGAGGGGGTGTCACATCAGGTGTTGGGGGACTCTGCTGATTCTGGGGGGTCGTGGGTCTTTCGAGATGCGTCGAGACCTTTTCGAGGCTCTGAGAAGGTGTTGCGGCGTCCGTCGGGCTGTGCAGCTGTATGGAGTGACTACTTGAGGAGGTTCGCGAGTGGGCGGGGGGGGTCGGAGGCATGACGGGGCCACTTCGAATACGTCTCGACTGATGCTTCAGAGTAGGCGAGTTTGGCGACTGCGAAGTCTTCTTGCGTGATTGCGCATCACTTGAGCTGAGGGTACGCCTTGCTTGCGGAGATCGCTGATCGTTGACTATGCTCCCAGCATTTTCCCGTTGCCTCAACGGATGGGGGAGCACCTTGTGCTTTTTGAAGTTCCTTCGTCTTGATAACTCTTCCTCGGTCATATCGTGATTTGGAGGTCGTGATGTCATTGTGGGCGAAAATATTAGATTTGCAGCAGCTGTCATGCTGGGAACTGCTATTTTGTCGTCGGCTGAGGGTTGGAACAATAACGAGCGGCCTCGGTGGTATGTCGATGGCGAAGAGGGTCAGCGCATGACCCGGTCGAGTAACTCGCGATTATGCCGACAGACTGAGACGTGTTCTTGTTCGCATTCTGGGCAGAACAATCCTGGGATGCGGTTTGTTCTTCGCGGGTCGCGCTTGTCGCAAAATGGACGTTGGTGAGCAGGTGCGAGAGGGTATTTACAAGGGCAAGGTGAACGGTGAGGGCGGCGGAAATGTTGCGAGGATAATTGTGGCGAGGCGTCAAGGGTCTCCTTGTTGAGACATGTGGTGGACAAGCGGCAGGGCCAGTGTTTCGTGGTCGAGGTTAATGTCCCTGGAGGCGAGTCGCGGTCTCGAGGGTAGCAAGGAAGCAACAGAGTCAAACCCAATGCAAGCCGGAGTGCAGCAGGCCAGTGCCGCGTCGATGTGCTTGGAAGAATGGCGGTCTCCCATGAGCAAGACGCAGGTCTGTCCGTGTTCGCGAAGAACCAAGGTTGGATGAAGGTGGGCAAGACACAACAGCAAGGACGATTTCCACTGTAGGGATGACGCCCTTTGTGGTTGGTTCGGCCGCAGCAGGGCGAGGATTCGACGTCAGGGTCCCGCTAAAAGGCCGCGTGAAGGCTTATACTAGTTGCCGTGTCTCTTGGACTCGAGGGAAACAGAGCACTTGCTTCTACTGGCAGTGCGTCATGTCGTTGATCGCGAAGGCGTGCAAGTGTCCGAGGTGTTCGAGGCAACAGCTGGACGAGGCAAAGGGACGGCTTGATTGGCAGGTAGCGAGGGGGAGGACAGGGACGCAGACACACTTCAATGTGAACCACCTGTACGACAAGTCGAGTTTGCTGGATCAAGACGAACGACAAGTGTGGTAGCAGCTTCGGGGGTGCTGTCTGACTTGTCTGGCTGATCTGGGCAATGCCCTGGCAATTGCAGTCATGATGACAAGTGGGTAGCCTGGCAAGCCTGGATAGCCTGGAAGAGGAGGGGCGGGCGGCAGGCGGGCGGGCACTGGGGGCGAGGGGCGGGCTTTGAAGGGATGGCCTTGGAAGGAGGGACCCAATAGAGGACGGCCATGTGCAGTTGGGGGTCCATCCTTCCTGCCATCGCTCCCACCTCGAGCATGGCAAGCATGGTCCATCCTTTCCTGCCATCCAGAATTCATCCCAAGTCCCGCTACCAGACTCCTACCAAACCTGTACAATAATTCTTGGCATAAGACTTCGTACAGTTTGGTCGATGAACCAGTCTCCCTGACCACGATACAGGGCGCCACCACAGACAGACTCCTAGACCGACTTCTTCCCGACCTGGCTTCGACTGTTGCGACAGGCATTTGCCGTTGCAAATTGTTTCTGGGATACCGCCCTCTCCTTTAGGACCGTCCTCCGTCGGTGCTACCTTGTACTCCCTTGTTCTTGAACAAAAGCACCACAGTGGTCCGCAGAGTCATGCTGCGCCAGCTCCATGCAGGAGGACAGCGGCCTTGCAGTGGCCTCGACTTTGGATGCACCGGTACCAGCGCCATCACCATTAGTTGACCAACGAGACGGCGGAATACCTGCCGACCTGCTTTTCTCTTCAGACAAGCCTGCACGCCCGACATATGCATTCTGTGCTGTTGAACGAATCAGATGCTAAATAAGCTCTAGGCCCAGCAAGCTCAACACTGGGTGGGAGGTAGGCGAGCCTCCCAACCTCCGACTTTCTCACCACGCCGGCTCCCCGCGTCCGCCGATCAGACTGGTCCAACCCCCTCACAACGCCAAAAGGGCTGCGCTATTACCTGAGCTAGGTGGCTCCGTGAGAGAGGCACGGTTTGTCCCGCGCGGCCACACATCCCCTCCTCTTGACAAACCCTCAGTAGGCGTTGCTCTTGCGTCGTAAGCATTTACTGTCCCAATCCCCATTAGCCCATGCGCAAGACTTTGCCTGCCGTCGTGACAGCTGCTTGGCTAGTTTCTTGATTGCTACACCCGTTTGTGGGCGTCCACAGCGCGCCGAGTGCCAGGATTGGGCCCTTCCGACATCCCTCTTCTCTGCAGTCTATTGCCTGCCCAACAAGCCAACGTTCTAGACTGGCAGCTTGCCTGTAAGCCATGCCGCGTGCAGATTGCACGCAACCAGGGACGACGCTGTCCGCTGGAATGTTGCGTGTTGAGAAAGGCCTTGTCGCAATCAGATCGTCCTGGAAACAATCGCCTGTATCTGGAACATCAAGATTCCATCGTTGCAGGCGTGTTCACGGGCGACAAGGAAGCCAGTGCTCCAGCTGAATCATCCGCAACAACCTTCCATGGCCGAGTTTCTATTTCCGTCACTCACGAGCGACCGAGTCTTTCGCCGGTGCTAGAGCACCGTGCTATTGCAAACTCAGCCCACTCCGCCTTTCGCCAGAATCCGAACTCCGACACGATCGATCCGGAGAGTACTCTGACGATTATGTCCGCCGCAGCGCCACCCAGTCGGAGGTCACTAACAGGCTTCGCGTGATTCAGACCTCTCGCCATGGGGCGGAGGCGACAATGATGGGGCCTTCAGCCCGTTGCTGCGTCTGACGTACTGGGCCGCGACTCTCGTGTTTTGGGGGGGGCCTCCAGGCTGCGCACACGACTTTTAGCAGTACGGCACTTAGGCCCAGTCATTCACAGCACCACCATTCGTCATCAGCCAGAGAGCGCCCCATCGATTGTGGCTTGGATTTTGACGATCAAGTCCCATCGGTTTCCTTGTCTCAGCCTCGAAAGGGCAACGGCCCAGCTTTTACAGTGACAAGCATGTTCCCGTTGGCCTCAAACCCTGGCTACCAGGACTATGATCATTCCGCAAGCGGCACGAAAAAAAGAAATTGGTGGTGTCACTTTTGACCTCGACTGCACTTCACTTGTCTAGCCACATGGGTATTCACCAGCTGTCTGGGTCGACTAAACTGGTGAAGTAGAAGCGTGGGTAAAAATGGAAGAAAGTGCACTAAGCCCCGATCCGGCGTGACCTCGTGCCGCCACAAAGGAACACCACTCGGCCGTCGCCGGCTGAGGTAGGCATACGATGGCCTCCCGTCAGCCAGCTCGTATCCATATTTGTCCCACAGCTGGTCTAAACCCGTCATGTCAGTGGTTACCGAGACCAGCGGTAGCGCGTGCCTTGCAGACACCCATCGGCGAAAACGACCCGACACGGGAGATCATCGCCTTACGACGACGCTTCCTCCTCCAACCGGGGTGGCCGTCCGATGCTTCTGCTGACCACAGTGAACATGGCTCAGTCTTACCTACGCCACCACTGCTTCCGGGCTGGAGGCTTCTCGCGGCCTCGCTACATGGTATATAGAGCCAAGTTGTGTCCGCTTGACACCCATCACATGTTGCACAGCACCAGCACCAACACCAACAATCACTGTCACCAATCGACCTTAGGGTTTCCTCAACCAACCTACAAGTGATCACTCACTCACTCTATCCCACCGCCCCTTCCCTACACCATTGTTCCAGTAGAACAATTTGCACAATGAAGGCCGCTGCTTCCATTATCCTCGCCGCCTCGGCCTTGGCCACGGCTCAAGTCACATAGTACGTTCCACCCTTTATTTCGCGCCTTACTGTCATGACTAATGTCCTACAGTAACGAGACAACTGGTGTCTACACCTGTGCTGCGCCGAATGTCGCATACTGCGCCGGTGACTCTTTGGGGACTGATATCATAATCCGGTGTAACGGTGCCTCCATCGGGCAGCCCGGGCGATGCACCAACAACCTCGCCGGTCAGCCACCTATCGGCGTCAACCCCGCTCTCTGTTTCCAGACGTCCGAGACCGCGGGTGACGCTGCCTGCGAGAAGAACTGCATCGTCTACCCAGAGGACGGCTCCAAGCCATTTACTCTGCCCGCCGACCAATGCAAGCAGTCAGGTTCCGGCAGCAACAGCACTACTACCACGACAGCCCCCAACGTACCGTCAACAACAAGCGACTGCGCCAGCACCTCCGTGTACCACCATGGCAACAGCACTAGACTGTATCCTCCAGTGCCTTACCCCACCAACACCAAGCACTTCCCGCCTCATCCTCGCCCTACAAACGGCACCAACCCGTCTTACCTCCCCACACCCCCCAACGACACACCATATCCCACAAGCGTTCACAACAACGCCACCAACGTTCCCGTCAGGCCAACGGGCACGAACACGAACACCCCTCCCGACTCTGTTCCCACTGCTGGCGCGGCTCGGAACGGTGTTGGTGCCCTAGCCCTCGCGTTGGTGGCAGCCGTCTACTTCCTCTGAGCTCGATTGGGATTCGTTGACAATCCACCTACTTTGTAATACTTTAATACATAATACTCGACATTTGGTTGGCCCTTTCGCACGGTGTTGCCAGAGGTGTCTTGAATAGATGCACATACTGCTGCGGCGTTTCAGGATTTAGAGGCATGCCTACTTGGCCAGTCAGGATGCAGGGCGTTTCGGCTCCACATGAGGCAAGGGTTCCGGCGAGGCATCCCTGATTCCATAGAAGA
>NW_003315038.1:1238207-1249048 GCF_000150825.1 Verticillium alfalfae VaMs.102
CCAATTTTGAGCCACGTATTCGTAAGTAGCATTGACTATGATGAAGCCAAGGCCAGTCGAGAAGAGATGAAGCAGCATCGAATACAAGTATTGTGACGAAGAGGGTGATGAGACAAAACTCTCGTCTTCAGATTCAGGGTATCGCATTGCATCTATGTGACCAAAGAGACGCGAGACGCCGCCCACCTATCCGCCTTTCGCCAGAAGACGCCACTACGCCGTCTCGTCCCTCCACCACTGTTCGAAGACCCTCAGCCTCTCCGTCCTCTCGGCCGCCAGGCGCCTGCCAGCCTCCGTCTTCATCATGCCCTCGATCCGCAGCAACTTCTCCTCAAAGTGGTCTATCGCCCCCTGGAGACCCCGGCCCCCGCCCTTGGCGCCGCCAAAGGTGAAGCAGCGGCCCACGCCGACGGCGCCGATGGCATCGAGCCGGTCGGCGTCCTGCACGACGGCGAGCTCCGGGACGCGCGCGAGCAGGGCGACAACGGCGTTCGGGTCCTTGACCTCGGAGGAGTAGCTGACGCCGAGGCAGATGGTCTGAATCTCGACGGCCAGGGCTTCCGGGGCGCCACGCTCGAGGAGGACGTCATGGACGAGGCGCGTGTGGTCTTGACCTGGCTGGAGGTACTTCTTGTCGCCGACGTCATGGAGGAGGGCGGCGAGGGTGATTTTGCGGAGGGAGAGGGCCGGCTTGCTGGCTGCGATGGTGTTGGTGGTGGGGTCGTTGTAGATCTTGTGGGCGAGGGCAAGGACGCGGAGGATGTGCGACCAGTCGTGAGAGGCATCGTAGTTAGACATGTAGTCTTTTACGTAGGCCGCTGCGGCGGTGACGAGATTGTCGTCTGCGTAGAGGTCGAGGGGGTCCATCTTGAGCTATGTGGCATGAAGGGTTTTGTCATAGACTGGATGGTATAGTCTTTAAGCGTCTATATTGCTGTACGATGTCCGTTGTTGGTCGGAGCGTGCTGGCGAGTAGCGTGCCGTCTTAACTTTACTTTCTATCTGGAAAGACCGTACGACATGCGAGTGCCTCCGCCTTGGCTGATTACCGGTCTGATACTAGAACCCCGCCAAGATGCAAGTCAATCGTAGCTGCCTGGAGTTCCGAGTCCCTGGCGGACCTGGCTAACTAGCTTAGAAGGTTGATCGGCCACACGCGTCGTGGTATTGACGATGGAGTCGGTCAGAGTTTTGCGTCATCGCGTGGTGAGACGCGAGGTCACGTGACTAGTTGGATCTGTGGGTTGAAGTGAAGGCCAAGCTCGATGCCGCATCTATCACCAGCCAAGTATATCGACAATACAGTGGTGCCCCTTTCTCTGCTGGTGTGAAAATTCTGCTGCAGATCATTGTGACCATCGGAAGCCGTGCAGGCATTACCGTGACATCATCAGAAAGTTCGGGCCAAATGCTGGCTATAGCTACCTCGTTGCTGAAGAACGAAGCCTCTCAAGTGTATCTAGACTCCTACCGTCCTTGATAGTCTCTGCCTTCTACCCCCCATTTTCTACTTCATCTTCGAGCAAGGCCGGGGCCAGCGGACTCCTCTTTCTCGGCCTCAGAGGATCGACTCGACCACGTCTCAGTAAACCTCTTGGTTCCCATGACTCTCCCAGCTGCATCTCAACAGCCGATCGTGCCCGTGTGGAGATCGACGACATTGACGCAGGCACTCGTTTCTCCACCACGCCAGGTCGACACCGACACCCGCAGTTGGTTCGGTTGCGCTGAAAGTGGATCGCCTTCGAACGGTAGCCATCACTGGGTGCTTCGGTGCCGTGTGACGAAGCTCACATACCCGCCGGGGCTAACGGTCATGGTCTGCATGAAGCCGGACGGCACACCTTGCACCTAGACCAGTTGAGCCAAAACCGAAAAATCAATAGATCACTCATTCTCCCTTTCTTCAGCTGGGATGGTGGTGGGGAGAAGACAGACATGCGATCCATGGCAGGCTGGTCAAGTGAATGCATATCCGTCGTGGTCCGATGAAAGAGGGGGGTCGCTCTGAAGTGGCCGAGTGGCAGCAGCTTTTGCAGCACCACGACCGCTTACCAGCCTCGACCGCCGATCAGCATGGTGCCAAGCTGGGTACCAGCATGCTATTATTAGTTTGTCCGTGCTCCGTACGTGGGGCGACAGGACCTGTCAGAACCCCCAATGCCTGACTTCTTGGTCGACTGTCTTACGCGTGGTAAAGAGATACACAGCGAGCACATTCTGCCTACCTATGGTGTGAGCTGAACCAGATACCCAGGTGCCATTCGATAACAAAGGGACGTGGGAACCTCGATCTCATCTCATGGTCCGACTCGTGCGATCGTCGTGCCGCTCCAGCACTGACGAGCTGCATAGTGATAGTGGGTGTCGTGGTGCCTCCAATGAGAAGCGGCCCGGCGGCGGCATGGGACCTGATCACCGTTCGTGACGCAGTCAGTCAATATGTGCCAGGGTGCAGGCGTAAGCCACTCGGCAATGAGCACAAGGGGAAGGAGAATGGCGCGCATTGGCGCCGTGGTTCGCAGTCGTCGTCGTCAACCTGTTTGCACGAGTTGCCATATCGTGGCTCCACAGCACGCCAGCAGGATACAGGCAGCGAGCGATAGAGACCTTGTGCTTGTGGAGGGCCACAGTACAGGTCGCCAGCCACAGCGCAAACGAGTCGAGGGCAGCAACAACGTCTCATTGGCGCATGCCGCGTGATGGCTGATAGGCGGCCTGGCCACAGACCAGGGGTGTCGTGTAGGCGATCAGCCAATCACGATGCCATCATAGACGCCCAACGACCGCCGACACCTGCCTAGTGCCGGACCCGTCCCTCTCTCTTTCCCCTCTTTCCCACAGCCTTGAGCTCTGTAGCCGCCGGCTCCTGCAGCTTTCTCTCCCTCTCTCTTTGTCTGTCTCTGGAGCCCCACTTTCTCGAGGTACCGCGATGAACCTCACCTTGTGCCCAGGTGCTCAGCACCACGCAAAGCACCACTCATCAGCACCCCATCACCACAGAGCACCACCCAGCGGGCCCAGGCGTCAGCACAACCCGGCGCCGTCTTCCCTGTCTCCTCGCCTCTGGTTGCTCTGGATGGATGGACGGAGGGCCCGCCCGGAGAGATGAGCACACACGCACATGCCGTCGCCCCAGTCGACCGCCAGTGTGATGCTACTTGCTTCTGTCCGCCATCCACAGCTTGTGGTGCCCTCGATGGCCTCCTCATTGGGTCAGCCCCTCAAGTGACGGGCTCTTGTGCCGCTCCACCCCAATTCGCATGCTTCCATCGGACGGGACAGCCCATGTAGCTCGTTGTGACAAACACGGGAACCAAGGAGAAAGGACGCCGAGGGGTGGTCGCCATGGAAGCGTACCACACTCATCGTTGTCGACTTCTGTTGCCGGGCCCTCGCCTGCGGGCCGCGATCGATGGCCTACCATATAACCCATAGCCTTCCCAACCAACTTGCCCTTCCTTTCCTCTTTTTCTCTCCTGTAGCAAGCTTCCAAATCTCTAATTTCAGGTTCTCGTTGTGTCTCCTCCCCTTTCCCCTTGTGGTTCGTTTTTTGTTCTCCAGAGCTGGCCTCTACCCTCATCGTCTCTAATCCAACAAACAACACGCCAAACCGCCAACACCAACTCACAACCATCAAGCAGAGTTGCCGGTCAACTGGTGTCAAGAGAGACTTTATTTTGTTCCTCAAACCAACCCTTTTTTTGTGCCCCCATGATTTCTGTCTGCATCGTCTAATCACCACCACCCCAAACAACTAATCAACGAAACCTGGAGTTTCTTGCTCGACACATCTTCAACACCAGAAAATACACTCATCCCGCAGTTTCGACATAGTCAAATCACCAGCGAAAATGTCTGCCATTCAACTCTCTTTCTCTCTCCGCGTCTCTTCAGGTGTCAAGACCGTCCACCTTCTCGGCTCTTGGGACAACTACGTCGGCCAGCTTCCCCTCTCCAAGGACAAGACGTCCTCCAAGTCCGGTTCCTGGAAGGGCACCTTCAAGTTCCAGGGCTCCACGCTCGAGCCCGGCCAACGCTACTGGTACTACTACATCATTGACGGCTACCACGTCGCCCACAACCCCAGCGTCACGTCCACCGTTGAGCCCACCACTGGCCGCGCCCTGAACATCCTCGACGTCCCCACCGACGGTTCTTCCCGCTCCCACAAGTCTTCTTCGTCCTCGTCCAAGTCTTCGTCCAGGTCATCGCACTCCTCGTCCCACAAGAGCTCCTCCTCCTCCTCGTCTCGCCACAGCTCTTCGTCCTCCTCCAGCAAGGACAAGGAGAGGTCCCGCGAGCACCGCTCCTCGCGCCACCGCGCCTCGGGCCTGTCCGTCGACATCCCCAAGGGCCGCCCCCTGTCGACCTCGCAGATCAAGGCTCCCAAGCCCATGTCGCCCCACGCCACCCGTCACATTCTCGACGCCGACTACTGCGACGACGAGACCATCGACGAGCTGACCGCCCGCTTCGGCGCCGCCGGTTTTGACGAGGGACGACATGGTCACCGACTTCAGCAACTCGCCCGTCTCCTCCACCGGCTCGTCCCTGTCCTACCGCTCTGACAGCTCCAGCCCCTCGTCGTCCCTGTCTGGCTACTCGACACCCGGCTCCGACGTCAGCTCCTGCACCTGCGAGCGCTACGGCATCACCCGCAAGGGCGAGCGCGTCAAGATCGACTGTGGCGGCGACCGCTGCGGCTACGGCGACTCGAGCTCCGACTGCTCCTCCTCCATCTCCGAGGATGACGAGTACGAGGTCGAGCCCGCGTCGTACAAGAAGCACTCCGTCTCCGGCTCCGGTTCTCGCCGCAACGGCATCGTCGTCCGCTAAACGATGCACGAGACACTGTGACAGAGGACGCCGGAGGTGCCGGAAGCACACACGCAATCACGCACACACGCACACACACATGAGAGAAAAAGCCCCTTCCCCGGCTGTACATTCCCTTACTCGCTGCGGGCGACGCACTCCGCCCTCTCCCCGCGCGCCTTGACCTCGACAGAGGATACAAGGGACGCGCTGGGCGGCCTGATGCTCGCCCGCCCACGTCATCCACAGAGGTGTCGTCGGCAGCGGTTCCGCCCCCGAGCTGGTCCTCGGGGCGTGCCGGTTGTCCTGGCGCCCTCGCTACAAGTGGGTCGATGCTGCGACCCCGCGTCGCCGATGGTTTCCAGTCGGTCCTGTCGTTTCCGACAGGACGAAAGGGGGACCGCCGGCGGCGTGACGATCACGTCGTTATTTTTTCGAAAACAATCATCAACGTCGGTTTTTGGTTACCCGACTGACAGTGGAGCTTTTCGTCAGGTCCGTCTTCCGGTGACTGGTCCCCGCCCAGCCTGAGCAAGGTTGAGCAATGGTCGGTCCATCGGAAGGGGGAGACCTGCGGAACCGTGACTCCAGGGTGGATAATGCGACGGGAAGAGGCTTGAGCATGTTCGGGCGAAAGCGCGCTGCTCCCTCCCTCGGTTCGCGGGTGGGACATTGATACAAGTAGCTGGCCTCGACTGGACGGTGGGAAAGTCTGAGCAAGCCGGTTCCTCCCTTGGGCGAAGCAAAAGTCAAGATGCAAGTTGCCGCCCTCAATAGATGACGTTTGAATCTATGCGTGTCATTTGCCATGGGTGATGTAGATATGAATTCGCCGTGGTGTACTTGTGGTGTGGTAGTATATTGCCGTCGGGTATCTCAGCGGAGCACTGTAGATCTGGACGTGTTGTTGGAGGCCAGGTGCTGTACTAGCTCGACGGTTGAGTCTTGACGCTCAAGACGCTGTACGAAGCTGAGGGTTTTCAGAGCCTAGGCGCAGGTAAATAGAACGGCGTGATGGAGCTGCTGAGCAGAACCCGAGAGACATGCAGTAGGAGTCTTGGTCTACCAAAACAGTGTGAAGTGACAAGTCTCTGCCGTCGGCTACTGCTCAGTAGTACTGGCGTGCACGGTCGCTTGGCATGGGTACAGATGTGTGTGAACAGAGGCAGGCGGTGACCGGGTCGTAATGCAAGGATCATGGCGGTGTTGCTTGTCTGGATGCACCGGGTGAGGAGACTCACATGGAGGGGTTCTCAATTGCTTGTGAGTATTCTTGCTATGTTTCGTGATGTATTCTCTGATGCATTCCCAGCGTCTTGGGTATTGCGTGCTCTTTCACAGCCAAACCTCACGAGCTCGGGTTTCGGGAGAAAGCAAAGCGGGGTTGTGGCACCAAGAACAGATGCTGTGAAACCCTAACGTCACTTCCCTCCCCCCACTGGGCAGACCAGACGGGGTAGGTTGGGCCAATAATTTGGCGGGGTAGCTGCGAGTTTCAGGGACCAGTTGCTCTATCCCGTCGGTTCGGGGGTGGGCGAGAAGGAGCATACAGGCAGGCAGCTCACCTCAGTTGGAAGAAGGAAGAAGGAATAGGTATACCCCGCCGCCATTTGAAGATGTTTCAGACTCTCACGCCTTCGACATCACCACAAACCTGCCTCCCACTGACCTCGATTCTTGCCAATCTCTACTGGGACATCATCCCGAAAACCTACTACGACTAAAGTGCCTGGATACAATTGCGAAAAGCCAACTGCGAACCGTCATCATGGCCGACTACCCCATCATCGACTCCCACATCCATCTCTACCCCTCCTCCGAAGTCGACTCGCTCGCCTGGGCCACCGCCGAGAACCCCATCGCCGCGCAACGCTCTGTGGACGAATACCGTGCCGCCACGGGCAACCCGTCCAACCTCAAGGGCTTCATCTTCCTCGAGACCGACCGCAAGCACGACCTCGCCAGCGGCGCCGCCGACGGGTCTGGCTGGGAGGCCCCCCTCGCCGAGGTCGCCTGGCTCCGCCGCATCGCCGAGGGCACGCCGCGCGAGGGCGAGGGCCACTCGGCCGCCGACGCCTCCTTGTGCTTGGGCATCGTTCCCTGGGCCCCGCTGCCCTCCGGGCCCGAAGTCCTCGACCGCTACCTCGACCGCGTCCAGGAAGTCGCCGGCCCCGTCGCCTGGCCCAAGATCCGCGGCGTGCGCTACCTCCTCCAAGACAAGCCCCACGGCACGGGCATCGAGTACGACTTTGTGCGCTCGCTCCAGCTGCTCGGCCGCCGCGGTCTCACCTTTGACCTCGGTGTCGACCAGCACCGCCGCGGCAAGCAGCAGCTCGAGGACGCCCTCGTCATGATCCAGCTCGCCCACAAGGACGTCCCCGACGACGAAAAGGTCACCGTCATCGTCAACCACCTCTGCAAGCCCGACCTGACCGTCATCAACACGGCCGACCCGTCCTTCCAGCACTGGCGCAACGCCATGTACTCCCTCTCCAAGTGCGACAAGACCTACATGAAGCTCTCGGGCGGCTTCGCTGAGATGGCCCCGTCGCTGTCCTCCCAGCCGCCCGACGCCATCTTCGAGGCCCTCTTTGCCTGGCTCGGCATCGTCCTCGCCACCTTTGGGCCGCGCCGCACCATGTTCGCCTCCGACTGGCCCGTCTGCACCGTGCGCGACGGCGGCGCCGTCGACGGTGCCTCCTGGCGCAAGTGGAAACTACTCATCGAGCGCATGTGCTACATGGCCACCATGGACCCTGAGGACCAGGCTGAGCTGTTCGCCTGTACGGCGCTGCGAGCCTACGGCATCGAGCTGAGCAAGGATGCTTAGACGCTTGAGGCTTTGGGACCAGGACGAGGGCCGCCACGTGTAACACGGGAGGACGTTGCGGCCATGGGAGATGTGAGTACAAAATGGAAATGTGATACCAGACTTAGCATAGACTTTACTTTCGCTGTAGCAACCACGGAATGAATGGGACAGTATGATCGATGACTGCCGCGGGTCTCTGCCGTGTACCTGAATCGAGACCCTGGTAAGTCTCCAGAGGCCTGGCGAACCCCTTAGCAGAGTTGGTTCCTTGGCCAGACTGAAATCACCCTTGGGTGTGGTTGTTCTTGGTACTGACCACTCTTGAATGGCTCTCTCTGTGATTACGGACCTGTGCTCTCACGACAGAGTTGATGCGGGCTAGCATGCCTGGGCCTTTTTATCTTTCTAACCAAGTATGGCGCTGGATCTAACCACGTCGCAGGGCATCGAGGCACCAATGTGGTCATCACACTGATACAGTAAAGATGGCAACATTCGAGCATTCAGTGTCCTGCACTGCACCGGCGTTGCAACCAGAGATCCATGCAGCGTGCTGCTCATCGATGCTTCAAGAGAGACCTCCCGCCAAGGGCCCTGCACCAAGGCAAGCGAGCTCAAGCAATCTCCGATCCTTGTTTCAAGCAACAAGAGAAGCTTGTTTTCCCGATCGAGATTGCGGGGTTCCCATCAGCCACCATGTGCCGTCAACTGCATCGATCTACGCCCTTGGAGAGATGTACCGAAGCCCGGCGATCCTACCCGCCACCCCCCAAAGACCCAAGGATCACCCGGTTGGTGGAGGAACAAGGCCTTGTCGTTGAAATAGGAAGTTCGCGCCCATGCATGCCCGCCCTCCCTGCACAACGCCGACCTGGGGCCAGGTTGTGATCCCGCCAACAAGCCCTTGCCGGATCCAGGTTCTCCGCGTTGGAAGCAGTAGGATCGCTGCTCTGCGCGGGACCCTGACCTGCCAAAGGGGGTGATGTTGCAGCTGTATCGCCAGACAGTACACTCCTCCGCCGGAAGAATTATGTGCCACGACTAGGAGTGCCAAGCAGCTTTTCGAGCGGAGAACAGGATGCTGACCGAGCGTCTGAGCTGGGAAGACGCAAGCCGATATAATGAGAGCGGACCTCTAGTCGTCAGAAGCCGCCCCGGATGCCTTCATCAATTATCAACACACAGAGGATACACCAGGAGGCGGCATCACGGCAAAGACCCGACGGAAGAAAAATGACCCAGCTCTCCCTCCTCCGCACTCTGCTGCTCCCTGGCGTCCTCGGCCGCGGGCCAGACGACCCGCACGACGAGCACGACCCGCACAACCGCGTCACGACCAGCACCATCAAGTTGCAGGCCTCCGGCGGCGTCTCGTGCCCTCACCCGGCTGTCAACACAGTCTGGCCGACGCCGACGGGCAGCACCTCATACCCGACAGCGTCGGTCATCCCGGCCGGCGCCGTCTTCGACGGCCGCATGGCCCTCTTCGACCGCAAGGGCAGCCCCGGCGACTGCAGCGGCCAGAAGGAGCAGGACGAGGCCGCCGCCGTCTTCATCCTCGAGCCCGGCGCCACGCTGCGCAACGCCATCATCGGCCCCGCCCAGGCCGAGGGCGTCCACTGCCGCGGGCCTTGCACCATTGAGAACGTCTGGTGGGATGACGTCTGCGAGGACGCCGCCACCTTCAAGGGCGCCGGCCCGCGTTACGTCCGCGGCGGTGGCGCCCGCGAGGCCAGCGACAAGGTCTTCCAGCACAACGGTCAGTCGATCTCCTCATCCCCCCCCCCTTTCCCTCTTTCAACCTCGCAGCCCGTGAACATGGGATGGGATGCTAACGATGACCGCATCTTTCAGGCGAGGGCTGGCTTCACATTGACGGCTTCTACGCCAACAAGTACGGCAAGTTCTACCGCTCCTGCGGTAACTGCAGCCAGCAGTTCCAGCGCCACGTCAACATTACCAACTTTGTTGGCATCCAAGGCACAGTTGGTGAGTGACAGCCCCAAGTCTCGAGGCGCAATGCCCGCAAAGTGTGAAAACAATGGCGAAATGGCTATCGACTAACCTGGATCGAACCCTCAGTGGGCGTCAACCAAAATTATGGAGACACCGCCGAGCTGTCAAACTACTGCCTGGCCAAGGTTGGCGTCGTCTGCACCCGCTACAACGGATGTGTCAAGCCCTGCGAGGCTGGAGAGGTTGGCGAGGGCGAGCTCGAGCCTTTCTGCAAAATCAATGGCGATGACTGGAGCTAAGTCCCTAGAAATGGGTTCTCCATGAATCTGCCTGGGTTGCAGGCCTAGGTGTCCTGTCGTGACATTCATTGAAAACTCTGAAGAAGCGGAGCATAAGAAGACACAATCAAACCATGCCAACTTGGGTGAACCGGACATCTAATCATCTATTTCTGAAAAGCAATGAACAATGGCCCCGGTGATGGCACCATACTCTCGGCAAACCGGCCGATCCAAATCAATGTTTCTCTTCATTACTTTTGCCACATGAATAGCTCGTTCTTCGCCATGACATCCAAGCTCCGCCGTTTGTCAGCCTTGCGTCTTGGTCTCGATGACGGGCGCGACAATGGGGATGGCGCATCCTGACTTGCCCTGACTGTTGCGGATGGCACGACGGTGTTGTCTCTCCTTGCACTTCAATGCATACCCAGGCTCATTGGCTTTGCGCCATTCAATGTGGGCTTCGTACTCCATCTGACTCCGAGTATTTGAGTCTTTAGGTTTCGCCACTGGTCTCGCGAACTGTGTGGGCATAGGGGGTCCAGGAGTCGGCCACTGTAAATGCTGCGGAGGAGGGGGCAATAGGTTGTCAAAGTTGAAACCGGGCCCGAAAGGTCCCAAGCCAACTCCAGGACCCTAGCCGTAAGCAGGAGGAGGCATGGGTAAAGGGCCGTGATAGCCAGGAGGGGGTGGTTGATGCATGACGGGTCCTATGTGAGTCGGTAAAGGTATCAATCCAGGCATCATATGGAAGGGGGTGTCTTGGGGGCCGAAAGGCGGCAGCATTGGTAATGGGTTGTCAGTAAAGCCAAAGGAAGGGCCCGCGAACCCAGGTGGAGGAGGCATCATGGCGCCTTGAGGCCCCGCGATCGGAGGCAAGCTTGGGTTGGGAGCAGATGTGCAAGGCATGCTAGCATAACCGGCGAGAGGGGCAAATGGAAGTACGCTGGGGACCGGTGGTACAACCGGCATCG
>NW_003315038.1:1250615-1253710 GCF_000150825.1 Verticillium alfalfae VaMs.102
ACAGAATTTCTTGAGTTCGGTGGCGCGTCAAGAGCCACGGAAGCAAGGCCGTGCCTGTAGGGCGCTGTTCAGCGAAATCTGTCGCCAAGGAGGAATCGTGAGGGGAGCCAACCTTTTATCTTCTTACGGGCTCTTCAGCACGAGAGTCGACAATGGGTCTATGTGCGACAGAGTGTAAAGCTGAATAGGCCTCTCGACAATCGGCACCAATGCCGTCAAGGCCAGGCTTTATTTGTTTCCTGTTGATGCCGTGCTCGGTTGTTTGGGAGGGAGACGTCGCTTCCGAATTAGGGACCACGATAGCGAGGTAGAGGCTCAGAGAGGCTTTGCCAGATTATGACCCGAATTGCTGCTTGCCTGGAAACAGAATGCTTGCCAAAAAAAAAACCGCTCCGCACGCTAAGGGCTGAGGTGAGGGTGCGATGCGTGTCCAAAAAAAGAAGTTGGCTCGAGGAGGTGTTGGTTCGTGATGTTAGTGACGGTGGGAGCCTGATGCCAAGCTAGACACCATGAACCGTTCGACTTCTCAGTCCTGCTGGCGACAAGTTCTTGGCTTCTGGGGGAAGCAACGACAGCGTCGTGGCGCCTTCTTCCGCTGCGCGGATTTGCATACTGCCTTGTACCTTCCAAGACTTGTCACAACTTTCACCATAGGATCGCATAAGATGAGCCGAAACGACTGTCTTTATCAAGGCTAGACACTGAACAATCTAGACGCTTATTAAACCTTGACACAAGCTCACCCAGAAGGTAATTCCGTTTGATTGGCCACAACGCCAAAAGAATGGATCATACGAACTCATTTTCGACACACGGGATTCTCGTCTCTCCAAACCAAAACCATCGTAAATCACTCTCGCGCGATATCCCCACTCCTCATTGAGATGTGAAGGCCGTACCCAGTGTGCCCATGGTTGCTATCTAGAATGACTGGTGTGTGCTACCATTAAGATATGCCTGGAATGCCCTCTGTCGTATGGTCAGTGACGTGCTCAAGGCAGAAAATACAGTCCAGCGTCACTTACGGGGTTACGGGTCTGCATGTAGACAGTGCCTGGTCCTGTGAATTTGCAGACGAGCCCCTCGCCCGAGGAGATGCCCGAGATGATGCCACCCGAAGCCACGCGCTCAATGATGTACTTCGTGTTCCACGCGACAAGGTGTCCATTGTCGACGATGTACTTCTCGCCGGGGATCAACTATTCTGTGTCAGTGACGAAAAAGAAAAGGACTCAGCATACAACACTCTCTCACATCTTTACGGATGATGGCACCGAAGCTGGTGATCCAGAGCAGACCGGTCCCGCTGATCTTATACACAAACAGGCCTTCGCCGCTGAAGATGGCTTTGCCGAGACCCTGGCGCTTGTAGTCGCAAATGACGCCCTGCGTCGACGCGACGTAGGCATCCTGGCCTACGGACCAGAATTCTTTGCCCGTCAGGCGGATGCTCGTCAGATCACCCAGCATGGCGGGGGCCAAGAGGACCTCACCAGGGCCCGTGAACGTTGACTGGGCGAGTTCTGCGCCGGCCACGAGCTTCTTCATACTGAACTTGAGCTGGCCCCGCAGAATCACCGTCGGTGACATGGCAATCATGGTGCCCGGCTTCGCCTTCAGGGGACAACCTACGGCCAGCTGGATGGTGAGGATGGTGTTACTGTCGCGATGGCTGATGCGATAGCTGCCTCCGTTGAACGTGCCGACATCGTCCACGGCAGACGTGCCGGTCGCGCCCACAAAGAGCTCCGGGGGCGGAGCGCCCGAGATGAACTTGACCGGCCCCTGGTTCGGAACTTCATCCTCCTCGTCCTCGTCGCTATCTTGGTCAAAGGCCTGCCCTTTTTCCGGGGGGTAGGCAGCGGTCGGTGGCCCATCGAAGGATGGCGGCCCATCAAATGCAGCAGGAGGCGGTGGCGTCGCAGTTGAGTGCTGTTGGTTGTCTGGGCTTGCCACTATGTGCAGAGGAATTTGGCTTTGCTGCTGCTGAAGCTGATCAACCGGGGGCAACGGGTAATTGTGCTGTTGCTGTTGCTGCGGTGATTGTGACGGCGGAGGGGGATACTGCGCGGAGCTCTGAATAAGCGGGGGACTTGTAGCCTGTGGAGGAGGCGGGTATGAGTTTGTTCGCGACGATTGTGGTGAGGGCTGTTGTTGGGGAGGTGCTGGGTAGCTGTGGCCTGGCTGAAGTGCTGACGGGGGCGCGGGGTAATGAGTGGCCTCGCCCGGCTGCCCAACGGATGGCGGAGGTGGATATCCCTTTGGCTGCGCCAGAGACGGCGACGGCTGCTGAGGAGGTGGCACCGAAAATGTTGTTGGTTGATGCTGGCCCGATTGAGCGCCCTGTGAGGAAGAGGGTATGAGAACGTAGTTTGCTGAGCGGGAGGAGAGGTTGGAAGCGGGATCGAGGCAGCGGCGGGAGGCGCGGGGTAGCTCTTTCGAGGTACTGGCAAGGTCAGTCAACGGGAACGACAGCGCGAAATCAAGCTCCGAGAAGTGACGAACTGCCAAAGAATCGCTTGCCGGAGGACGAGGAGGGAGCTATTTGAACGTGAGCGTTGGCGCTTGATCTGAGAAGGCATAGATGGACCTACGGGGGTCAAATTGTTGCGACATGGTGATGATTGCTAGTATGCGATGCAATCTTATTGCCCAACAACCGGCTCTGTACCTTCGTCGACCGCCGTGTCCCAAGCCAGGGCTGGTAAAGATGCTGATGACGGATGAGCCTGCGAAACACAAGGGCAGAAGAAAGGAGGAAGGAGGACGTCGAGAGACGAGAGATACCGAGCACAGTTCTCCCCCCGCATCTGTTGTCGCTACGGAGCCTTCTCACCTCAAGCACAGCCACGCGACGCAAGCGCAACAATACCGAGCCGTCCAATTCTTTTGTTGCGGGTAGGGTGCTCTTGCCTATTGAACACCAGGGCGGCAGCAAAGGCGATCGTCAAACCCCTGATAAACGAAGCTGGGATTTACGAACAAAGAGGGAGAGCAAGTGGCGCGCCTCGCGACAGCAGTACCAGGTCGATATAAAGAACCAGGGCGGGGGAGGAAGCTCTCGAAGCTTGGGAGGTCAATCCATTTTCCAGGGT
>NW_003315038.1:1254484-1265498 GCF_000150825.1 Verticillium alfalfae VaMs.102
GTAGCTCTCGAAGGAGGGTCTGTGCTGTCTCCCAAATCGAGCACTCGGGCAGCGGCGGCCCTGCAGACAGACGCTGATCCGAGCGACTGCTCACCTCGCTTAATGACTTTCTCCTGGTAGATGCAGCGGTCAGATTCTTGTGACGTGCCATGGCACAGTAGGAGAGTCAACATCCTGGCCCTGGTCCCAAATCTCCGTCACTGCTACCATGTTTGGCTGAGCATACTTACCTCCGGCTAGCCCCGGACAAGCCTGCTCGGTTTCGATCGTAGTCCTCCGGCTCGGCGCGTTTGGTCAGCCTTGACTAACGTACGGGCCGTCGTTGCAGGGTATCCTTCAAGGGCTTCGCCGCCAAGAACAGGTTCTATTTGCGCAAGTGCCAAAACAGAAGCCGATGCACCCCTGAGTGATTCGGGTAAGAAAGCACTTGTACTGGTCAACTCTCGGTCTTTCCAAGACAGACCACCGCGGCGGTAGTGCCGTGCAAGGACTCAGACTGGGGGTCTTGGGAGGCGCCGAACTGCTTGGCAAACATGCGAGTCAATATGGATGTTCTGCAAAAACATGTGCCAGGCTTTGGTCGAATGAGAAGACGTGCTATCTGATTCACAAGCGATAGTCAAAAAGGGGTTGTGCGAATCATGCCAAAAAAAAAGATGGTCAAAATGAAGGAGATGGGATTCGAACCCACGCCTACAATGTAGACTAGCACCTGAAGCTAGCGCCTTAGACCGCTCGGCCACTCCTCCTGTTGATGTGAAATCGGGCTTGAAGGTACGTTACTTGAATCCAAAGGTACGGCGCAGACTGGGTCATGAACACAAGAATAGAGGCTTGCTCCTAGTGCAACGTTATGTGACAAGGTCTGTGACGAGGTGTGTAACGGAAGAACGCGGTTGGGTGTTCTGGACACTGATCAGTTTGCTGATTGCTGTGCAGGTGGCTGACGGACGTTCCGATTTCCTGTATTCCGGAGTGGGCTTCAGCGGAACTGTAGACTTTTAACCCGGAGCAGCAACCTGGCCTCAGCTCACAACCTGGCCTCAGCTCACAACCTGGCCTCAGCTCACAACCTGGCCTCGGCTCAGGGGCCTCAAAACCTGGAAGCTTGTAGCCACATAAGTATATGACACGAATACCCGGTCACGTCCTGGAACAGCCAGGCGCGCACATCCTACAGACCCGGAGAGATGTGATGACGCTTACCGCGTTCACCGAAAGGCATACAATGATCAGGCTGGTGTGCGATGGCAGATGAATATGTGCAAGTTTGAGTCGTTCACAAGTGCTTCTGCTGCTGAGTGACTTTCCACCGGACCTTGGACGCAGCTGGGGAGGGGGGCGCCATCGGACAAGTCAAGGCGGACCTACTTGGCCCGGGTCTGTGGATCGCCTGGAGAAGGGCTGGAGATGGGTGCGGCTGCCCACCACCACCATCTGATACCCACATTCCCACCAAACGCTCAGACGATCAGGCGGATGTGAACGCGCGCATGAACAGACGGGACGATTGTGGGCGCAGCAGCGGACGGACATTGGTAGAGAAGGCCGGCGATACTAAGATGACTACCACGCTTACGCAATTGGCTAACGCGACAGGCAAGGCCTAGCACCACCGTGTTGAGGCAGAGGGCAAAACACGACAACGACGCCGACAGCCGAAGACTGCTCGGATGCATGGAAACGAGAGAGGGAGGTGTGATGGTATCCTGATGCGTGTCCTTTCACCCAGACGGTTGGGTCCGCAGTACTGCTGTGTGGCGGTAATGAGCGGGATTGCCATGATGGCGACAGTGCCGAAGACAAGAAACACGCAACCTTATCCGTCATGCGTGAAAGGCACCCGGCGAGACAAGCTCTGTCTTAAAACCTCGGGGACGTGTCGAGGGAGACAATCGGTGAAGCGTGTCTCAGCGCCTTGCGTGCGCCAGCAGAGCTGACAAGTTTGGTCATTTAAAGGAACGCCCGCAGAACACAGACTTCATCCGGGCCGGACTCAAAGCTCCCAGAGAGCTGACCACTGAGCGATGGAGGCTTGAACCCTGAGTGTGATGAGAGACGGTTCGATGACGGAGGAGGCCCGCTCGGGGGGGGATGACTGATGATCCTTCACCACAAATGGGACACATGGAGAAGGAGAAGGGCAGGAAGGGGGGTAAGATCAGGATACAGTGCAGATGCAGCAGTTGCACCCAGGCGCCAGTGGTGCGGCACAAGTCACGACCGGGATCAGAACCAGGACAATGAAAACAACCGCAAGTGTACAAGTAAGTGTAGGGCGCGCAGGCGCAGCTGCAATTGCGGCATGGACAGGGACCAGGACACGGCAGGAAGACCCAGCTAGCGCGCCTGTTCCGTCCGCTCCTGCCGATTGTGCAGTTCTTCGAGGCCTTTGCTCCGCCCCTAGTCGAGTTTGTTTGGCCCTTCCTGGCGTCCCAGCGCCAATTCACTCGACCACGGGGCAGGTTCGATGCAGCAGGTGATGCAGCAGGTGAAAATTGGAAACTCACTCAGACGACTACTGCATAGTGACCATTCGGCCGCCAACGGCAGGCAGGGTCCATCTACCCAGGGACCTGATTACGGTGGATGGGTACTCCTGTGCAAACTGGGAAAGAGGAAACCAACGCAAACGTCGCGCACATCTCTGCCACTCGCTCATCTCGTCCCCGAGCTCTGCAGAGACCTTATTTGGGCTGCAGCATTGACCAGCTGGGGCTGCCGTCACACACATAGGTACAGAGCACGTCAGTCGAGTCATCCGGGTCAATCAGTCGGTCAATCATTCGTTTGCAGGCATCGCGACGTCAGCTTGTCGAGACGGCGCCTGACAGCCTGACAGCGTGGCAGGGAACTCGAGTCTCCCGCGTTCCAGGGCACTGGGATCCCTAGCACAGCGTTCGGTCCCCCTCCCCCCCCCTGCGAGCTCGCCGCGACGATCCCATCTCTTCAGGAGGGTCTACCGAGCCAGGGTGGGCACCTACAATACCTGCCTACTGTGCAGCAGATACGTTGCAGCGCCCGCACGGGACGAACGGTCTAGATACAGTGCAGAAGTGCTCACAGCGGTTCCGCGAATGGCGCTGCCGACCCAGCGCCGCGGACCAAAAGGAATGTAGCAGGCTCCGTGTGTGCGGGACCTGCACATGTGCTTGCCTCGTTGGGTTTCCTCCCTTCCGCTGCCTTTCGCCTCTTCTCTACTTGGGTGCCCAAACTCTAGGCGTACACATACTCGCCTGTCACCTTCTCACTCGAGAACCAAACCCTCCCAGCTGATCCCCTGAATCCAGAACACGAGACGACTAAAGGTCTTCCAAGAACGTTCGCTTGGACCGTAACACCGCATCATCCATCGCTTCATGTCCGAGGCGCACTCGCACTACCCACTAGGGCAACATAGCGCCAAGCGCCGACCACGCCTTGTCCTTTCGCACCTCGACCTGGGCTCTCCTTCGCCCATTCCTCAACAGGCAACGCCGGCTTGGGGGCTTGCACGGTGCACTGCCAGTGGTCATTTCCCTGGCCCCTGATTTGATCCGTCCCCGCAGGGAAGCCGCCGACGCACAATACGCACAAACGCAATCCTTCACCTTACCAGCTTAAGGCCACCATCAGTCTCGGTTGGCAAGGTTGGGTTGTGCTGCTTGCGCCCTCACCTCCCCCCCCGGCTGTCTAGCCATATGGTCTTTGTGCCAGTCTGCCTGCCTCGCATTGTGCTCTTGTTCCGCAGACGCAGGTGTGGCCTTGTTGGACCTTCATGGTCTCGAGCTCTTGATACCTCAAGCACGCCGAACCACCGTCGTATTCACAGCGACTGTCTATCTCAACGCAAGCATCCTCGCCTGCCAAGGGCTGAACCGCTAGGCTACAAAGTCGGCCACTGGTCGCCATCCTACACTACGAGCGACCCATCCACCAGCGATCTGGGGCGCCCACGGCGTCCCTTGGGCCACCCACTAGTGCAGCACGTGTGGATGTCCTCATAATACCATTACTGACCCCCGTTCGGCTCGACTCCTTCAGCAACTCGATCATCTGTCGTTGTTCACTTCGTCCACCGCCCGTTTGAACCTCTCTGGACCATGTCGCTGGACGCATCGCTCCATGAGCCCGGTTCTCCGTCCACCTATTCACCGCGGCCGGCGTTCACGCAGCCATCGCACGACATGTCCACCCGCTCCACGTTAGGTTACAGCGGCACCGCCATTACACCCAACCCGCCACCCAGGCGCCTGGGACCAAATCACGACGAGTTCCTATTGTCCCCGAAACGTCTGTCACTAGAGCACCCGCACCCCCAAACTGGCTTCGGTTGTACGCCAACCGCTCCAAACCTCATGGCACCAGCGATATCCTCTTCGAAACCTTTGTCAGCATCAGCGTCGTCACCCTCATGTCCTCAATCCGTACTGGCTCCTCGCCGTGACACCCGCGCCTCTCCTGTCAGCATTATTACTCCATCGTTGGAAGTGGACGATGACGAAGCGTTTGATGAGGAATCGGAAGCCGAGTTTCTGAGCAAAATCGCATGTCGGGGGCAGAGACGACTGAAGCGACTACGTGATGCGCACTCCGACGGTGACGCTGCCAACACCAAAATTCCAAAACTTGCCGAGCCCACCAGCCCCCAGCATGATGGCGGCGAATATTCGCAACACGTTATCGCCACGACACACCTCTCCCCGCGCGACTCGACAGTGAGACATGGACCTATTGAGCCTGCGGATCCGGACGCATTGGCTGCAAGCGACACCCTCGAGGTAGACGAAGGGTTTTGCGACGAGAACGGCGAGGAGTATGTGTGGCGACACTCGTCCACCGAGTTGTTACGACAATCGAGCACCAACGGATATCGGCAATTGGGGCCGCTCCGCTACCGAGCGTCCGGCCAATATACCTCAAGGACCCAACCCGTCGTCAGGAGCAGACCAAGAATGCGCAAACGAAAGGACCTACCGACCTTACCGACCCCAGCTTCAGCAAACGAGGGTCCGAACTGATCTTATGATATGCGGCAGAGGTCGATGCCTTGCAACGTGTGCAAGATGTGATGATACCTCCTATGCAGTTGGTGATTACGGCGGCGGCACTACCCGGGGTTGGATTTGACATTTTCGCATCCGCTATAATCACAGTTATGGCGTACCACAATATCATGGCGACAGGACCATGATGTCTCAAGGCGTTTGGTGTGATTAGAGGGGCATAGGGTTGACCGCAAGGTGTTCGGTCTTCAACGCGCTATATGGCGCGCCATATAAGGATATGATTTTCCTTCGACTTTTTTTTCCCGTCTCGGTGTTTGAAATGCCAATTTGGATAGCTTCTTCATCCTGGGAAGCGCGATGCCCCGTCATGGTAGAGCATTTGATGAGATCATAGTAGGACCTCTGACGAAAATTGACCAGCAGGGTACCAACCCCATTATCTATTTCTGGTCGAGCCAACTTGTTGGAACCCCCCACACTAGGAACAATGTTATGCCTTTGACATGGATAGCTCCAGAACGCCGCAGCAGAGATGGAACTCCGAAGCTAGCAGGATAAGACGATTCGCACTAGGTGGGGCGGCGCTGCTGCGTTTTGTATTGCTAATTCTGTGGTCTTTTTGTTAGAGTAATCAGGTTTTCGAATTTTCGCAGGAGGGTTGGGGATGGCGTCAATCCTCCACCCAAACTCGGGGCAAGCGAAGTGCGCGGGCGGCCGTTTCGACGGGTTATTTTGATTTGGGTGGCTCACCAGCCAGTCAGATCTTACGATGCAGCCATGGGGGCTGCAGCAAACTTGGTTTCAATAGCCAGCGCCGCCTTGTCAGCGCTAGGGAGAGCCGGCGTGATCGAACATCGGCCGACATGAACGGCGGCTGGCGACGGGAAGGCCAAGCCATCCTATGTGAGGCCTCTGATAACACCCACCTCCTTCTCTGGCTGACGTGACCTCTCGGCCGTTCCGCACGACCCTTCGTGAGGGAGATGGCGATACCGAGTCTCGCAGGGTTGGGCACGACTCGCATTTTGAGGCCATGTCATAACATGTATGGTCTTTGATCGCGCACAGCACGGCATCCTAAGGCCGCCGCCGCCCCCGAATGCGCGGTGTGGTGTCGTCGGAGATGCGTGCCATAGCTTCGGCCTCATCTACCAGCCGATGAAAGTTTAAGGATTGAGATCCAGCAATTTGGCGGCTCATCAGCAGGTCCTCTAGGCTGTCATGGCTATGGATGACCATGGTGTGCGTCGGTCCGCCCGGCAACCGGCATTCGTTGGTGGTTTGTACGTCGTGGTTGGATTCGGATGGGGTTCTCTCTGGAATCTAATCAGACCCTCCAACGGGAGGGAGTGTCTCAGGCGCATCTTGGTACGCGGGCCAACCGCCGATCTCGACCGACGAATACAGGTGTTCCTTGCAGACAGACGCATGCACGCCGGCAAGGGCGAAAGGTTGGCATGACAGGACATATGGTATTACTGGGCATGGACATTGTCAACCATCCATCGAAATAGGTGAAAGTGTGGTGGGGTTCACACGCATCTCGCTGTGTTTGTGTGCGTCTCTCTCACTCTCACGCAAAGCCTCAAGCTGTGTGACCATACCCCAAGTTGGTAGGGGCCAGGGAGGTCCTTTCGCTGTTGGCCCCAAAAAGCGTTGGGCCTGAGGCCGAGCGCCGAGCGCAGCTCACTGCGCAAAGCTTGTCACCGACAGAACTGGGCAGCCTCTCCCTCGGTGTGATGTCCATGGTGATGGGCAACCAAGGGAGGTGCTGTGGCGCGCAATGCAGATTGGATGGGCATGGCAGCGCAATTTGAGGGCAAGCCAAGTGACCGCCATTCACCTGGACTCGACGAGCCGTAGATTCTTTGACCATTGATCCCTCTCTCATGCAGTCGCCGTGGAGTTTAGCTGCGGTGGATGGATTGGCCTTGCGGTCGTGGTGTTGTCGCCCTGCCTCTGCGCCAGGGATAAGACGAGTGAGGGTGTTAGTTTGTCGACGGCTTTGTCGCATGATGGACGGATGGCCCCTCGTTCGCTTCTTTGACGAGCATCATCTCCTCTCGCTGGTGTGTACCGAGTACTCGCCGCGCAAACTATACCAGAGGACCAAGCCCTTGTGGCCTTGTTCCTGATGGAAGCTCTGGAATGGCAACAACCTCACTCCGTCAACGAGTGAACCGAGGCGCAACATTCCTCAGAACCGCACGTTCGAGTGCGACATCCCACCCCACCAGCGTGTATTTTCCCTGCCAGCCCTGTCGCGCTGGTTGCTCGATTGCACGGTAGTCGAGCAAAGACAGCTGTCTCGTTGTCTCGTTGGTGACGAAAGGACTCCATTTCTCGACTGGCGTCCATTCCCAACGCCAGTTGCCCTGGCAGAAGGCTGCGGAGTGAAGGAGAGGCGCAGAGATGTCGAGACGAAGAGACAAGGTGTATTTGTTGACTCGCCTCCCCATCTTCCATCGTCCCAAAACGGCCTTCTTCGAGCCAAGTCGTTCATTTATCCCATCCCAACTGCAAGCCCATTCCTCTCAAGACTGCTGCCTCTGCGTGCAGGCGGCCCATTCTTCACTCGCAACATCGCCGGAAACGATTACCGGGGAAGCTGCCCGCCCTTTTCACTTCTACTTCCACGTCCACTTCCATAGCGATTCTCTTGACTGGTTTTCGTTTGCGTCAAAGGCATGACGGTGCCCGTCTCACACTATGAGCGGCCGGGCTCGAGCGGCACCGGCCCGCAAGTGAAGAGTGAGTATGACGATCTGGGTTATTCCGCGGTGCAATTCTCGGTTGATTCACTGGACGCGGACGTGGTCAACTTTGAGGCCGGCAAAGATGGTTACCACGGCGGCTCTGCGCCAGCGCACAACGAGGCCATGGATTGGGGATCTGCGATGCCAGCGGACGACCTGCGCTTCGACGACTTTCTCGACCTCGACAGCATGTCACATACGGGTGACGAGTGGCCTGACCAGCCCGACTCGCTCTTCTTCGACATGCCCGCCCTTGACGGGTCCACCTCCACAACGAGCGTATCAGACGATTTCGACGACCTGCTGAGTTGCCACTCTCAGCAGCAACACAACCACCAGCACCACCTGTACCACCAGCACCAGCAACCGCAACAGCTGCTGCAGGTTCCGCCCGTGGAGGCTAGGACTAGCACGACAGGTGGTCCCGCTGCCACTAGCTGCATGGCGGCTGGTAGTGGTGTTGGTAGTGCTAGCGGTGGTAGCGGCGCCATTCGCTTTCCCTCTGCCCACCAGGAGGACTGCGGTCCAGCTGCTGAGGTTACCGATGTTACTGCGCAGATACGCCCGGGCAAGAGCCAGCCTTCTCCGGCGATCGCCCGTGGTGGGGTGGGACTGGGACGGGGAGGGGGAGGGGGAGGGGCAGGTGGTAGAGTCCCAGGAGGACAAAGGAAAACACCGTCGACCTATCCGGATACAGCTCTCGGCCTTGGCGGCACCGAGTCGATCTCTGACTCTGAGCTGCTACGGCTCGAGGGTATCTCGTTGAAAGCGTCACCTTCTCGCGTCCCGCCCCTGGGCCATGTCTCACACTCGCAACCTCCCACCCCCCTCCTCCACCAAGGCCAGGGCCCGGCCACGTCCAAGCCTACTCCCGCTACTACTACGACCACCACCACCACCTCCTCCTCCACCGCCGCCGCTACTACTGGCAGCCGGAGCTTCTTCAAGGCCGTTGCCTCCAAGATCCAAAAAGCAGCCACCGTCCGCTCTAAGCCTTCCTTTTCCCGGACCACCATCAACACCACTGAGCGCGACTCTTCCACCATGTCCACACTCTCTATCGACAGGCCCATCTCACCTGCCATCTCCCCTCGCAAAGCATTCAAGCTCCGTCCTGACCAGCAACAAATGGGCATCCCCGACGGCTCTCACCCACAGCAACAACGCCTCCCCATCTCACCTCCCAACAGTGCAACCATCCCTCAGGGCCTCTCCAACCCGTTCTGCAACGGCTTCGTCGAGGACCCGTTCGGCTTCGACCCCAGCGTCGCTTCTGATCCCTCACCTACCGTCTACAAGAGACAAGCCCCTCACACACCCATTGACACCCCCGTGCTTGAGGACGAGAAGAGCAACATGTACTTCCAACAACCCATCCACCCTCATCAGGGCGGTATCGCCCAGGCTAACAAGGCCGTATGGCCCCTGCCCTCCTCGTCGGCCCATGCCGACTCTCACGGAAATATGGCCTGGTCCAACTCGTTTGCTCAGTCTGACGGCCTCGACACCACGCAGGGGGGGGATGGTCCCGTCGACCTCAGCGACGCCAGCTCACAGTACCAGGCCCAGAATGCCCGCAATGCCACTTACAACCTCGCCCTCCACACCCAGCAAGCCGCTGGTGGTGCGGGTAGGGACATGGCGTATGAGTATCATAACCAGGGCCAGCAGCAGCAGCACATGCCTACTGCTGGCAACCCCCACGAGATGTCAGGACTCATGATCCAGATGTCCCAGGCCAACCGTTCGTCATCGTCGCCGGTTGTCCAGTCCGGCGCCTACACACACATGCCCCAGCATCATCACGCAGTGGTGCAACATCACCAACAGCAACTGCAGCATCAAATGCCGCCCCAACCCCAGACCGAACGTCGCCCGCGCATGCCGCGCGCTCCTTCGGCTGGTGCACGACACATGACAACGCCAATGCGCCGACAGCGGCCCTCCTCCGCCAACCGTAACCGGGCTCGCGACTCGTCATCAGCCAGTCCCACGCCCAACGGTCGGTCTCGCAACTCGTCTGGCTCCTCCAACGCTGGCGGTCCCGTCATCGGCGCGAGCGTGAAGAAGCGTCGCTCCTTTCAAACCCCAGCCGGCGGTCGTCCTGGCCACCCACGCACGCCCAGCGGTGGCAGCAGTGGCGCGCTCGGGCTCGGCATTGGCATGGGCGATGGCGGCGGCGGCGGCGGCTTCGTCAACTTCACACCCAGCGATCACACTCTTCTCATGACGGGTGTTGCCCCCTCGGGATCCAGCAAGACCAAGGCGCGGCGCGAAAAAGAGGCTCTCGAAAAGAGGCGACGTATGAGCGAAGCAGCCCTCAAGGCCGTCGCAGCAGCAGGCGGCGACATTGACAAGCTCGTCGAAGAGGGTTTTGTTTTCTAGTACTCGGGCACTCTCTCTATCTTTACACAGGCGGCGTATTACCGGGGTGTCTCATGGGACTGTACCACTATGGATGGACAGGCGGAGTTTTATATGGTTCTCCCATCTTCTTCGTGAAAGGGCCTGGGGAACAACACAAACGGATCGGGGCAGGCTTTTCGGAGTCGTTGATTTTGGCTTTGGAGACTCTTCACTTTTTCCTTTTTCCTTTAAGCACCCCTTTTCTCCTCATTGTATCACCATTTCACCCCCATCTGGTTGGGTGACTTACAGCATACCGAGCGCAAGCTTGTCTCTCTAATTTCTTTTCCCCTTACCGCCTCCACACCACGCCTCTTTACTTACTACCCTCATTACTTAACCTCTCTTTTGTCTTTTTCTCCATCTAGTCACCGATTTTCAGCGGGCAGGTTTCTTGGCTTTGTGGACTGGTCGTTGTAGTTCCTCTTGTTAAACCCGCAAAAGGGACAGATATCGAATACATCAATATCAACTTGACACTCAACCTTCAGTTGGGACGGGACAGTCCTTTCGCCGAGAAGACGCTGAAGCCGTTCATTCCCTTTACTGTTGCCGCAGAAACATACCGAAATTCGCTTTGCGGCCACCTTCCGAACCCATCCGTCGTCGGCCGCGTTGCTCTCAGCAACGGCACATTCCAGTGAGCAGCAACACTCGACCCAGGGTCGTAACAGGACCCTGACCGCGCCCACCTGGCACGTTACAACACCCCTCCCCCGACAGGGGACCACGGAGACCCCAGCAGCAGCAGCAGGCCCATTCGCCGCAAACAGATAGCCGTTCGGCCGGCCCGGCCCCCTCGGTTCTGGCCACCGACCCAACTCCCAGGCCAGGCCCCATTGGGCCGAGTTCCACCAAAAAGTC
>NW_003315038.1:1265870-1268633 GCF_000150825.1 Verticillium alfalfae VaMs.102
CTCCGCCCAGGCGAAACAAAGTTGAATGCCCATCCCCCAGCCCTCGAAACCCATCACATCCCGGCCCCCCCGGGAAAAGGGGTACCCGAGCATCGATTCTTTGCTTTCGTCGCGACGAGCGGCCACTGACGACAACGACGAGGCTCCGCATGATTAAAGATGAATCGTGGCTTGCCACAGGGCTGGTCAGCGCTCGCCGTTCCACGCCTCCTCGTCTTGCTTGGCTGGCCTCTACGGAACGTGGTCGCTGGGGTAATCGTAACGTGACCAGAGTAAGAGCATCTGAGGCATAGCAAACCCCCCCCCCCCCCAAACGGACTCTACTGCTCTCAACTAGATGATACGTCGCGCGCTGAACTCCTAACGCACGGCGGTAAATGCTACCGCCGTCGCAGGTTAAGAGGGGGGGGGGGGAGCTCCTGAGCTGCACGGCGCCTATGCCATGCCAGATTAAAACGTGACGGCTCGACGCCACTGATCCTCGCCCACGGTGTCTCAGTCAGGGGACTCCTTTCTTCAATCGACCCCAAAGCACACACACACACACCCTCCCTGCCTTTATCTTGGTCCTCATTCCCACCCCTCCAGATCGAGGCCCGATCGGCCGAAATGCAGGACACGGCGGACGGCCTACATGTGGCGCGGCAGCTCGCTTGGAGAAGTCCAGCGAGCACCCTGATCACAGCTCGGCGACGCGTGAAAGAAAGGAGACGAGACGAGAGGGGCGGCTCTCCGTTCGATCAACCGGTAAACCGAAAGCATCACATCCAGATTAAGAATTGGGAGCTTGGCATGAGATGTCTCAGACGACGCTCCATCTTTCTCGACTCGATTTGGGCTTAGTCCGGGAAGACACGCCTGGATCCTGTCACTCCCAGAGGCTGATTCTTCGAATCGACTTCTGTCATGCCGAATTCGAGTGGTCTGGCCAGCCCCATTGGTCCTGATGTCTGTCTATGTTTTCCTCTGCCTCTCTCTCTCTCTCTGTGTCTCCACACCAAGTCCCACGATGAGCTCTGCTCAAAGACGTGGTCGTGAACGCACAAGATTCCATGCCTGTCTTACTGACCCAAATTATGGAGCCTCGGAAGCCATCGAGATGTTGAGTGACTGACTTCACGAGCACGGCATATTCAAACAGGGATACGGGAAGAGCAGGAGGGGGGCAGATCCGGCGCACACCGGCCAGGTTGACAGTGCCCCTGCTCACGATGTCCCTCAACCCCACCATAGTCGCCGAGTCCGAACCGACCAGGTCCGACGTCAGGGTTATCTGACAGGCCACTCTGGCCCTCGTGAGCCGGAAGGGGCATGGCGGCTCCGCTATCACCCATGAGTCGATCACTCCCACCCGGCACTGTCGACGACTTTCTTCACACGCCCCCCTCCGAAAAGGCACCCCTCCTTGCCCTCTTGGGCCCAAGCAGTGTCTTACCATGCTCAGGTTTTTCCTTCACTGGCCATTTACACCTCTCATACTCTGATCGGATCGCGAACTCCGAAGAAGCAGCCTGCGCGTTTACTACACGTCGTTGTCTTGGCAGTGCTGGCCCCGCGCCCCCCTCAAGAGGGCCATGATTGGGGCAGAGAGTGGGAGAGACCTCTTCGCCATGCTCGTGCAGGCATAGCGTCCGCCGTTCCGGGCTTTGACAGCTCCCAGTAGCGCTGCAAGGATTCGCGCTTTTTCGGCCACTCTGTCGAGGGAGGAGATCAGCTGGACGAGACGGCCACCAGTACCTCATCATAAGCGGTTGGGTGATGGCCAGCCCTGCCAGTCAAGAACGGAGACGAAGCCATGACGGAGCAGGGCAACAGTTCGCCGGGGCTCTTGATCTGGCAAGAACAGAGCCAGGGCCAACTGCTGCTTCGCTTGGCTTTGTCGGGGCGGCGATCGTCCATGCTCTGGCTCGATGCGCGCTTGGCAGGGCCTCGCTCGAAGACGCCCTCGCTTGACGATGCCTTGTCTGTCCTCGTGGCCTTGACGGCGGCTGGCAAGAGGCGTGACTGCGGCGAGGCTCGAGTGGCCTGTCCTGTCTTGGAAGAGTGTCCGGCGTTCTCATACCTTGTCCGAGCGTCTGTTGCTCTTCCGTGGCGAGAGAGGTCTTACCGTTCCATCATACGATAGTCGTCGCAATAACGGTCTGCCACGTCAACGATCAGTTCACCCATGACGCACTCGCACACGTATTGGCCTGCGAAATTTATCGGGGGGGGGAGACCGCGTGCTTGAAACAGAAAACTGTGACGTTCCAGTTTACCAATGATCCTGCCCAAAGACGAGACGTTAAAGTCGGCCCGTCCGTTCTTTCGCTCCCGTCAGACGTGACGGAGCTTCCCTTCATTCGCCGCCGCTGTGATCTTTTTTCTGCTGTCCGTCACTCGAGTCTCCCAGGTGTCTGTGGGTAGAGCACTGAGTAAAGAGGCCAAGGCGCACCGAGTCGAAAGGTAAAGTCCAGAGAACAGACGTCTAATGCCCCCTCGTTTAGCCCCAACCATGCACCCCTGACATCTAGCCAGACCCCAGATCTGAATCGTCCTTCATGATGCCATGATCTGCACGCTCATCGTGGCGGACAGTAACCGCGCGAGACACCAGGCACCAGTTCTTGAGGCTCAAGCCTCGCGTCTCGCCCTCGACTCTCGCAGGTCCAGCGGGAAGACGCCAATGGGCCCCCATCTCTTGCCTTCCACCCCCCCCCCCTCTTCTTCCACCATGACAGCTCAGCTGCCCTCTCTGGGGACGCGTGCCGCGACGATGGTGGG
>NW_003315038.1:1269218-1270732 GCF_000150825.1 Verticillium alfalfae VaMs.102
CTAGCCTCGAAGTTTTCTTACAAGGCAAGGCCATAGCTCCAGGCCCGTTTTTCACGCCCCTAGACGCGGGAAGGCTGACCGGAGGGAGAATAATGCCATACTCATCGTATTCTATCCTATCACCACTCGTATGTTGTCCTCTAGTCCTCAATCCCTCGACTAAACGGAGCCACCCGGCGCTGGTGCTCCCCCCCCCCAAACGGCCGCACTCCACAACGGCGCGGAACCTTGCTGTCGCTCACCCGGCTCCGCGCGCGCGTTTATGACGGCCAGCCAGCAAGCCCGCCCCGCCAGCCGAGGCCAGTCAATGAGACGATAGCCATCAGAGCCAGTGGCCAGCCTTCTCGCCCCTCTCTGGGCGCCCCGCGATATCTGTGGCTGAACATCAGCTTGACCGGCCTGTCTCACGCTCCGCTGCAGGTCGGCTCTCTCCTAAGCCCTCTCAGATCACACCCCCTACCCATCACCTCTACGGTTCTCTCAACTCCGATCCGCGTCTCTCACCCGACGCATCGCCTGCCTCCAGACTAACGTCAAGGCCCATCGGTGACCCCTGCCCCTGTCCCTGCTTCTTGACCTCACCAGATCGAGGTTCTTCAAGCGAGAAGCAGCCGATCCCCCGTCGAATCAGGGCGGCATCCGCTTGCCTGCTTGGCTGTATGCTTGGCAGCCAGCCAGTCTGTCCAGTCGGCATGGTCCCCCCTTCACGCAGCACTCCACACATCTGCCCAAGCCGGGCCTGCTCTCTTGCTGGCTCTCGCTCCTCCCACTACCAACTGACATACGCCATCCGAGCGCCTCCCCCGGTCTCCTCCCCCGTCGCTTTGCCATCGTGCTCTGCCGTGACGAAATCCCATGCCCGCCATACCAAGAGGGAGGGGGTGGACCCTGACGCAGCGAAGAAAAGCGGCCCTGGAAGAGAAGCGAAGTGACCGGTCGATACGACCATGCGCAGTTCCTGCATCTCCCCCCTTGTGCTCCCACGCGCATGACACCCTCCCCCCCCCCCCTTCTTCCCAGTAAGCCAAGTTGTGACAGTGACAGGCGCAGCCAAGCCGGCGTGCAGGATGCTTGAGTTTTCCCCCACGCACGCGCGAAAGAGAGAGTGTGTGTGTAAGAGCGAGAGAGAGGAGTGATCACCCCCTCCATGTCCGTCAGCCTTCAGTCCAGTCCAGTCCAGTCCCCCCTTCAGGCGCATCACAAGGAGGTGACATCGACACGGCGTCGAAAAGAAACAAAGAACCATGTCTCACAAGAAGAAGTCGGGGGGGACAGAGGGATGGAGGGCTGTGGAAAAAGGTCTACCCACACTTCATCAGCAGCCCATGGTTGCATACTTGCAAAGAGAGAAAGAATCGAAGAAGAAGAAGGAAAGGAAACAAGGGAGGGGGGGGGGGTATCCCAGCGGCAACGCAGAATGACACGAAGAGCTTCTCGTTCCGTTTCCTCTCCTTCGCGTTCCTCTCCCTCGGGTTCCTCACCTTCGGGCATGCCGCCGCTCATCCCCCGCTTCC
>NW_003315038.1:1271407-1272615 GCF_000150825.1 Verticillium alfalfae VaMs.102
CCAGGTAAAGGGAAGGTCGGGTAGTGTTCGCTTCGCCTCGTCTCGCCTCGCCTCGCTCCCTCCAACGCACCGCACCCCTCCCCCTTGCCAGTCCGCTTATCGCCGAAAGGAGCACCGGCATCTGTAAAGTCGGTAATCTGTCATCGACGACCAGGCCAGGGGCCGAGGTGACTCGGTGATAACTTAAATTTTACCACATGAATTGCCATCAAGGTTTTTCGTCGCCGCCAAGTTCAAGTCCAGGCAACGCTGTAGTTCCCCTCAACCGCACCGTCACCTGCTGGTTGTGTCGTCGTCGCAAGGATTCGGGTCCATCGTCAAGCTCAGCACTGCCCACCTCTCATTACTCAAGTCAAGGCGACAGGAGCCCCTGACCACGTCACACAATCACGCCGTCTGCGCCCTTCGGATGCTGCTGCGGCAATCTCAAACCTGCAGCGTGACGCCAGCAACGCCAGCAATGAGATGTCGTAACAAGTCGGCAGAAGTAACAGCAACAAAGAGAGTCGATTGACTATCGTACGAGTCCCCAGGGCCGCCAATCTATATCGATACCCCAATGGCAGCCCACGGCTCGAACACTTTGGCCGCGGCATGTATGCAACAGCGCCCGTTTTGTTCATCGTCCTCTGCTTTGCCCCCGTTGAGCTGGCCAGTCCAGCTGCGAGACCCTGTCTCGATGTCCCCTCCCAATGACCCAGCCTATATACAAAGCAGACTCGTACAGCTTGGCCGACTCTCCTCTGACAGCCGGCTCGGCAATCAATAACGCCTAGTTCTCAAGACGCCTTCTTCATGCTCGGAGGCAAGAGATTCGTTGAAACTAAAATATAGGAAAATGGAGGGGGAGAGCTCGTCCTCGACATCGTGTGAGGCGAGTCCATGCCAGTGGGGGTCGTGAGTGAATACCTCCGGGCTAGTAGCCGAGGCACTCAGAGCCGAGATGATTCTCGGACAAATGCTCTACTCGAAAATGATAATGAAACACGATAGATGAGCTTAGTGCTCGTAGCCGGCACCGCGTTGCCACGGGCTGTTTCATGTTAGTACATGTTGCGTCGATCCGAGTTATCTGGGTTCAACTGACCTGGCGTTGTTTTGTGACCTGTAGCCCGCCGGCTGGCATTGTGCTGCTGGCGGAGGCTCTGTTGGCTTTCCGCACCGCCGTAGGGGCTGGGCGACCTCAGACTCGAGCGTAGGGGCTGCCG
>NW_003315038.1:1272715-1277027 GCF_000150825.1 Verticillium alfalfae VaMs.102
AGGCACAGAAGGGTACCTCGGAGATCGCGCCGGTTGTCGGATGCGGTTGACCGTCGTCTGAGCCTCTCGGCAGCGAGTAGCCATTCCCGTCCATGCGGCGGCGCCATCGGCTCCGACGAGAGGGACTCTTGTCGTCATCGAAGTCAAGCTGCACTTGTACCCGCCCTTGTCACCACAGGCCGTCCCGGCAGAGCGTCGAGCTCAGTCGTCGTGTTCAGCTGGGTCTGCGACTTCATGAAAGAGACACGGTCGTCGGCCATGAACTGGTACTTGGCATCGGGGTTCTTGCGCCAGAAGACAATGGTGCTCGAGATGATGACCATGATGAGCAGAATCAGGGAGAAGGCGGCGTTGGCAATGAACAGCACGACACCGGTGGCGCCGGGGACAATGTCAGGTGCGGCGTAGACATTGGTCATCATGAAGAGGAAGACCGAGTTGAGGAAGTTCATGACGCAAATGGCAATGTTGAACGAGTTGATGCTCTTGTCCATCCAGGGGCGCAGGACACTGGCGGCGATGAGAGCGGCGGCCTCAATGACCATGAAGGCGATGGCCTGCACGACTCCAACGTGCTGGCCGAACGCGACGAACATGCCCTTGATGAGGGTGTAGAGAAGAGTAGGGGCGATGAAATAGTAGGCCGAGGCGCGGAACTGGACGTAAAGGAAGCCCCACTTGTTGAGGGCCTGGGGGTCCGAGTAGAGGATGTAGGCCGGGTTGCGGTGCATGGCGACGGAGCGACGAGCGATGCGGATGACCTTGAACGAGGCCCAGCCGAGGGTGATCAACATGCCGAAGAAGAAGAAGATGGCGAGGACAACCTCGGCGGGCGAGTCGCGCTGCGTGAGCTCCCAGAGGCAGAGGATCGTCATCATGGGGAAACCAATGAGCGTGACGCGGAACAAGATGCCCTTGAGGACGGTGAGCCAGCCGTTGCGGAACTCGAGGAAGCTGTCGGTCTTCATCCACCTCTGCCTGACGCATAGCTCAGTGAAACCCTTGAAGAGAGCGACGACGAGAACGGTGAGGACGGCGAAGATGCAGTAGAAGGTAAGGCCGGTCATGAAGAGGTTGGTCGACTCAATCTTGGCGCGGAAGGCGACACGCTGGATACCGTACACGATGAAGGAACCGGAGCTGAGCTGAATGTTGGCGCGCTTGGCCAGGGCCGTGCCAGCACGAGCCATGATGCCAGCGGCACCCTCAGTAAAGTCGACCGATCGCTTGGTGACCTGGACGGAGGAGGTCCTCATCGAGTTGAACAGAGTGCTGGGCTCACCGCCGGTGGCACGTTGGTACCAGGTGAAGACGTCCTGCATCCAGCCGACGCGAATGATACCCATGGACCACATGAAGTTCTGGGTCCAGGCCTGGACAACGGGGGGCAGGTGAACACCGGTGAGACCAATGATGGCCTGGGCCTGGAAGTAACCAAAGAGAGACAGCGTGTTGGCGGCCAAGTGAGCGGCGGCGTTGGTGTGACCCATGCCAGAGACGACAGCGGCAGCAATGAGACCGAGAATGGCGATGAGAGCAGTGGCCCACTTGACTCCGACAAGGTCGACCGTCTTTCCGTTGGAGAAGTCGGCTTCGACACAGGCAACACTCTCGCCGGTTTCCGTCAGGTTGAGGTAGGCGCGGAAGGTGGCATCAAGATCGGGGATGGAGAAGGCGATACCGGGGATGACCTTGGTGGCCTCCTCGTCAATGTCGATGTTGAACTTGAGGTTGATCTTGTCGGCGGTCATGGGGCACAGACCAGCGAGGTCAATGTCACAGGGGTCGATGGTACGGTGGATGACTTCGTAACCGTATGCCTTGAGCGAGATATCGAAGACGACGCTGCCCTGGACGGAGGAGACGGCGACAATGTTGACAGTGGCAGTACCGTTGTCGGGGGTGAAGACGACGTTGAACAGACTGGCCGAGAACATGGAATCAGACTGGCACGTGTTGAGCGACTTGGACTCGAGCTTGCGGATGGCCATGACGGGCGACAAGGCCGTCAAGAGAAGGAGGAGCGGTGACCACCTCATGTTGGCGGTATTGGCGAGGTATCGAGGTCGGGATGAGCGATTGACGTTGTGGTGATTTTCGTGAGTTGTAGTACTTTGTTGTAGAAGACGTCTCCGAACCAGGCGAGACCGAGCTGACACGGCTTCCTTTGTTGATGTAGGTTTCGCTTAGCTCTCGTGATAATTTACAAGAGAAGCGGGAGGGAAGTGAAGAGCGAGGTCGACCAGTCGAACGCAGAGTGGTGCACGAGTACCTGCGTGTGCGGTTTTCCTTTTCGTGCAGAGTGATTTGCAAGGCTCGTCGGTCGAAAGGCAGGGAAGAGGAGGAGAGCGAGAGTAGTCCTGCCGACGAACTGGCGGAGCGGGTGGTGTTGGTAAGATGCGTGAGACCAGAACCCGTTCCGATGGGGTTGGGGGGGTAAAAACGAGCGTTGGGTTCGGGGAATGCGATTGACACGGATTGACGAGGGATGTCGCCGGCTGGAATGTCGTGGTCGCGAGGTGATGTGTGAGGTGAGGGCAGGGAGTGGAGGTGGGACGGTCTGAGTTGAGGGCGGAGGGAGAGAAATGAGGTGGACGAGGAGACGGAGAAGGCGGGAACAATTGGGGGGGGGGACAGAGAGGGAGGCGCAGCCAGGTCTCGATTCAAGGAAACAGGGACGTGCTGTGTGGTGACTGCCAATACGGGGAACTGGAAAAGGGGGCAGGGGGAGGGGGGGGGCATGACAGAGGCAAGATGGGCAGCGGCAGCCCAGGGGCTCGACAGGGGTGAGCCGCTGGGAGGCACCACCACCAGCAGAAATTAACGAGCCAGCGGGTAGACCGTGTTAGAGCCAGTACGAATTGCGCCCGACCTGATCGAAGGTACATCATGCTCCGCCTGGTTCTGGCGGCATCACATGTCTCTATCCACGTGACTCTCGTATTTGCGGGTCCCCCACTATCCAAAAGCACAAGCCCCGGAGCGCGTGCGCGTCCATCAATTCCCAAGCGTTCCTCCCAAGCCACCGGTCGTCGTGCCCCCGGTGGTAGAGCGAAGGTCCCCTTTCTTTTGTTCTGGCCTGTGTCTCCATTAGGCATCCTCGCTGACGGCTCAGGGCAGTCTGGTCCTCGTTGAACCTGTTGGAGCTTATTCAGACCATCACACGTCTGATGCGGATACCGGCTCAGCATTGTAGACAGAACAGGCACAGGCAAGGCAGGGAGGGGTATGATCTCCAATGGAGCGACGAGGAATCAACAGCACGAAGACATGGAACACATAGAGCAACAAGCTAGGCGCGTCGATCGCCTGGAAGTGCCGCTGCCCGCCCACCCCTTGCGACGCGCAGCGTTTGGGCCGCTGCGCACCTTGGTACCAGTGTCTGTCTCTCGCCTGTTCACCCGATCGCCTGTTCACCTGTTCGCCTGTTCGCCTGCTCGCTGACCCTTCTTCGCCGTCAGGCATTTGGGCTTGGCAGTCCATGATTCCAGAGCCGTATTCAAGGCACCAGCAAATTCCCTTGGTCGATTGCACTGCCACTGCGGCGCCAGGTCCGGAGCAGGTAGGTATTGGATTGCCATTTCATTCTCAGTGTGACCATCACGTGCCACAGCTCTGGCCAGTGCAGGAGGAGAGCATCCAATGATGAACGCGTGCCCAGCGGCGACGGCTTCTGTAGACTCGCCCTGGTTTGCCCTGGCACGGCGTCATGACGCTTTGTCGCTGCTGCTGTCAATTGCTGCTGCCGCTTGGTGCTGCACACGACGTCATGACGACTCAACCCCCATGGCGCCAGACATGAGCAAGTCAAACCTGCATCCCCGACCGTCTCTGCTCTGGAGCGTCAAAGTCTGCTCAAGGTGCACTCGAGCCACATCTGCACCTCGGAACCCACCCGTTGATGATCATGGTCGACTCTTTGGCGCTACGAGGCTGGCAGGGCTGGCCCACAAGGACCCCGTCTAGGTGTGCGAGCCTTTCTTCGGGAGAACTCAATCCCAGTGCTACGTCTCACCAGGACCTTGGTCGGCCGTGTGGTCGCACGCAGGTGCGATGCAGACGCGTGCTCACGGTGCCGCACTCGGCTAGGGATCCAGTGTCAATAATGCACGTCAAAGTTGGTTTTCAGGTCAAGATGCAGTGGCTCATGCCACCTGTGTTGTGCTGGCCGGAGGCTAGATGCTGGCATTGAGCGAACTGCGGGTGACAGGGGGGGAAAAGACTGTACTAAGGAATCCTACAACACAAAAAAATTAATTAATATTTACTACATATGAAACTCCCCCGCGTTGGGGCATGGGCAAAGGTATCG
>NW_003315038.1:1277259-1287604 GCF_000150825.1 Verticillium alfalfae VaMs.102
CGTACATTTGATTGAACGGCCCCGAAGTGGGGTGCAATTTCCCATAGCGCTATGTTGGCCGGCGGGTTCATCGGCGGAAGCCAGTCGGTCCCACCCGCCGGCTCCACCCGCCGACCCCGTCTGCCGCGTTTCACTCGTTGTCATCACTCTGGTGCTCGTCGGGCGTTCTGCTGAATATCAGGATTGATTTTCCCATGCTGTGATAGCGGGAAAGGCTCACCGATTGAAGGTCGGCAGGGCTAGTCTCCGAAGAGGGGTGATCCACTCGACGGATGTCGTTCTGGATAGGCGATGAGGGCGTCGCCGGCACCTGGCCAGCCATATCATTGAGCGCTATGGTGGCGCGAGCCGGGGGGAGCGCAGGGTGCCGCTGCTGCAGATACTGGCGCCATGCGATGGTAATGGTGGCAATAGTTAGGAAGAGGCCCACGATTCCAATTGTGATGGTGGACAGGTTCGGAGTTGACGCCTCATCTTGGGGTGGCAGCACGATGGTGGTGTTGCTTGCACCAGCCGTCATGCTCCACAGATTCGTGGATTGGGGCGCCGGCTCCATTGCTTATATTTTATCGATATCGGTCTGGTAGAGATGATTATTCTATTAAAACGCGTTTTGGAACAGAGACTGACAGACTTTTTAAACCAGGCTCAGTGTCAACTCTTGAATTCTCAGGCCTGATCTCAACTTACGTGCATCGTCGAGAGCTGAGGCCCAATTAGGCTTGGTCACTTCAGGAATATGGGACGGAACATGGGACAGAAGCAAAACTAGATACTCAACGGGCGCAGTTGTCGCATTTAGCCAGTCAACGGAGTTTCTTCAATGACCGCCGCCGCAGCCAAGTGTGAACCTTTGTCCGCTGACCTTCTGGAAGGTTTTTCTTCTGTACACTGGGACTTTTGCGCACAACAAACGTTGAAACCGCCCCACGAGGCTCAATCCACTGTCCACCACTCAAAAAGTGGTTGGCTCCCGTACCGCTCCCCTCATGATCTCGACGGCGCTACCGCCCAGCTGCACGCCCTCCACCGTCCTTTGCCCGTCCCGACCGACCGCCACCTTGACGACGACCCCGATATCGCTCCGTCTTCCCATCTCGACGCCCTGGGTCACCTCGAACCTGACCTCCCTCTCCTCATACTCGTGCAGCGCGAGGTAGCTGGTCAGCGCACATGCCGCCGACCCCGTCGCCGGGTCCTCAATCTCGTCCTCGACCATCCTCGTCCGCAGCCTGACCGTGCGTGTCCCGTCTGCACCGACGCTGGTGCCAGTGATGACGTGGTAATACCGTCCAATGAACGTCTCGTGCCACCCCTCGTCCATGATGTCACCCGCCGCCACAGAAAACCGGCCGGGGCTCACCTGAGCCAGCGCCTCGAGCCCCGGCAGCCTGATGAGCGAAAAGGTCATGCCGTTCACGATGCTGAACAGCGGCGCCGCGAGCTCGGCGCTCCGAATGGCAGGCGTCGCGTGGAGGCTGCCGGGCCGCAGCGCCGCCTCGTCGTGGTCCCGCAGCCGGCGCGAGTTGAGGTGCACGTCGTGCGGGATGGCGGCATAGACGACGCCGGCCTCGGGCCCCGCCGTGATGGGGATGGGGCCGGCCTTGGAGACGAGGGTCGTGACGCCGCGGGACCGCAGGTAGGCGGCGGCGCCGATGGTCGGGTGGCCGGCAAAGGGGAGCTCGCCCTTGGTCATGAAGATGTCGATGCGGCGGGTCGTGGGGTCCGGGTCGTTGGCCGGGTCGACGTCGTGGAGGAAGACCGTCTCGGAGAGGTTGAACTCGCGGGCGATGGCCTGCTTCTGCGCCTGCGTGATGGGCCTGTCGTGGGGCAGATGGACGACGCCGAGGGGGTTACCCTGGTAGGGCGTCGTCGTGAAGACGTCGAGGGTGACGAAATCGAGGGACATGGTGGGCGTGTGTGGGGTGGGTAGATGGCAAGGGGATCCTGTGTGTCTTTGACGTCTGGGAAGGGGGCAGGACACTGCTCGCCTTCTATATCGAGGTCGAGGTGAGTCGTCCACCGTGATGAGTCATGCACGGCGTGAGACGCTATCGTGCGGGAATACCGCCGGACGTTGCGAATGGCTCAATAGTTGCCAATGGCTTAATAGTTGCCAATGGCTCAAGAATGGCACCGAAGTAGCGGCGTAGACCTTTGGCTAACCGGCTGCCAAGAAGGCACGATGTCGTTTCCGAGTGCTGGAAGGTACGCCCCAGGTGAGTGGTCGATGGTAGGGCGCAAGATACGCAGGGAAGGAAAGGCCGGTGATACCCGCCCCGAACAACGGAGCTCCCGGTCGTCGTGGCACGGGCCCGTGTGCTCGCCAGATGTGCGCCATCAACCCCGCGATCTGCTGACAAACGGGACCGACACGACGGTCGACGCAGAGCTGGACTGACAGCAATCCGCTCGATTGCTAAGCCGTTCTCCTGTCGTCTGGGCCCCATCCCCCACAATTGGTGAAGCCAAGGGCGTAGCCATGCATGATCGCTGCCGTAGATGGGGTCAGGCCTCCTCGTTGGGGTCATCGTCTGGCGATGCACCATGTAGGCGATGCACTAGAAAGGCAATGCATATAAAGGCTCATGCCGATTGCCGCGATGTCAATTCAACAGCCAACCCCGCCATCTCACCCTTCTGAACTTCATTTCACCCAACGCAAGCGTCCACTCACCAACTCTCTGACACCATGTCTGGCTACAGCGTCGTCCACACGAAGGAGGCCCCTCCCGGTATGTCTTCGTCGCCATATTCATGCACGGACATTCACCTGATTGACCTGCTCTGCCCACCTCAGTCGACCAGATCCCCCTCGTACGTGACTCCTCCCATCCGTCACCACCAAAGCACCCCTCACAGGCCCACTCACCTCCCGCAGTCCCAAGCCATCAAGACGCCCTTCGCCATCTTCCTCAGCGGCCAGATCCCCGCCACGCCCGACGGCGCCCTCGTCACCGGCTCCATCACCGACAAGACGCGACAGGTCATCACGAACCTGCGCGCCGTCCTCACCGAGGCCGGCTCCTCCATCGACAAGGTCGTCAAGGTCAACGTCTTCCTCGCCGACATGGCCTACTTTGCTGTGAGTATCAACCCCCCGAAGCCTCCGAGTTGGTCTAGTGATGAAGTGCGGCACTGACGCCCTCGTAGGAGATGAATGAGGAGTATGCCCAGTGGTTCACGCACAAGCCGGCGCGGAGCTGTGTCGCCGTCAGGACGCTGCCGTTGAATGTCGATGTCGAGATTGAGGCTATTGCCCTGCCTTGATGTGCGTGCGGGGGCGGCCACGGGATTGGGAGCCGGCGAATCATCTGGCTATGAGTATTGCTACATCGCTCGAGAAGACCAGTTGTGTGAATGCATTGGCGTGCGAAATGACCTTTGTGAGAGATACACACGAAGAATGAACATTCATCACCTCCTCAACGCGGTTGTATTTCTAGTCGGACCGGCCTGACCAAAGACACCATGATTACTTTTGACAGTCGACCCCAACGCCAGATGAAACTCTATGCCAGACGTGCTCCAATCCCGAAATAAACAACACGCTCGACGGCCTACTCGTATGCATCCCATTGCCTGTCCCACGGCTGGTTGGGACCCTGAAAGGCCGACCCGTGCTTGTACCCACCAAGCAGCTCCTCCTCGTCGACGCCGCAGTGCGTCTGCCCATCCCGGCCGACGAACCGGCCGAGGCCGTATGTCTGCTGCTCCCGCGCCGCGAGGTGTCGCACCATGCCCTTGTGGTCCAGCTTGGCGGTGCCCACGAACCCCCAAATCATCTTGCTCTGGTGTATGAACGCCAGCACGCTCGCCAGCGTGTTGGGCTGCCGCGGCAGGAACGGGTGGCGCCGTCGCACGAAGACAAACGCCGACACGACGAGCATGTAGACGAGGATGAACGTTGCGAGGCCAAACGAGACCCAAAAGGAGAGCTTGGTCTCCTGGCCGGCTTGGATGTGCTTCGAGTCGTCGTTTGTCTTGCCGGGGATGACGAGGCGGATAAAGTCGCTGCCCTGGACGGTGGCGAGACTCGTGACGAGCACGGTCAGTATCTCGGCCATGATGGAGCCGAAACCCACGAAAAAGACGAGCCAGTGGCCGTTGAGGGCGGCGCGGACGGGGAGCAGACCGAAGGGCACGGAGGTGTAGTCCAGCGTGAGGACGGAGGGCGGGGCGTGCCGTCGCGAGAGGATATAGTACGGCTCCATCATGCGGACGTCCGTGTCGAGCGTGCCCCAGGCGAGCTTGATGCACACGGCCAGGGCCGTGACCAGCCATGGCGCCTTGTCTGTTATGGCGCTGGCGGGCGTGAAGAGGAAGATGGGGATGAAGCCGAGAAAGAGCAAAACGGCGAGGGCGAAGCTGCCGAAACCCGAGGGTCGCAACATGCCGGGGTGCGGGTTCTTGGAGAGGTGGGCGTCCTGGTATCTGGTGCGATCTCGGGAGGTGACGGGTGTCTCGTCATCTGGCGCAAGCGATGCGTTGCGAAGAACGTAGCGACGATGCTTGAGCTTGGCATGAATGTCGTCGTGGCTGACAACGTCGAGATCGGCAAAATCGACGAGAATGTGACTGACAACAGCCATGGACGCAAGGCCGGCAATGCCCTGAACATCTGCCAACAGGCCCGATCTTCGAGTGTGCAAAATGTAAAGAAGCACGCAGCCGCAAAAAGCACAGACACAAAGCGTGGAGACGAGAAGCCTCGACCACAGCCCATCGACCAAGATCTCCTTTTCCTCCTCGGGATGCGCCATTCGCTCTGCGCGGCCAGGAGACAGGATGATGGAGGCGGCCCCAAAGGTGGGCACGAGAGAAACGGCCAGGGAGGTGGCGACGGAGCTGACGGCCACAGCCCAGTGCCTCAGCTTGATGGCTTGGAAGGGTCGCCACCAGTTGAGGCTCGTTATATAGTCGACGTTGATGGATTCGGCGGCCAGGGCGCCGCCTTCCTTCGACAGTTGGTAGAAGGCTTCAAGGCGCTTGACCTCGATGCCGACAAATTGCCAGAGCACTCCGTACAAGACGGAGAGCAGGGTCGGCGCAAACTTGAAGGCAAAGTATTGGCCTGCCGGCAGGTCAGAAGGTGATACGAAGCTCAGCAAAGGATTGCGATGGGATTGGCGGTAGAGCAGCTCCTCCATGACGGCGAGTCCGACAGACAAGACGATGAGCGCGACGAGGTACGGCCACCGCATGGAAAATGGCTTCCAGTTGGGCTGTGGGTAGAAGACCTGGGCCTCGCCCCGTTTGGCGGGAAACGTCGTTTGACGCATGGCATCGACACGATCAGTGAGGGCGTTGGGTCCCGTCAAGCCGCTGATGTCGACTTCAGAGGCTGGATTCTCTTCCATGATGACCTCGATGACCTCGCCTCGTCGGTTGGCTTCGTTCTGGCCCAGGACCTTGATACTCGTGGCGCGATCGAGCTGTGGTTGGCGACGTGAGAAAGATCGCAACAGGCCTCTCGGCGACGTCGCCACGGGGGACATGAGTTCGTCGCCGGTGAGGGTAGTGCTGGGCTTGAAGCCCGCGCCGAGGCCACGAGTTAGCTGGCCGTTTGCTTCTTGCCGCTGTAGGTTTCGGAGGAAAGCGTCGCCTTGGGAGCTAAATGGCCCGATCATGGACGTCAGGTCGTACGCCTCCTCCGTTGGTTCATATTGGGGCGTTGAGTCATTGTCGTCGTCTGTATGGCCCAGGGGCGCCGCAGCCGCCAGGAGTGAGAGGTCATATCCATCTTCGTCAGCGCGTTCTGCGGACGTCGGCTTCGAGCGCAGCGAAGCCGCTGGAAGGATGCTGTGCGCGCTGTGCGATGTCGCAGGTCGTTGGGCGCCTGTGTAGGGAGTCGTAGTCCATCTCGATTGCGTCGTGGAAGGAACGGGATATACCAAATGGCCCGTTTCCAGCGGCGAGGCACTGTCGTGATGTCTCGGTTCAACATCGCTCATGTCGGAGATGCTGGAAACGCGATGTGCCAGCCACTGACTTGGCCTGCTTGCGGTTGGTGGCTCGCCATATTGCGCCATGGTCACGGTACCGTCATTTCGGAAGAGCGTGATGATGTGAGCCAGCTGGTGGAAGTTCCAGGTCACAGCAGGTCACAGCAGGTCACAGCAGGTCGGAGCAATTTTGAGGGTCAGCAAGCAGCACCAAGGGAACTACCCCATCGGCGTTCCTTCTTGGCACGAGGTCAGCAAGGTGAGGCAGGGTGCATGGTGTGGAAGACAACCGCAGGCAGCTACGTTCGGCGGTCGGTAAGGCTGTCTGGTTCATCGGTTTACGGTCGCTCTACGGTCGCCAGCGCGCGCAGGCCAGGCCAGGCCAGGCCAGTAGGGAGGCATCTCAGCAGCGCGTGCGACAGAACCGGGCGTGTCCTCAGCCCCAGCCAGCCCCAGAGACAGGCGTCCTTGAGGTCCAGATCGGTGGAAACACGGCGGCTAATCCGAGATGGGCTGAGGCTGAGTTTGCCCATGTTGAGACGAGCAGGTAGTGTGTGCGGGTTGTACGGCGGATGATACACTTTTGCGATCCAATCGCTGATGAGGAAGCATTGATGCTGCGGTGCCCAAGCCAGACGGCGAGGGCGCCAGTGACGGCGAGAGCGATTTACTCGATGAAAGGGGTTGGATGAGCGAGGCCAGACTCGAAGGGTTCGACTCCAGATTTCAGAGTTCAGAGTTCATAGTTCATAGTTCATCCGAGTTCACCAGTGACTTACTTGTTGGGCGCGCGGCGTCGTGCTTAGTCACCATGGTCTGTACATGTACGTAGGTACCTTAGGTAGGTACCTCAGGTAGGCACCCTCGATCCCCCGCCTGCCAAGTTCAAGTAGAAAAAAGAATCGATACGATGGTGGCGGTCGATTACCCCATGGCGCTGCGCTGGTCAGCCCCTGATCATCATCATCATCGAACACGGTCATCGACGTCAGCATGCGGTGGGCCCCGGAGCGAGGATTCACCTGACGTGCTGCATCAGGTCGTGGTAGTTTAGCTGCGGAACATGGATGAGAAATGGACAACCCTTCGTGCTGTCGAACCCGGCTGCAGACCTCAATTACCTACCTACCTCCCGTACCTATGTACCAAGGTGCTTAACCAGGCCAAGGACTTAGCTATATGTAGGAGGCCCTGCGAAAGGTGTCCGTCACAGGAAAAACCCCAGAATAGGGGGGGGGGGGGCACGGGGGCGACCTGGACCCCTAGGCGACCGTCCGCTTCTGCGTTAGAGCCGACAGCAGGGGCCATGCCTGCGTGCGGGTGCCCGCGTTGTCACTTGCTGGCTGTTCGTTGTACTGGGCCTGGCCCAACGCAGCGTTGAGCATGGAGCGGCCAATATCGTGTGTCATGCAGGCCATCTCTGATGTACCGATGCTCATTTCCTTCGTCGTCCGTCCCTCGTTGGAGGTTTCGTGGATGTGACCCCGGCATGGATGTTTAATCTGCCCTTTCTGGAACACCTTGAAACATGGCGTGGCAACATGGGGATGGCAATTGGCTGTGGGCTGCATCGACAACACTTGACAGGCTACTCGACCTAGACAATTGGCAGAACGCAATCGAGACCATGGGAAAGATGAGATGCCCGCCCTTCCCTCGATACCGTTACCTGTGATACCTACCATGTCTTGCCCTTTGTGTGTGTGAGATGATGGCTATCTTGCAGTAGAAAGGTACCTACTGGTAGGCAAGCAGGCACATGAGACGGCACCGAGATGGCCACACCTCTTCCTTTAGGGAGAGAGGTAGGTTCAGTGCCTTACCATGCACCATGCACGCTGTAGCAGAGGCCGAAAATAACGGGGAACCAAGGCCTATCCTTTCGTTCGCTGGCACCTCGCTCGTCGTGCCTTGGCCAGAACGCAGCATCACACCCTTCATTTCACATGTGGTGGAGGTACCGACGGACAGGCGGGGTTGGACGGGGATCGCCATGTACACCCGACAAGTACACGCGCAGGTAGGGAGGTACTTTGGCCTGAGGACATGTCATGGCAGAGATACCCAGGCAGAGAGTCTCGTGGCTGCGGATTCTGGGTGAACGGCCCACGGTCAACGAGTACCTGTCCACCCTTTCTCCGAGGTACCCTTCCGGGCCCCCTGGGGGCCTGTGGACCTGGCCTGTACATGTAGACTTGGGGCCTGTGGACCTGGCCTGCAGACGTCGACGAAGGAAGGGCTGCCGGCCGCCATCCCAGTTCCGTTCAGGGCAATCTGCAGTGCATTCATTCAAAGACAAAGACCCCGAGTCGCATCATCTCCTTTTCACGTTCCCCAGCGACCACGAAATCACAACTGTCTTCTTGACCGCCCTCGTCGTCTGGTGTACCGACCCAACTACTCGTCGTTTTGCCAAACAACCACAACCGCCCATTCACACATCGCCCTTCCATTGTTTACCATTGGCACGGCGAGGCGTCATTGCGGCTTTGCTCTGCTGTCGATATTTCATCCGACCGTCGCCTGACAGCGAAGCCCTGCCACAGCTCACCTACCTACCTACCTACCTACCTACATTAGGTACCTACCCTCTACCTTGCCTTACCCTTGGTTGGGTAGCTAGAGCGACCCTTTTCAAGCCGATCGTCGACCCTGCTTTCCACAGACGACAACAAAGCAACAACACCACCACCACCACCACCAACAGCACGCGCTACAGCTTTCCCAAGAAAAGAAAGCAAACCTACCCTGCCACCCACCATGTCGGCAGCAACCGCCAAGAAGCCCCCCGCCGCCGGCGTCGGTCGCGTCTCCAGCACCGATCCCACCGCCTCGCCCTCCTCGTCCCCTGCGCGGAGCGCCCACCGCTCGACGCCCTCCGTCTCTGGCGCCGGCGGTGCAGGCGCCGTCGCGCGCACCCGCTCCACGCGCACCGGCACGCCGACGCGCCCCGTGGCCGGCCGCAAGGACTCGCCCCTCCACAGCGCGTCCGACGCCGACCAGGACGCCCGTGCTGAGCTCGTCACCCAGCTCGAGGACCTCAAGGAGCGTCTCTCCAAGGCTGAGATCTCGGCCGAGCAGTACAGGAAGCAGGCCGAGGTGCTGCAGACCCGCCTCGACGACGCCCTCGAGGAATCGGCCAAGCTCGAGGAAAAGGTCCACGAGAACGAAGAACTGGCCGAGACGCTGCGGAACGAGAAGAGGGATGCCGCGAGGCAAATGCGCGAGATGGAGGCCATCTACGAGGCCGAGCGGAGCTCCATGAACAAGGAGAAGGAAGACATGGCCAACCGAGAGGAGGAGATGCAAATGGTCATCCAGAGGTTGAAGGACAGTCTGGCGCAGAGGGCCAACAACGACGATGACGTCCGGCCATCAAGACAACGTTTGTCAACCCCCTCGCCCTTTCTCCTGCTCTTTCCTGGCACAAGCACTCATCTGGCACTTTGCACAATCCTTGGCACCACGGCTGACGTCCTCCCTTAGCACATTCCCCCTCCGTCGAGGGCGGCTTCGCGCCCCCATCCTCCCTGAACCGCAGCGACTCGCGAAATAACTCCAAACTCCTCTTGCAAAAGGACAAGCTCATCGAATCTCTTCGGCTCGAGCTGGCCGAGGCCCAGATCAAGCTCGTCGAGTCGGAGAACTCGGGCGGCGGCCGCCTCCACGAGGTCGAGAGGCTCCTCATGGAGGCCCGCATGGCCAACGCCCGTCTCATGGAGGACAACGAGAGCTATCAGCTCCTCCTCCAGGAGAAGACCCTCAACGGCGAATTCAATAAGAACGACTTCAGCTACATGGGAAGCTCAGCGGCGAACCAGGACGCCCTCAACGCGCTCGAGGGCCGCACCGCCGGCACGAGCCTCGCCGACGAGCTCTCCGACGCCGCAGGGACCGACAACGACGGCGAGGCGGTCCGACGCCTCGAGAGCGAGATCAAGGCGTCCAAGGACCAGAACAAGGCCTTGACGCTGTACATCAACAAGATCATCGAGCGCCTGCTGCAGCACCAGGACTTTGAGCACATCCTCGACCAGTCCGGCAGCGACCTCAAGCTCCCCGGCGCCGCCAACGTCGACAAGGAGCTCCCGCCACCGCCCGCCGACAAGGGCCCCGTCGTGCCCTCGTTCCTCCAGCGCGCCAAATCCATGGCCGTCGGGAACGGCAAGCCCCGCCCGCGACCCATGTCTGTCATGCCGACATCGGGCTACTCGGCACACGAGGATCCGGAGACGGCGCCTCGCATCCCCATTGGCAATCTGACGCGGTCCACAAGCACGCGCCGCTCGGCCGCCCCGTTTCGGAGCAGTACACGGGCGGCGGCGGCGCCAAGCCTCGTGAACCAAATGTACGCGGCGCCGACGGGCCCGTGTCGCCGGCCTCGCAACCCGCGCCACTCG
>NW_003315038.1:1287704-1288134 GCF_000150825.1 Verticillium alfalfae VaMs.102
CCACCACACGAAGAATGAACATTCATCACCTCCTCAACGCGGTTGTATTTCTAGGCGGAGCGGCCTGACCAAAGACACCATGATTACTTTTGACAGTCGACCCCAACGCCAGATGAAACTCTATGCCAGACGTGCTCCAATCCCGAAATAAACAACACGCTCGACGGCCTACTCGTATGCATCCCATTGCCTGTCCCACGGCTGGTTGGGACCCTGAAAGCCGACCCGTGCTTGTACCCACCAAGCAGCTCCTCCTCGGCGACGCCGCAGTGCTTCTGCCCATCCCGACGACGAACCGGCCAAGCCTTATGTATGTCCTGCCGCCCCCCGGGCCGAAAAAAATCGCACTTTGGCCCTTAGTTGGGCGCTCCCCACCAACCCTTTTTATCTATTTTGTTTTAAGTTTTGTTGATGAACCCCCACCCTCTTC
>NW_003315038.1:1293493-1296868 GCF_000150825.1 Verticillium alfalfae VaMs.102
CCAGCAGCAGCAGCCGCAGCAGCCGCCCACCCCGGCCACGCCGACCATGCGCAGAGCCGCGCCTCGGGCGAGACCATCCCGGAGTAATGCCACGCAAAGGCTGATCCCAATTTTTTTGTTACATAGATCCGATCGGCACCAACGTTTTTCTCTTCTTCATGACCGACGGTGTTGACGAAATCATACCAAAGACTTCGTCTTTCAGCAGGACCTGGGCGGGGGACAACATGACTGCTTTGCTTTTCAATTTCATACTAAAACTAGTCTCCCTCGCTCATGTGCATTTTTTTGCATGTGCGAGTTTTCATGTTGGACATGTTACCTGGGATATGCATCTGACGGGCGAGCAAAGGCGATGATCGAGCGCCGGGCTAAGGGGAGGGGGTTTCAAAGAGATGATGACTGGGCGAAACTTGGCAGCGTTTCCTCGGGTGGGGGGTTAGCAGTCGTCAAGGTAGAGAGGAATCTGTGGCGGTTCGCCCCAACGTCAGATGCGCATGGCTTGACGATTCGGTCATGTAGACACATACATGTACCGAGTTCTGTTCTGTATACTCGTTAGGTATGAATGATGTCGACGCTGTTACGAGACTGTATCAACCCGACCCACTGTGCGATGGCGATGATACTGCGCGTAGTTTGACACGTGAAAAGTGAGCAAGGAACTCGCAGATTGGTCAACTGCCAAGGTGGCAAGCATCTCAATTTCCTCCCTGACCCTAACGCGTGGTCGTCTATCCTTCTTCTACCTTGTCCCTAGATACACGGGAAAGCCACCACCGACATCAAACTCCGGACATCCGGACCTCCTCTGCGACCCGGGCTTAGCAATAGCACCAGCCACGTGGGCCCTCCGATCGCCCCGCCTCTTTCAAGCTGGTTTTTTTTTGTCGTAAAAAGTCGTTAAAATTACAGATTGACCTAGTTGCCCTTTTTGTCCGTCTATGGATCGCGAAACGCAAGTATGAAAAAGGGGAAAGAAAATCCTCGTCAGAGGCGCTTTGTGTGTAAGTCAGAAAAATAGGCCATGCCTACCCAGTAACAACAGGTCAGGAATCTTGTAGCGTCAAAAGCGGCGCCTGTCATTATGGCTCGCCAATCAAAAAGAAAACGAAATGTTGAAAGAGGAACCTTGGGGAGCAACTCCGAGACAACGAAACGCTGCAAGGTTTCTGGTCTCTGGATTTGTTACTGGTCAGATGAGACCCGCTAAACGCCTGCTTTTGCAATGGGTATGCCGTGCTATGCAACGCTCAATATACAGAAACGGTATGAGTAGGATGACAAATGAAATGGGTTGAAGAGCTACTCGGTCGATGAGCGCTCAGGCTGGGAGATCTCCCGTCAACTGGCAGCGTCGAGTTGAAAAGAGGGATCGTTGGCCGAGTTGGGCTTGACGGTAGCTCGACCGGAAATCGGCGCGCTCCTCACACGTTGGCTAAGGGGAAGGCTGTAGCGAACAACGCCCCTTGATCACAAGATCAAACTCGTCTTGGATAATGCGGCTCCAGCGTTCGGAGCCCGCCTGCGGAATGGTTGCCGGGTAGGCTGAGCCGCATTTCGCCTGTAGAGGAAGACATGCCTTTGTTGAAGAACGAGCCCTCGAATGACAGAGGGCTATCGAACTCGGTAATTGTACCGAGGCGCATGTTTGGTGCGTCGTCAGGCAGGTCGTCGGGGGGGTCGTCCTTGACGCGAATGTCAGAGTCGGTGCCATCCCCCATTTCAGGGCCATGAGGCCACTTCCACCAGTCGCTGTCGGAGCCTGCGTGGGGCGACTTGGCAAAGACCTCGATGTTTGCTTGGTCGACTGACACGACGACAATATTTGGGTTATGTGCTCTGACCGTCAAGTCGAACATCAGCTCTGGGTCGCTAGCCACCACATTCTTGATGGATGCGAGCTCTATGTCCATCAAGGGCTGTGACGTTGCGAACATGAAGCCGATCGCGCCGGTGATGACTAGCAAAAGCATCATGGTGATGACCAGGCACGCAGCAAAACGGTTCAGATACGAAGGCTGCTGTCGATATGATTGCGATTCGAGGTGTCGTAGACTCGCGGGGGTGCGTCGGCTTCGGCCTCGCGCGGAGCGCATAGACGGCGACAAGAGTGGTGTCCTCTCATCATCGGCACCTGTAGTGGGATCGTCCAAGTCGTACGACGGCCCCGAGACCAAGGGCCTCTTCCCGTTACCGGAAGGCCCTCGCGAATGGTTAAGGAATCGAGGGCTCGGCGGACCCGATGACTGCCGAGACTGGACCCCGGAGAATTTGGACCGCGCTGCGTTCGGGAAGGGCGAGTCGTTGTCGAACAACGACGTGTGCGTATTGCCTGGGTTTCGGCCCCATCGACCAATGTGTGTAAGGTTGTGGTGGTGATGTCGCGCAGTCCCTCGGCCTGAGCCCGGGCCGGCGCTTCGTCCGCTACCCTTGCCATCATCTTCGCCCGCGGTCAGGTTCTCGCCACCGCTACCGGCAAAGGAATTGACGAATTTCATGCCCTTCTTCATGATGACGGGGGGCGGGCCACCACCGTTCTCCAAGATTGAATGAATCGAGCGCATGGCGTTCCGGTCGGCCTGGCTGGCCATCGACGTGGCGCTCGGTGTGCGCGAGTGATAGCGGCGAGGCCTGTCACCGGCATCTGGAGGATTAGAATCATAGACAAAGGTCTCTTCAGAGTCTGACGAGTCTGCCTCGTCAACCGCGCTGGCCACCTTGGCTTCAAAAATGTCGGCCTTGGAGGATCCTGAACGAGATTTGGTCAGCAAGTTGCTCATGTGATACAGTCCCGCGCTGGGTGTTCGCGCGTTGGACGCAGTGGCCAGTCGCGAACTGTGCTTGCCCTCGCCCCGCAGGCCTCGATCACGGCTGCTTGTGGGGGTCAGGACAGCGCCATACGACGCCGGCACTGTTGACGTCGAGTACTGGTGGCAGTGTCTGGGATGGGGACTCGGTAGAAGATGCTGTGTCTCACCAATGGCTGTGGTCACGGCCGGTTGCTTGCGGCTGACCTTCTTCTTGTCCTTCTTGGGCTTGATGGTTTCCGTGCTGGCCTTCGCCTTGAGAGTACCGCTGCTGCTCTCCATCTTGGAGTTCGGGGCCAGGGCCACCTGGGGGATCGACGATACCGTCTCGGTCTCCACGGTCATGGATTGACTCGAAGCCTCATCGGCGACCTTCGACTTTGGTTGCTTGGCTCACATGGAACGAATGCTAAGTTGGCGTGCAAAACATCCACGCGGGGGCAGATTTCTGTGATCGCCTGGACTCCCCCCCGAAAGGGCTCGTTTTCCCCTTTCCCATCGAAGAAACCACTGGTCCGGGACCGGGCAACAATCTTTTTTTTGGGTCTTGAAAACGATTCCCAGG
>NW_003315038.1:1301350-1308743 GCF_000150825.1 Verticillium alfalfae VaMs.102
GGGTCAGATGGAAAAAAGCTGGCCTAGGTAGGAAAGTAGTCAAGGTATCTGGTCAAGGTAGGTACAAGTGGAGGACAGTGGAGCGGGCACTCTCAGTGAGGGCAGGTGGTAGTCAGGGTAGGCAAGACAGGGCGGCGGGCTTCCTGGGCCCTGAGGGATGGGACAGAACGTGTCAAAGGTCAATCGGAATCGGGGGGGTGGCAGGTCTAGCCTGTGCCTAGGTTCCCGGTAGGTCGTCATTGCCTTCCTTAGTGCGAGGGCAAGGTGGGAAAGTGGGCCGGAGGTGCGACACCTTACACCTTCCCTCCTCAACAGCAGCAGCAGGGACGAGCCCGCCAAGGGACGGGCGGTCGGGGACTCTCCAGAGGGATGTGCCAGTGGAGGTACTCGCGTACCCGCTCATTGCTCGCTTGAGGTAGCTCCCTCGGTATTTTCCGCAGGGGGAGTACATGCCTCACACATGCAGCTACTTCTCGACTGGCAGGTCCCCGCAGCGGACACACCTCTCCGCTGTGTTTCGCCTTGCACACCACCCGTACCTGAGAAGGACGCAGGACGCCGGAAGAGGGGGGGGGGCCTAGACGTTCTTGGTACTTGGTACCTATTCCAAGAAAGAACACATCGAAGCCAAGGGTGCTAATCGTCCGTCTGTCCTTCATGCCATTTCCCATTGATGCTGTGGTTTGGTGATGATTTTGCATTTCTTCTTCTGCCCTCGCCCCATCATGTCACGAAAGAATCTGGACGAACCCTGGGGGCGGGGATGGGTGTGCACGTGACGGCATTTCTCATGTCCCGCGGGTTTCCGTATGCTTCCACCTGAAAGTTCTAGTAAAAGTGAAGAAGAGAAAGAAAAAGAAAAAAAAAACCTTGCCCTCGGGCCTCACTCACCATCCTCGGCCTCGGGTCAGGCGCCCATTTGCAACGACCCTTGCCCCTTGACGCCCCGTTGTCCGTCCGTCGTGTTCCTCTCCTGGCCGCTCGGAAGAATCCCGCCAAAGAATGCGGAGTCGTTCAATAGAGCCGGCACCCCAGAAGTGTATCGAAGGCAGCAAGGGTGGTGCGAACATTCGGTGCAGTCGGATATACTTGTACTTGTACGTGTACATGTACCGGGTACTGTGCTTGTCGACAACGCTACTAATCAGGTACACGACTTGTGCGTTTAAGGAGGCAGTGCTTGGTGGTCACTCTGCTGTAGCTAGACGTGGCAGCGAAAGTACCCCTGCAGTCTTCACCGTCGCCTGTCTCCCTTTTTCGCCTCGTCCCTCCCCCCCCCCCCAAAGCCCCCCCGGCCCCTTTATCCTCGGAGGCTTGCCTCGTCCACTCCACCCTCAGTGCCAGCCCGCCAGCCCGCCAGCCCGCCAGGCCTGCCTGTTTGCCCGTCTGCTAGACTCCGCTGGGGACGCGCACTCATTCACACTCTGTGCCCTGTCTGTCCTGTCGGGGGCACATTTGTTGCTCCGTCGGGAGGGCATGACCCGGTACCTGATTATTGCGCGACTCAACAAGAGAACAGTCTCCGCCTGGCAAGGTTCGCCATCTGCCATCTACCAAGTGCGCCAGCGACGCGGTCCGGACCCCTGGGCGAACAGCGAACCCCATCTTCACCCGTCCCAGCCGTTGTGTGCTGTCCGTCCGTCCACATCACCGCTAGTTTGCCGACCAGTGCATCCACGATCGGCTGTCTTGTCATCCAGGCACTGGACGAAGGATAATTGTGTCAGTAGTCGGGACCCAGACCAAAGTTGTGTGTGGGCGGGTGCCAACCCCCATGCTTGTGCATACTCGAACACAGGTCACAAAGAAGAACATCGGACATGTGGTCTGGCGACGGCCTGCCAAACGGCACTGAGGTGACATTGCAGACATTTCTTCCTGACTTGTATGTCTCCTCTCCCCCACCGAAGAGGCAACTTGCGAGGCCAGGCAGCGAGGCAAGGAGAAGGTTCCTTTTTGGAACAGCAGGCGGTGGGCAACGCAGGCCAACTCATCAGCCCGTCATGTCCGGTCGGCCCTTGCTCGAGGCTCCGACCAGCGAGACAGAAGTTACTGGCTGCTGATGCTGATGCTGATGCTGATGCTGGTGCTGCCGCTGCCGCTGGCTTTTTCGCACATTGTCCAACGGCAGGGTCCTGGTCCGTGGAGAGAGACCTGAGACCCGACGTCACCGCCGCCGCGCTGGCTGATTAAACATGATAAAACGACCATCTCGCTTCGGCCACACACTGGCATGGCACAGCACGGGCAGAACAGGTGGGCCGGGGGCGAGCGGTGATGACTGGGTGGTCATGCTGTGCGACAGGTTCGCCGAGCGGCCCTGTTCACCCTCATGCCAAATTGGCACTTGCAGCTCATCTTCGGGTGACCGACCTGTGATCATGGCACTCGCCAGACACAGACTTGACAGACAAGGCCTGCCCCCCCCCCCCCACTGAGCCATGAGTATTCGGTGTCCTGTCCCTTGTGTCAGTCACCCAGGCATCTGGGCCGAGGGACCCAACATGTGGCGCAGCGCCTCCCACACATTGCCGCTTGACTTTGTGGAAGCCCAGGGGACCAGGTCCCCCGCCCCTTTCTTCCCAAAGCCTCACCGCTCCCCAGGGACTGGAACACCCACGCACATGGCATCCTGACCGCCCCCCCCCCCCCGGGCCTTCCCTGCTTGCAGCCCTCCGCTGCTTGCTCTCTGTGACGAACCTGCTGCCGCCGCCGGTCCTTGTGACGTCCGATTCTGCCAGTTTTGCTGCCATTCCCCAAACTGTCACCACCACCCACTCGGCCAAGGCTATCCTGCCAACTGGCCAGCGAGCCCACCACCAGCACTACCCCCGTCGGCTCATCCCATAATGTTCCGGCCTTGGGCACGCGCGCTCGCGCTCCCGAAGCGGGCCCTTCCTTGATCATCTGCGCAGGAACCCGGCGTTGATTAGTGCTCATCCTGGGCAGCAGCAGCATTGATGCCTGCGCAGTAGATGGACGTGGCCGTGCCGTTGGACAGCCGCAGGCGGGTGGCTCTGGTGCTGTGCTGGCGCGACTTGTTGATGGTGCTCGTCGGTCGTGAGCACTTTTGATTAGGGGCTTCACCAATCATCCCAGCCGTCCCTCTCATCTCTCTCGCTCTCTCCCTCTCGTGGGGGTAGGTTAATGGGCCCTCGCTGCCGCCGCCGCTTGCTCCCTGACCACAGACCGCACACCAGGGGGAGGAAGAGGTCATGGCTGCCCGAGACCCTTTTTCGGCACCTGTGGGGGCTGCTCTTCGAGGAAGAAGCAAGATGAGCGAGGGGTCCTTTCTCCTCCCAGCTTTGGGGGTCCATGTTCATTTGGAAGGGAATGAGAGGGACGGCAGCCTCGGTATGTGATGTGCGCTTCGCTCGTTGGTTCGTCGGGTTGGTTTTCATTCGAACACATGACCAGGGCTCCGCTCCTGTAACGTGGGTGAGGATAATAACGATAATGCGTCATCAAGTACCCATGCTGGGGGAGTTTATTGTGCCTCGAGCGAGTGCCGTTCCTCGACGGAAAAGAGGCAAGAAAAGTCCGTGGGCCAATCTAACCTACTATTCAGAGGTATATCTCTCTTTCTCTCTCTCTCTCTCTCTCATTTTTCCTTTCTCAAGTAACCAGAACTCCCAAAACACCCTGCCCAAGGAAAATAGCAACTGTGACCTCTCCGCCTGCCCATGCTCCAGTCGTGTGTTGTTCTTGTTCTTCTCGTGTATACGACGTAGGTGCTCATGCAAAGTGAATGCCCTCCGAGTTGAGCGCGTGCAGGAGCTTCAAAAAGTCCGTTTCGTCGCACTGCCTGGCGCGCTTCTCCAGCAGCTCCGTCTTCTCGAGCGCGCTCTCGATCTTGTGGCGGACGAGGGCCGCGACCTTGGTCTTCTTGCGCTTGCTCTTCGTCTTCTCCACCTCGGCCGGCTTGAGGGCGGCGAAGAAGTCGGTCGCGCCGTCGTCGTCCTGCTCGGCGGCCTCGTCGTCGAGGTCCATCTCCTCGTCGGCCGCGTCGTCGCCCTCCTCCTCCTCCACCAGCGAGTCGTCGAGGGCCACGTTGTTCATGGCGGCCCAGACGCGGTAGTTCTGGCGATCACGTTAGCGTGGGAACGTCTCGCGTGGGGGCTGCGTGCCGCGGCCAGACGTACCTTTTCCAGCATGGACAGCACCTCCTTCGTCCCTAGCCAGCTTGCGCGCATGGTCCTGTTCTTGCGGTTGAAGCACTGGAATCGCTCAGTCAGTCGTGTTTCGTACAGGCGAGACGGAAAAGGTGGTTGTGCTTACGATCCGGAGCAGGCCGTCGAACTCCTCAAAGGCAATGTTGGGACGCTCGCTGCCCTGCTTCGGCACGATGCGGACGACGCACGAGTCGACTTGAGGGGGCGGCCTGAAGTTCGCCTTGGACACTTTCATCTGCGCCAGTTAGCATGCAGGACCGGCGAGGCGCTGTAGATGCGAGAGCAGGACGTACGACATTGGAGCAGGTCGCCCAAAAGTTGGCATTGACGCTCAATCTGTGTGGCTTTGTTAGATTGGTCTTGACGTGAACGGCGTGTGATGGGTGCTCACCGGCCGTAGAGCTTGTCGCCCGGCTTGGCCACCAGCCTCTGTCCGAACTCGAGCTGGAACATGAGAATGGCCTGCCTCGGCGGCTTGGGCATGGCCAGCATCTTGAAGACCAACGGCGAAGAAATCTGGTACGGTGTATTGGAGATGAGGACGTCAAAGGGCACCCAGTCGACCTGGCGGATCGAGTGTCAGTGAATCTGCCCGTCGTATCTTGGCCTTGCGCCATGCAGAGGGGGGGGTCTCCAAGCACAAGGAGAGCGAGAGACTGACCTTGATCGCATCGCCCAGCATGACCTCCAACTTTCGCTGCTCCGGCGTGCCTTGTACGCGCTGCACGCATTGTCAGCGCCGCCCATACACTCCCATCATCCCCGGCTGCGTGTAGGGCACCGACCTTTGTCACTTCGGCCGCCATCCTCGGGTCAAACTCGATGGCGATCAACTTTTTCGCATTCTCCAATATCCTGACCGTCAGGTTACCGGTACCGGGACCGATTTCGAGGACTGTGTCTGTAGGCTTGAGGCCGGCTTTCTGTAGTTGGTCCGGCATCGTTAGCCCAGTGTCCCGCGCGAAACAGCAGAGAGGAGTCGGAGGATACGTACGGCAACGATGGCATCTGCGACACCGGGGTTCTTGAGAATATGCTGGCCGACATTCGTCTGAGTGAGAGAAGAGAGGAGAGTCAGCGCAGTTCAAGCGGTCGGCGAGCGGAGGTGGTTATACGTTGAACTTGAAGACATTGTTCGACTTTTGCGGTTTGGCATACGGCGAGGAGCCCGCCGCGCTGCTGTTGCGCTTGCCACCCTGTGCCTTTCCCATGGTGACAGAGTGGATTGTCGGTGCCTGATTTCGGATCGCTTTCGCCAGTCTTCGGGTGAGGGGGTGGAGGATCGCAGTCGAGCCGGAGCGTGTGTTCTTGTAGTCGGTGTCGGTCGCGATGCTGGGATCCCGCCGTCGAAATAATTTGTCGGTGATCGCGGGGCAGTTCTGCAGCCGTTCGAAAAATAAAGTGGAGTGCGAGAGAGAGCGAGAGAGAGAGAGAGAGAGAGAGAGAGAGAGAGGTGCAGGGATCCGCCACCTAAAACTTTAGTGCACCTTCAGCCTTGCGCCAACAGCTCCATCTCCAGAAAGACAGCCGAAAGACAGCCCTCCCAAGGCAGTGACTCTCGAGCAAGAGAGAGATCATCCCCCATCCTCTCCCAACACCCACAACGCCCTGTATGCTAGGAGTTGCAACACAAAACTCTTTCTTTCCTGTCACGACCTCTCCCGAAAACGCGGCACCATGGCCAGTCGGCGCGACTTCCTCAGCCAGCCGGCGCCCGAGAACTACATTGCTGGCATCGGCCGTGGCGCGACAGGCTTCACGACACGATCAGATCTGGGCCCGGCACGCGAGGGACCCAGTGAGGACCAGATTAAGGAGGCCGTCGCCAAGCGTGCAGCGCAGCTCGGCATCGGCGCCGACGGCAAAAAGGGCGACGACAAGGACGACGACAAGGGCGGCGACGACGACCGGTTCAAGGACCCCGACAACGAGGTCGGCCTCTTCGCCGGCGGGCTCTACGACAAGGACGATGAGGAGGCCGACAGGATATGGCAGGAGGTCGACGAGAAGATGGGCAAGCGGCGGCAGAAGCAGCGCGAGGCCCGCGAGCTGGCCGAGAAGGAGGAGTACGAGCGCAACAACCCGAAAATCTCCCAGCAGTTTGCCGACCTCAAGCGCGCCCTCGGCACCGTCACCGACGAGGAGTGGGCGAGCCTGCCCGAGGTCGGCGACCTCACGGGCAAGAACAAGCGCGCGCGCGCCGCCCTGCGCCAGCGCCAGTACGCCGTCCCCGACAGCGTGCTGGCGGCGGCGCGCGACGCCTCCGAGCTCGGCACCACCGTGTCCGACGAGGGCGTCGCCCCGGGCTCCGACGGCGCCGACTGCACCATGACCACTTTCACCAAGATTGGCGCCGCCCGCGACAAGGTGCTCAAGTCGCGCCTCGAGCAGGCGTCGTCCCTCGGCGGCACCGACACGGCCGCCGGCAGCGCCACGAGCATCGACCCCAAGGGTTACATCACGAGCCTCGACAAGAGCATGATGAACGGCGCCCAGGCGCAGGTGGCCGACATCAACCGCGTGCGGGAGCTCCTGACGTCCGTCACCAAGACGAACCCCAACAGCCCCGGAGGCTGGATCGCCGGCGCGCGCCTCGAGGAGCTGGCGGGCAAGACGGTGGCCGCCCGCAACGTCATCGCGCGGGGCTGCGAAAAGTGCCCGAAGAACGTCGACGTCTGGCTGGAGAACATCAGGCTCAACGATGTCCGCAACGCCAAGATCATTGCCGCCGAGGCCATCAAGAAGAACGACAAGTCGGTGCTCTTGTGGGTCGAGGCCATGCGGTTGGAGAACGAGCCGCGGGCCAAGAAGAGGGTCATCCGACTGGCGCTGGATCACATTCCCGACTCGGAAGCGCTGTGGAAGGAGGCCGTCAATCTCGAAGAGGACCAGACGGACGCTCGCCTGCTGCTGGCCAAGGCGACCGAGATCATCCCCCTGTCGGTCGACCTCTGGCTGGCGCTGGCGCGGCTGGAAACGCCCGAAAACGCACAAAAGGTGCTGAACAAGGCGAGAAAGGCGGTGCCGACATCGTTCGAAATCTGGATCGCCGCTGCCAGGTTACAGGAGCAGCTGGGGGCCAGCGTCAACGTGATGAAGCGAGCTGTCAACGTCTTGGTCAAGGAGGCGGCCATGCCGAAACGCGAGGAATGGATCGCCGAGGCCGAGAAGTGCGAGGAGGAGGGCGCCGTCGCCACGTGCGGCGATATCATCAAGGGAAT
>NW_003315038.1:1309332-1316478 GCF_000150825.1 Verticillium alfalfae VaMs.102
CCTCGTCCAGCAGGCGCTGCAGTACTTCCCCGCGGCCGCCAAGCTCTGGATGCTCAAGGGCCAGATCTACGAGGACCTCGACAAGCTCGGCCAGGCGCGCGAGGCGTACAGCACGGGCGTCAAGGCCGTGCCCGCGTCGGTGCCGCTCTGGCTCCTGTACGCCCGGCTCGAGGAGCGCGCCGGCCTCGTGGTCAAGGCGCGCTCCGTGCTAGACCGCGCGCGCCTCGCCGTGCCCAAGTCGCCGGCGCTCTGGTGCGAGTCGGTGCGCGTCGAGCGCCGCGCCCGGCAACGTCAACCAGGCCAAGTCGCTCATGGCCAAGGCGCTGCAGGAGGTGCCCAAGAGCGGCCTGCTGTGGAGCGAGCAGATCTGGCACCTCGAGGCGGCGCACGCAGCGCAAGCCGCGCAGCCTCGAGGCCATCAAAAAGGTCGACAACGACCCCATCCTCTTCGTCGCCGTGGCGCGGCTGTTCTGGGGCGAGCGCAAGCTGGAGAAGGCGCAGAACTGGTTCGAGAAGGCGCTGGTGCTCGACAGCAACAACGGCGACACGTGGGCTTGGTACTACAAGTTCCTCCTCCAGCATGGCACAGAAGTGAGTGAACCCCCCTTCGGGCTCGATGCTGGACGGACACCCCCGGTACACGAGGCTAACAATTGCACGCAGGAGAAACGGGGCGAGGTCATCACCAAGTGTGTGCTCGTCGAGCCGAGACACGGCGAATACTGGCAGGCGATTGCGAAGCGCCCAGCCAACGCGAGAAAGGGAACGGAGGAGATCCTCAACCTGGTGGCCAACAGTCTAGAAAGGTAAAGACGGAACGTTTAAAAAATGTACAAGACAGAGAAGCAGTGTACTATTGGAATTGCAGCGAAAACAGTATCATATTCAACACTTCGCAGGTAGCCCGAGGGCAGGGTCAATGGATCGTTCTCCAGGTTGGATCGGATTGGTGGTGGTCATCAATTACTATATCATGTCGCCGTGCCCTTCCATGTTGTGTGAACAGAAGGAAGTGTGTAACAGAAGAAAATTAGAAGAAACGGCGTCCCTGTAGCCACCACGCCATCCGTGGTTGCCATGTCATAGTCCTACAGCAGAATCGGTGTAACGCCTTTCCACGCACTTTACCCCAGAGTCGAACGGTGTGAAACGAGGAACGGCGAGCTCAGGGCTTGTTGCCGCTGCTGAACCAGGAGGACGCGGCCTTCTTGACCTCGGCGGCCTTGTTCTCGACCTTGTGGTCGAACTCGTTGATGCTCTTGAGCGTCTCAGCCTTGGCATCCTTGGCGAAGGCCTCAGCGTTGCTCTTCGCGATGCCGAACTGCTTGTCGGCTTCGGCGGCCTGGGACGTTTGTCAGCACAGGACTCTGGTCTGCGGGCTGGGTGGGGGAGGAGCAGCAGTCAAAAAGCAAGGGCAGGAAGGCTTACAGCATGGTCAATCTTGGCACCAGTGCGGGCGGCAGCATCGCCCAGAGTGCCCTGGGCGCCGACATCGCGACCGGGAAGGTGGGACTTGATGCTGGCAGCGGCCCTGTGAGCGTCGGCTGCGAGAGGGGAGGTCATGGTCAGCCAACGGAACGGTGTATCGGGACGGGGGGGAACAATTGCGCTTACCCTCAGCCTTCTTCTCGGCGACCTTGGGGCTTCCACCAGCAGCGAATAGGTAGTAGCCGATACCGCCGGCGGCAGTGAGACCGATGGCGAGGGGAGCCTTGGACTTGGACATGGTGAAGGATGGTGGTTGGGTTATGGGGGAGGCGTGGTGTGTGTGTATCGGTAGAAGCTGTGATCGTCAAGGTGCAGCGAATTGATTGATTGGTGAGTGTGAGAGAAGTGAGGGAGGGAAGGGCAGACGTGAGGACAGGCGGATGGGAAAGTACTTATTGCTCCCGGCTGTGCCTACGACATCACGCCTTCCAACAAGTCACTTCTCTCTTGGCTCTTCTGGCTGTCTCCCTATTGGTCCCAGCCACTCCTTCTCGCTCTCTCTCTCTCTCTGTCTCTTTCTCTCTCTCTGTGTGTGTCTGTCTGTCACCCCAAGGCCCTCGGCCAGCTCGGGACGCTCATTCGCTCAGATCGGAGCTATGTCTCCAATTCCTGGCAGCTTCCCCCCTCTGCTCTCCGCTCTGGGCGCATCTTCTGGTGCAAGAGTGATCGAGCTGTTGGATCATGATACATGACGTAGTGCCGGGAAATGCGGGGACCCGTCTTGGATCATGCGTCTGTACGGTACCAGCTCTGTTCCTTGGCAAGCGCGCCAGGCTACAGGTCCTGAATGCAGGCAAGCACGGGCCTGCTTTTCATTCACGTATCTCAGGTACCTACGTACCTAGGTAGGTAGGTCCCTAGGGTGGCAGGCAAGACACGCAGCATTCCATCATGTCAGAGGTCCAGAGCAAAACCCAACAAAGCAGACTCGCGAAGACTCGCACCTAGGTACGTCTAGGTAATGTAAGGAGACTTTTGCTGATCCGGAATGCAAATGCCATTTGACGAACTCCAGTTCCACTGTCAAGCTCGAGGATCATCCCCCTGTCCCTTCCGACCTGCAGGCGGAAGGTGGAGAATCTCAGGACCGGTGGCCCAGGGGGGGCCCATCACTAGCCACGAGGAGCCATTTGCGTCATCGAACACAGCACAGCACAGCACAGCACAAGACCCAGCTAGACCTGTCTGGATTGGGATCTGGATCTGGATCTTTTCAGCCGCGCACGGCACGCCCGAGGGGGCCATGCTACCTACCATGGAGTCGCAGCTATGGAGGACAGTGTCTTCGCAGCCACCACCCATCACCACCCTTCCTCCGCTGGTCTGAATTAGATCAGCCTGTCGCTGCCACAATTTCACCCTGCGCCCTAGAACCTTCAATTCTTCGAATCCCTGATTCCTCCCCCCCCCCCCCGGCCTGAGGTCTGGTTGGGTGCAACATTGACCACCAGGAGCTAAGCCTCAAGCCCCCCTCCCTGATGCCACGGTCGAAAGGTCTCCACGTCAAACCATCGTGACACGCCTCGCACTGCGTTCTCCTTGCCTCGTAGCCCTGAACAGAGTATACCACCCAGCCAAGCGCACGCTCATCCATCCCACCCGGGCGGTCCTCCCGCTCTGCTCTGTTCCAGACGAACCAGTCCAAGTCGCTCTAGCGCCTGGGCCAACGCCTCCCGGCCTCCGTGCTAGACTCGTCATCCCGTCCCACCAACTCGGGGGTCTACCCTAGGTACTCTGCTCTGCGGAAGCTCTCCTTCTCTCTCTCTCTCTCCGCGCTCACTTCTCCATCATCCATCCATTCGCCCTGCATTGCCATCTCGCTAGACTTCGCGACACTCGCCCGCTTCTCATCTCTGGAGGCGGCGAAGCAAGCGTGTCGACTCGGGCAACCGCCATGCCAAGCGACGAGACGTAGCCATGCCGAACCTGTCACTCCACACGTCTCGTCGGGTCCAGACTCTGAAAGACAGCGACTATGATCATGAAATAGGCCTCGTCGACCAGGAATCACCACCGACGACTCGCTCCAGGAGCAACACGGCCTTTACAAGCAACACGGCCCTTACAGTCGACGAGGACCAATCTTCCTCCCAGCACGTGCGGAGCGCCGAGGGGAGAGCAGAGCCCACACGACAGACAGCACAGCGCTGCGACGACCGGGCGATCATCTCTCGACAACCGACAAGGAGCCGACGACACACAGGCAGACCGAGGACAAGATGGAAGTCCCATCGGCGCTCGGGACACGGCGCAAACGGGTCCATCAATCGAGGTAGAAGGTGTGTACATCCAGCCACTCCCTCCTCACCTCCCCTATCTCGGTAGGCGTGCTGACGCAGTGTTGCCCAAAAAAGGTCCTACGCCCCTCGAACCCCCGACACGAGCGGCCAATGGCGACACGGCGCGACCAAAGTCCAAGCAGCGCAAAGAGCCCGAATCCGAGATTGATATCCTGTGGGAGAATGAGAGGGGCTGCTTCGTCTGCGGCGCGGCTCTCTTCTCGGGTGCTGCCCTCGGCAACCTTGATCCGTCGCCCTGGACGAACCAGTTCAAGAAGACGAGCCCGACCAGCATCAGGACGGCGACGGTCCCTGATCCGAGCTGGGAATGGGCGTGGCCTGAATGGCGCATCAACCGCGAAGAGGGCGTGGCCATGGACGAATTCGGGTGGGAGTATTCGTTCATGTTTGCCAGAAAGTTCTCGTGGCATGGCCCCAAGTGGTGGAACTCGTTCGTCAGGAGGCGGGCCTGGATCCGGAAACGCGTCAAGAAGTGCAGCGACGACCTGGTCTCGGATCCTCACATGCTCAACACGGACTACTTCAACGTCATGCCCGCAGAGCACCATCGGCCCCATTCGTCGCACGGGGGCAGCCGGCAGGGGAGCAGGGCGAGCACGCATAGTAAGGCGAGTATCCACAGCAAGGGCAGCATCGGCCGGTTCTCCACCACCGAGAGCGTTCTGGACGAGAAGCCTGTGATCGAGGACGTGTGGATGCTGATGATGGTGCTCCCCGCGGCGCGCATCGACCGAGAGAAAATCGAGGCGGTGGACAACTATCTCGAGCACGCCAAGGACGACCTCGAGCGGCTCCAGGACGAGATGCACGACATTATGGGCATATTCGTCTTCCAGGTGTCGAGGCGGATCTTGCTGAGCCGCCTGACTCAGGTGTATGACGAGATGAACAATGTCGATAAGGGAGATGCGGCGTTCAAGACGAGACGGAATAACCTGGGCGCCGCCATCAAGCACGCGGACGAGGAGGTCAGGCGATTATCATACTGGAGCGACGTGAAAGGCGTGGCAGAGAACGGCGAATCGAGGGGCGCCGTCGAGGGCAAGGAGGGATGGAGCGAGGCCTGGGAGGGCGTGGACCAGAGCGGCCCGGCACAACCCAATGTGGGCAAGCTCCCATGAGGCACAACGCCATTTCAGGGGTTTGAGGCACGGTATACCCATTTCCTACCAATATACGATATGCATAATACGAACACGGCAGAACCGATTCAAACATGCTGCTCTGCTCCGAATGTGTGACCATGGCTCCGTGAGACGTTCAGGGCATACATGTAGCTCGACTGGTGGGGCAAACGCGCCTGGCCGGACAATTTCCACAGCCGCGCCAGCCGCGCCTTATCGCCTATCGGCGAGTCGACAAGTCGGTCCCCGGCGCGAAAATTGACCCTTCCCCCCCAAGGCTGTCTGTCTGGAGACATGGAATCAAGCAGACCCGTTTTCCAACCGACAGATACAAAGGATTGATCAAAGACCACAGGTTACGCATACCCAACCGAAGACACATGCGCCGATTCGATCCCGACGCCGACCCTACCACACACCACCAAGAATGAACCGCTCATAGCCAATGTCCCTGGGGATCAAGCAAGCGTGGCGAGCCCGGCCGCTGTCGATCCGCGACGCTGGGAACCCGCTGATTCCCAGGGGTTCTCCGGGTTGTGGTCGCGGGCCGTGGCTCCCGTGGGTGCGACGACGCCTCGCATCGGGGCTTGCTGCTGCTTCTGCTGCTTCCGCTGCCGCCCCCGATGCGGGAAAGCTCGGTGATGCTCGACGTTCAGCCCTGTCGCCGCGTCGGGCCCCCGAGATGGACGCGGCGCCGCCCATGCGCATCGCTCCAGCGCTCCAGCCCGAGTCGATGCACGATGCCATGAAGAGGCAGTTTCTCGACACGCTGCTGTACGACGTCGAGGAGGACGCCCAGGCGATCGAGGCCGCCGTCACGACCGGCTCCGTCATGGACAAGGGGAGCGTCGTCTACGCCTCCGTCCGTGAGACGAACGCCAGCCGCCAGCGCCAGCACCGGGCCCTGTGGCAGCAGCTGCGGCTCGACGAGATCCGGAAGGGCAAGGGCAAGGACACGGCCGACTGGCGCAAGGTGCTCACCATTCTGTCGAACAGGGCGCCCAAGGTCGCCCGCACGCTGTCCCAGGCCAGCCGCACGCTCGTCGTCACGCGGCAGGTGGCTGATCGGTTGCTGTACGGGACTGACCAGACCATCTGGGATATTGCCGAGAGGACGGACTGCCGGCTCGACATGGACGAGTCGTCGGCCAGCGCATCCCTGCGGCCCCCTGGCAAACGCATCGTTTTGATGGGCTTCGATCACGCCGTCGAGGCGGCCAAGGCCGAGATTGCCTATATTGCCGGACAGGTTGCCGAATCGAGTCGCCAATGGCGGCGGCGGCGACGACGACGACGACGAAAGCGGCTAGCGGTCTGGTGGAACACCAGCCGCTGCCGGCGACGAGCTCGACATCCATCCAGAAGAACGGGTCCAGAAAGAGCAAGCCGCGTCGTTGGACCAGCACAAAACCGCTGGAGAAACCTGGCTTCACTCCCGAGTGGACTATACTCTATAAATTTGAAGACTATCCCCGTCCGTTATACTGGACGCCGGAAACCTTTGAGGCCTACGTCACGGCTCTCGTGAGGGCAAAGATGCCGCCCTACAAGGCTACTGAGCTGTACGGATCTGGCATGAAGGCACGCGAGGCGGTGCTTCACCTCATCATGGACGTTTTCCAGTCACGGGAAACCCGATCATCTCTCTCGACGAGTGCCTTCAAGACGGTGCTCAAGTGGATGGGCAGCCATGGCGTGGTGTTCCGGCCGCAGGTGCGCGAGCTGTTTGTGCGGATGGAGGCAGCGTCGTTGCCCATGGACGTCGAGGTCTTCAACACATTACTGACGGGCAACATGAGGCTCGACGACCTCCGCAATTTTGGGAGCATCGTCTCCCTCATGGCCCGTCGCGGCTACGTGCCCACGCTCAAGACGTGGTCGCTGTTCCTGGCCATCGTCAAGAACAACGAGGTCGAGCAGCACGTACTCCGCGCCATGAACGAGCGCGGGCTGCTCGACGACCCCCGCGCCAGCCGCATGATCGCAACGCGGTTCATCATGCACGATCTGCAGCAGGCCCGGGGCAACTGGAGCGGCCTGTCGGCCTTTATCGACTCGCAGAACCAAAAATACGGCTTCGGCTGGATCACGACGGCGTCCTTCAACAATATGCTCAACGAGCTCGGCCGGCAGGGCAAGCTGGCCTCGTGCCGAGACCTGCTCGACAAGGCGCCTTTTTTTTTTTTTTTTTTAGGGGCCCCTTTTTTTCCGCTTAACAACGATGCTTGAGCCAT
>NW_003315038.1:1316642-1323645 GCF_000150825.1 Verticillium alfalfae VaMs.102
GCATCCACCGCTGCGAGACGCACGAGATGCGCGTCCGCGTCGCGGCCATCTACGAAGCCTGCCCCTTCCTTCTTGGCCTCCCGGAGACTGAACAGCAGACCTTGGACCAAGGCCGCATCTCCTCCTCCACCCTCTCCTCCTCCTTGCCGTCACCATTACCAGCACCATCCCCGAAGAACCAGCCCAAAGCGCAATACGCAAACCACGCCGCCCTCCCCACCTTCCACGAACCCGACATGCTCGCGGCCCTCCTCCCCCCCTCCCACGCCCCGACCACCAGCGACGACGACCTCGCCCACCTCCCCGCCAACACGGGCTCCCGCATAGCGCACCTCTACCGCAAACGCTACTCCCGCGCCAGCGACTGGCACCCCGCCCGGCCCCTTCACGTCCTCTTCGCCGAGGCCCTGGAAGCCGACCGCGACCTTGAGCGCCGCCGCGCCGCGGACCCCGTCGACGAACACGCACCCCGGCGCATCAAGGAACAGGGCCTCCCGTTGCCCCTCGTCGCGCGGCGGCCGGCCGACGCGTCCGAGACCCGCGACGACGGAGCAAGAGAAGCCTCGACCTCCTCTGCGCCGCTGTCGACAGCAGCCGAGACGCCGGCCGCCGATAGCCAACTGTACATGACCATTTTCCGGCGCACCCTGAGTGCGGCGCAGAGACGGGCGAAGAAAAAGAAGATGAAGACTACGAATACAGACACGGGGGAGATGGGGACGGCGACCGCCTGATACGCGACAGGAGAGGATACATCATCCCTCGACGCACATCGTTTTCAAAACGACCGTGTAGAAAGAATGAGCCCCGATAGGATGCTCGCCGCCCTTCCCTTGGAGTTGACTGTACGGCGCGGCCTGGATGTAAACGGATAGAATAGATGGCCCGCTTGCGCTGTCGGATGCATGGCGGCCTTGTAGATTTTGATGACCTGTACCATACTGTTGAAATACCTACCATACTCGGAGCATTCACACCTTTTTACTAGATTGCATCGGTCGTCTTTCTGTGATGTAGCTCACGAACACAGACAGCACAGCGAGTTGAACGGACCGGTCCGCAGAATATGTTTGCAGACAAATTCCCCAGCCAATGTCTTGCACACACACACGGAGTGCTCCCGAGTTTCGTTATGCAAGTGGATTTCGTGATATCGACACATACTGCTGCCGCCAAATAAAGCGCAACACGACGATAGTGAGCAGGGTCGGTATCTCGACGACTTTCTTACGCGCCCGCTGCTCCGGTCCTGTCTACCGCCGCCCCCCGGTCCCGCATCATCCCGTTCTGGACGACGCCCAGAGTCGGAGTCGAAGTTCAAAACCTCCCTTGCACCCAGCGCGATGAAAGAAGAAAACAATAGAAAACATCTCCCAGCCGTCCCGTCCGCTGCCGCCGGGCCATTATCACTCATCCAGTCCCAAGTAGACTTGCCCATGCCCTCCATTCATATCTCGTCATGCCAAGCCATTTATGCCAAACGCTCTGCTGCTCCTTAGTGTGTTGGTTTCTCTTCGCATCAAGGGGGAAGCCTGAATCTAGGCGGAGGCCTTGGCCTCCTCCTTCGACTCGCTCTGCGCAGACTCGGCGGCCTTGACATCGGATGCGGTCGTGGCGGGCTTGGATTCGTCGGTAGACTTTGATGCATCAGCCTTGGAGTCACCCTCGGTCTTGGTCGCCTCGCCGTCCTTGGAGGACGCCGCCGAGGAGCCCTTGGAAACCTGGCTCTCGAGGTCCTTGTCCTCCTCGGCGTTGTCAAACATTTCCGTGTCGTCCGAGTCGGTGAGAACTTCGGTACCGTCGCCAAGGAAGATGATACGGCCCTTGTAGCCACTGATGCCAAAGTTCTTGCCACCCTTCTGCTCCTGATCCACCTCGTACTCGCCCTCACTGTCATCAAAGTTGTGGTGAACACCGGGTCCCCGGAATTCCGCTGTGGAGGCACGCGATCAGATCAGCCAGGGTGTCCCCTCAACAAGTGGTAGAAAATGGATGCAACGGAATCGAGAAGTCAAGAAGGGCAGTGGCTTCAGGAGGATATGCATGGGGCTGGCTGGTGTCCCCGTTCATTGCTCTAGGACGATTTGGGTGATGATGATGTCGTACCGTATTCGGGAGGAGCGCATGGTCCGTCACCGGCAGCAACCCGCTTGGCAACCTCCTCGTACCACTCCTCCTTACTTCTGCCGCGCAAGAGACCAATGATCGTCATGGTCATGTTATCGCAGCCGACACCACCAGTTTCCGAGTTGGACGCCAGACAGTTGTCCATCATGTTCTCGCAGATCTTGTCCAGGGGCTGCTTGGCGGCAATACCGCGGCGGACAAACTCGACCACAGCCTGAGAGCTCTGACAATCCCAGATACCTGAGAGCAAAATACGAGTCAGCGACGGTTCCTCGGGGATGAAGGCACGACAAATCAGTTTTCGGCTTACCATCGCACGCGAGGACCAGGAACTCATCGTCATCCGTGATGTCGTGAATCTCGACGTCGGGGAAGGCGGTGACGATTTGCGCCTCAGGAGAGAGCTCGGCGCTCTTCTTGAATTCAAAGTCGCCAATGGCACGCGACAAGGCAAGGTTGCCGTTGACGCGGCCAAAGTCGACGAAACCACCAGCGGCGGTGATGCGGGACTTCTCGGCTAAAGAGGTAGAGGGGATGAACCCCCCAATCGTTAGTTCAAAATCCTTCTCACAAGGGCCAATGCGGCAGCCGCTGGGATGCTCACCTTCGAGCTGGGGCTTGTGGTCTTGCGACAGGGGCTTGGCGCGGCCCTTGATACCCAGAACACCCCTCGAGTCACCAGCGTTGGCCTATTGGAAATCTTAGCAGATGCGACTTGGACGGCGCTGGGTGCCGGTGGTGAAGCAACCGAAGAAGCGCTGTGTGGGAAGGGCTCGGAGAGGGGGGAGACGCACGACATAGATCTTGTCATCGTTGATGAGGCTGACGCAGGCGGTGCAACCAGAGACCTCCTCTTCGTAGCGGGGATCTGCAGTGGCGCACGAAGAAATCAGCTGAGTGCCGATTTGACCAGGTGCGCGAGAATTTTTCTGTTACCGTTAAGGATAGCGCGATCCGTGGCCAGGAAGCCATCCTTCAGCGCCTGTTCATAGTTGCCCTTCTTAAAAGTTTCTTGCTTGCGGACAATCTCGTGCAGCTGGTCGCCAGCAAATAAGGCTACTTTATCACCGCCATGACCGTCGTAGACTGCAAAAAAGGAGAGCCGGGAGGCATGCTGCTTCGCTTCATCGCTGCCGGGAGGGAGGAGGTCGAGCTTGGTGCTGTGGGCGTCCTCCATGCTTATCCGCCAGCCCTGCATGGCAGAGACACCGTAGATGAGGCGCGCATCTTCGCCGGTATCCGAAGTCTGTCAGGCAAGAAACACACAAAAACCAGTCAGCGGTTTTGCTCCAGCACGCAGAAGAAGTGATGTGAATGTGCATGGCCGTTCATGTGCGTCTTGAAGCGTTGAGGGGTTCGCGAGGGCGCGACTTGTTATGTGGCTGCAGGTGGGATGTGGGCTTGGCCAGAAAGCCCCGCGACGCGAAATGATGCAACTGGGGGAGGGGGAAGGGGGCGCCAGGCTCTTTGGAACACGCCGTGCCAGGCGTGGTGCCGAGGTTTTGGGGCTTTGGAAGGGGGACCGTGACAAGTCGCGCTCAGGGCAGAGGCGGGCAGGAGAGAAGACGACATACCTTCTCGACAACGGGTTCGGAGAGAGTCTGACCCATGATGGCTGGGTAGTCAAAAGGTGTCGCTGATGGAGTGGAGCGGGCGTGGCGAGCTGAGGGTGCTTGAGGGATGAGGGATTGAGCGAGGTGGGAGGAAAGAGGGAGAGAGTGCGAGCGTTGAGAGAGAGGAGTCCTGGGAGTGGAGGCGCGGGTCAGAATAAGGTCGTCGCGGGGTATCTCAAACGGGACTCGATCGTGGAAGCAGAAAAAAAGACCCGTCCGAGGAAGTGGAAGGGGGAGGGGTGGTGAGGTGGTGAGGTGTAAGGTGGTGAGGTGGGCGGGATAGTAGGGACGGAGGGGAGGGAGCAAGGAGGGTTGTCGGATTGTGTGAACTGGTGAGGTGGAGGGCGGTATGGGCAGGCGTACTCGGCAGCAAAGTTCTAGATCGCGCAGATTCGGCAGGAGCGGGGTATCCGGGTCGCAGCTGGTGGTTTTGGCTGAGCAGCTTCGTGGGAGCGACAAGGCGTGTGGACTGTCGATCAGAGCTGTCGCGGCCAGGCCCTGCAGGGTAGGAGGTGCTTTGGATCGTCAAGACGGGGTACGAGATGATCAAGTCACAAATGTTGCGAGGACAGGTGAGGTTGGGCCTGAATGGCGAAGGGGGTCTAGAGGGTTTGAATTTTTCCCAAGGCTGCAAAATCACTCGGGAGTCTGGGGCGAGGTCGCGTGTGCCGTGGTGTGCCTGTGAGCCAACGGGATTGTTAACGGGAGTGGTGTGGTGGTGTGTCTGCCTGCCCGTACCTACCTACCTAAGGTACCTGTGGTGATGCTGCTGCGCCTGACGAAAGGAAGCGGGGGGGGGGAGGGAGGCGCCCGCGCCAGGGGCCCAATTCGGGGGAGACCAAGTTCCCTGTCGTGCCGTTATACAGCGGAGTCACAGGCCCAGGTACGCTGTAGCTGGAGACTAGGCTTCACCAGGCGACGCCTCCTGTTGTTTCTTCCTGTCTGCCCTTGCCATTCCTGCCCTGCCTTGCGCGTGACCTCGCCCCTTGGTCGACCTTGCCTGCACTGCCTGCACTGCCCGTTCCCGTCATCCCTTGATGGCCTGCCTGCCTCGAGAGGCGTGCATCGTGTCTTTCCCCCCCACTTCATCCCACTCTGGGTAGCCCTACCTCTCCTTACCTCATCCAGCAAAGAAGTACCTCAAATCAGGCACGCCACGCCACACGCCCGGGCTGCCTACAATTTTTCATGATGGCACGGACGCCGCCATCCTCAACGTAGGTAGTCACTCCACTGACATAGGAGGAAGACATGAAGACAGCCAGCGAGTGCCACACGGCGAGGCGTTTGCGTCTAGCTGTTTTGGCCCTGCTGCTGCTCTCTGACCTGCCGTATTGAGGTACTGCCAACCTGGTGCGCACGACAACGCGGGGCGGTCCAGGGCTCGTCAGTGATTGCACCGAGAAGGATCAACCAGTCTACGATCCCATCACACTTGCCAGGCCAATGTGTGAATCCCGAGCCTCGGATGAAGACAAACGAGCCAATTTGAGTCGTGTTTTTTTCTTCTTCGTGACGGAACACAGGGAGTCATATTACGCGACGCGTGGTCTCTCGGCCCCCATGACATTTTTCCGTTGAGTCTAGGATGCCTGGATGTCTCTAGAAACTTCAGGGGAGTGAGTCCTGCTGCTGCTCCTGCCACCGGTGATCATGCACCATGAATGACATCTTCCTCTCGAAAGAAAAACACAAGACTGTCATACACGGACATTGGGAAACCCGTCCGTCTATTGTATCGACGACTGGGATATATTAAGCATACGTTTTGCTAGTATGGAGTATGTCTAGGTGCGGGCTGGTCCAGAGGGCCGGGGTATAAGAAAAAGACAAATCGGACGAAACTGTACAAACAATCGATGAACTAGATGAAGACGGCAAAGTCGTCACTCTCAGTTCTCCCGAGCCCACCCTTGCGGCTGTCATCCCTTGCCGTCGCTCCTATGGTGCTGCTGTCATCCCTTCCCATAGGAGCACCCGCCTCGGTCTCCCAGCCTGAATCCCCAGAACCAGGCTTGGACGTTGAGTAACGAGACGGCTCTCCACTTTCCCCAAGCCACACGGCCGACGGCTTCACAGGTCGAATCGAGGAAGCTGGTCGATTGCCCAGCGGTACCCTGGCACCAGTGTCCCATTTGCTCGGTGACATGAGACTGATTGTTGACTCGCTTTCGCGCGACTTGTCACGTCGAAGAGATACGCCTTTGCCCATCCATGCGCTGTTGCGCCTGTTTTCATCCTGAAACAAAGGGTTGGACGACCCGACGGATCTCTTTGCTGACTTGAGCGGCCGGCGTGGCGGAGTTTGTGTTGGGTAGAATGGAGACTCGCGCACGAGCTCCTCGTATGCAATGCCGAGCGAGTCGCGAGGGGCCGTCTGCCAGTTTTCTGTGCCGCGGGCTGCCGAGGTTCCTGGCGCTATCGTTGACCAGTTCACCTCTGCGTCCGAAGAGCCCGTGGTCGAGGTTGGGACGGATGCGGATGACGAATATGTCACAGTCTGCCGACGTCGCGGGGTCCGGGGTGGCACACCGGAGCGGCTACCGAACCACGGGCTGGCATCAGAACGGCGGCTCACAGGTCTGGCTCTAGACAGGTCGCTCTGCATGGACATTTGTCTAAAGAGGCTGACGCCATCGCTGCGCTCTTCGCTTGAGCCAGAGACAGTCTGGAAGCTGCTCGACTGAGCGTCGTTGTCGCTGTATACTTTGAATGTACCAGCCGGGTTGGTCCCCGTAAACCTTTTCCCGTGTGTAGGGTGAGAACCGAGCGGGCTCATCTGCTCCGGAATGGAAGACAGTGCATCAGAGGCGGCGGCTGGCAAAGGAGGCACGGGGAGCAGATTGTTGCTCGTCGCTGTCTCTGATCTCTTAGAGTGCCCAGGCTTCTCAAACATGTACGCCACCTCTGGTGTGGGCTGTATACTCTTGCGGTCAAACTCATCGTCGTCCATGGAAGGTATAGTAATATCCAAGGTGCTTCTGAACGAGTTGCCATCCTGTGCACGAAGGAAACGTGGCCCCGAGGGAAACTTGCGTATGCTCTCGTACAAACTGAGGAAAGAATTCCGACTTTGTCGCTGAGACGGTCCGCCGCGGCTCAATCGACCGAGGTAGCCCTCCTCAGTGAGCCATGACCCTCTCGACTCCGATATGGCATTGTCGCTCAGGGATCGCAGGCCGGGTAGCGTTGGCGGAACGAGGCTCACACCTGAATGCGAGTCGCTGTCAAAGCTCGAAGCACTGCGCGTCGATCGCAATCGT
>NW_003315038.1:1323745-1324470 GCF_000150825.1 Verticillium alfalfae VaMs.102
GCCTCTCCCTCGCTTCCCTGCTTCACGGATGTTTACTCACCTATCGTTCATCTTGTCCCAGATTATCAAGTACCGTTCTTCACTTGAACCTCGAGCAGGCTCACCTACTTGCCCACCGGCTAATTCTTCATTCACAACTGCTTCGTGATTCTGCCCATCACTCAAGAGTTCCGTGAGCTCACACACTGTCTTCTCAGTCTACCACTTGTATCGCGAAACTGCCCCCCTGCTATTTTGGCACCTCAGACGATCGTTGTCTGGCACAAAACACCCTTCATCGAACAACTCGAGCCAAGCTTGAGTCACTCATCTCGCTTCGAGCCCAGCCTCAGCGAATCACCTTGACTTGACGTCTCTTTATAAGTCCTCGGACCTTTGCACACGCCTACCAGCACCACAAGACACTAAACACCGTTCACCACCACAATGAAGACTACCGCCATCCTCTGCGCTGCCCTGGCCACCACGGCCTTGGCCCAGCCTCATTTCAACGGCAACAAGCGCCGTCACGTCCACAACAAGCATGCCAAGCGCGCCCTGGTCACCGAATGGGTCACGGAGACCGCCTACGTTACTGAGTACTATGATGCGACCAGCACCGTCTGGGTCACCCCCGGCGTCGAGTCTGAGGAGCCTGAGCCTTCCAACACCAAGGACGCCCAGTTCTTCGAGCCCGAGAAGCCTACTGTAGCTCAGCCCACCACCACCGCCGCGCCGCCTGCTCC
>NW_003315038.1:1328414-1329882 GCF_000150825.1 Verticillium alfalfae VaMs.102
CCCTGGCTAGTTGGGAAAAATGGAAGGGACCCAGACGTGGCGGAAAGGGACGATGAGGGGTCTAGAGCGTCATCCAACTCATCAAGGTCAGTATCGGACTTCGGAGGAAAGGCGCTATCAGCGGTGAAGACAGGCGAGGGAAACGCGATAGGGTCTATTCTGAGGAAGTAGCATCCCCCTTTCCTTCTTGCTGTGCGTTTGTCCCTCAGATCGTCCCTTGCGCACCATCTCCCTCATCACCCTTCTGCCCGTCTGGAGACGACGGCTGCACACCATCGACGTGCTGTCCCAATACTCCAGTCAGCTATTTACAATAGATCGCGGTTTCCCGGCCACTATGAAGATCCTCGACAGTCCCTTGGCGGCTGCTCTGCATCCAGCGGCATCGCCCGAATTCTCCCCTCTTGCATTAGCAGAAGACTTTACACCGCTACCGGCGTACAAGGCGGCACAGACATCCAACTTTGACATATCGGGTCTGCTTGCGACGCCGCTGAAGCTTCACGAAGACCTCACTTCCGGCTGTGGCGGTCAGACATGGCCTGCTGGCATGGTGCTCGCCAAGCACATGCTTCGATACCACAGGGAGGAAATGGCCAACGCGAGAATGTGAGTACAGCCACCCGCACACACTCCCCACCTGTCGATAACGCGCCAGAAAATTAGGGGACCTGGGGATCTGTGGACCACAGAAAGCACTTCGCTGACTCATATTGTCCAGACTGGAGCTCGGTGCTGGCGGAGGTCTCGTTGGCCTGGCTGTCGCCAATGGGGCCGTGGCCGATGGCCACCAAGGCATGCATGAGTCGCCGTTGCTCCTCACCGACCAAGACGAAATGTTCGCTTTGATGCAGCACAATATTGCTTTGAACGACCTTGGATCCAACGTGAAGCCTTTGGTATTGAACTGGTACGTTCTGTGTCCTTGTCATATTGAGCGCTTACTCGAATCGATCTCTCGCACGCTGGGGATGTGTCGTGCTAAGCGGTTTTCGTCCCGGCGCATTAATCGCCGCCATGCTCGTTCGAAACAGAGCGCACACATCTCGCCTCTTTGCACAGTGACGCATCACCGCGTCCATCTAACAGCAACGAGCATGTTCTGCTTCCGTCTGCCCCACAAGATAGATGCCTCATATTGCCATTGTGATTTGATCGTGGATTTGTGGCGTACAGGTGCTAATACCTCCTTGCGTGCTATAGGGGCGAGTCGCTGCCAAAAGACGTGATTGACTCAAAGCCTACTGTCGTTCTAGCTGCCGACTGCGTGTACTTTGAGCCGGCGTTCCCACTACTGTTGGAAACACTGTCAGACCTGCTGGCGCTGAACGAAAACGCCACAATTTACTTCTGCTTCAGGAAAAGGCGACGCGCTGACATGAATTTCATGAAAAAGGCGAAAAAGAGGTTCCTTGTTGAGGCAGCATTCGACGAAGATCAGGCTGTCTTCAGTCGGGAAAACATATTC
>NW_003315038.1:1332290-1336197 GCF_000150825.1 Verticillium alfalfae VaMs.102
CGCTCAGCCGGAGACAACTACCACTACCAGGCCCCCCTCTGCTCCACTACCCCCACTCCCACTCCCACCCTGAGCCCGTCGCGGAAGAGCCCATCGAGGAGCTTGCTCCTGAGTCCCCGGCCGAGGGGTCCAAGAGCTCCGACAGCGGTAGCAGCAGCGCCCCTAGCGACAGCCACTCTGGCGACCTGACATACTACGATGTCGGTCTTGGCGCTTGCGGTTTCGATGACACTGGCAAGGACAACTCGGACAACATTGTCGCCCTTTCGCACCTCCTCATGGGCACGCAGTCCAACGGCAACCCCATGTGCGACCAGACCATCACCATCAGCGCCAACGGCAAGGAAGTTGTTTGCACTGTCCGCGACAAGTGCATGGGCTGCGAGCCCGAGGCCATCGACGTGTCCAAGGCCGCCTTCCTCGAGCTCTTCGGCTCGCTGACTGCTGGTCGCACTGAGGTCAAGTGGTGGTTCAACTAAGTATCCCACCTCCGGAGGCTTCGGCGTTTCTCCCACAAAGGATCCACCAGTGGGCTTCAGTCCGGGCTGGCAATCTTTTTGACGATATCATGACCCTGGATTATACCAATTTTCAGATTCCTCTTTTTAGTGGATCTACAGATGATTTCACCCCATTATGGTGTTCACACAGGGAACAGAGCTCTTGGATACAGACGCTCAAGGTTGGACAGGCTGGAAGGAATAAAATGGTGTTTTGTCATTTCTGGGCTATAGACTTTTATCCTTCTCTGTATATTCTTCGCTCAACTTGCCTACTCCTCTGTTCGTTCGACAGGGTGGGTCAAGAGGCAGTCCACAGGATTTGGCTGAGTAAGATATCGAAACTTATCAAGCATGAAACAACTCAATCGGTGGAATGTGACTGTATGCTGATCGGTGTGTATGCAACGCGTGGGAGAAGCGAGCCTCGAACTTTAACTTTTAGGTTGGGTATCATCAGAAGAATATTGAACACAAAGGATGGGAGGGCTAGGCATAATGGAGACGAGGCCTCCGCGCTCAAGCATGTCTCGACCCCTCGCCTTCTGGTGCGTCTGCTGCACCCGTGCCGCCGTCTGCCTCCGCCATCTCGACGTCATCCTCATGGCCTTCTATCCTGAATGTGCCCTCGAGGTCGGACCATTTATCTGGCGTAGGCGCCGATAACTCCTCATCCGAGTTCTCTCCGTTGTCCATGAGCAGCTCGGGACGGTCCATGACGGCCTGCCCTCCAGCAATGGCACCCTTGCCCCTGCCACGTCCACGCGCATGCCATCTGACCCTGTTCTTGCGCCCGTCGGCCTTGGGTCGACCGCTCGGCAGCGGCTTTCTCCTCTTCCTCGCCCCTTCGTCGTCGTCGTCGTCGGCAGCGCCGTCGCCGCCACCGCGCCTGCCGGCCCCCTTCCAGCCGCCGCGGCGGACGCGCGGAATGGCAGACAGCCTGTCCCGGTAGGCGGGCGCCTGGGCGTAGACAGTCACATCGTCCTTTTCCTTCTTCTTGAGCTTGAGGGCCATGAGGTCCTCGAGGAAGCGCGTCTGGATCTTGCGCTCGCCCGTCTTGTCGCCCCAGACGGGGATGCGGATGCCGTGACGCAGCTTGATGTCGCGGAAGCGGTCGGGGCCTTGGTCAGCGACGTGCTTGGGCGCGACCTTCATCTCGGTCGTCGCCATGCGCGCCCAGCTGGCGGCGAGGAGGTCGACCTCGCCGGGCAGGGAGCGCAGGCACGGCAGGCGGCGGCCGCGGTGGTCGGGCGTCTGGTCGGCGAAGATGAGCTCCGTGCCGAGCACGCGGGACCAGGAGCCCTTGAAGATGCGGTTGCGGTAGCCGAAGAGGGGATGTTCGGTGTGGAGGTCGAGAATCTGGAGCTCGTCGACGGCGGGCTCTTCGTTTCCTGGAAAGGCGTCCTTGCCAGTGCCGCCGCCGCCGCCGTCGCCGCCATTGCCGGCTGCTTCGGGGTGCTGTTGGCCTGTGCCTCCCTGGCCTTGTTCATCCTCAAGTTCTTCGTCTTCCTCGTCATCGTCTTCGGGTTCGGGCAGATCATCGTCCTTGTCTTCTTCGTCCGAATCGAGGCGGTGATGGGTCATGGTAGGTCGTTTGCGCTGGGAGGGTTGGGTCCAGCTCTTATGTTGGTGGCCGCCTCGAGTGGACGCGGGAATGGGGCGCCATCGGCGCGCAAACTGGGGGATGGATAGGTCGACCGTCATGTAGTATGTCTGAATGGACGTCAGCTCTTGCTTCAAGAGAGGGCGCGGCTGGCGCTTCGTGCCTCTGTCTCGGTGGAGGAGTACTCGTACTCCCATTCGTCTTCGTCCTCAGCCTCTGGTGGTGGTTGTAGGATTAGTGGAGGAGGATCGTCCAAGGCACTGGCGGCCGCGACTGAAGTCGGGAATGCTGAAGACATTCCGGGAGCCCTGTGAATTCGAATGCTGAATACTGTGATCCTCAAGTCCGGCGCTGGTCGATTGAACTGACAGGAAGCGGTGGAGGGGCGTGAGGTCGAGCCTGTTGTGTGGTTGCAGAGGAGCAAGTGTCACTGGGGCGAGATTCCCGAGCTTGACATTTGGGTCAGATAAGATAAGCAAGCAGTGCCCCTCCTCGAATGCCGACTGTGACTGACTGCCCCGCTATCGTAGCCAGCGCCAAATTTCCATCTCCAGCATCGAGAGACCTCCATCCGACACTGAGTCACATAACATACTATCCCATATATTACTCGCAAGCCAACCGAGAAACCTGGAGCGCCTGGACGATCATTCTTGTCTCTCTCTCTCCATATCGGCATAAGTCTCCCACCATCCGTCCCTCGCCATTCCTCCCGACACCGACACGATGCCGACCGTCCACCTCTTGGACTATGTCGCTGGAAATGTGCGCAGTCTGGTGAATGCCATTGAGAAGGTCGGCTACCAGGTTGAGTGGATTCGCAAACCGGAAGATGTTCCTTCAGCAGAAGTATGTTCCTCTCTCCTCGCTTGCTCGCTTCCCCCCACCCTTCCCTGAGTCATAACTGACGATGCGATCATCAGAAACTCATCCTTCCAGGCGTAGGCCACTTTGGTCACTGCCTGTCCCAGCTTGGACAGGCGGGCTTCCTCCCCGCTATTAGAAAACATATCGAGTCCGGCAAGCCATTCATGGGCATCTGCGTCGGTCTGCAAGCCATCTTCGAAGGCTCTCTAGAGGACCCCGAGACTGCCGGCCTCGGCGTCATCAAGGCCAAGCTCGACCGTTTTGATGATTCGACAAAGTCGGTCCCTCACATCGGTTGGAACAGCGCCAACACTGGCGGCGCCGACATGTACGGGCTCCGACCCGACTCCAAGTACTACTACGTTCACACGTACAAGTGCCCCTACAAGAGGGGGGAGCTCGAAGCCGCAGGCTGGACGGTGGCTACGGGAACCTACGGCACGGAAACGTTTGTTGGCGCAGTGGCCCAAGGACAACGTCTTCGCCACACAGTTCCACCCCGAAAAGAGCGGTGTCGCTGGTCTGCGCACCCTCGAGGCCTTCCTCACGGGCGAAGGTGCAAAGGCGCTCGCGTCCAGGCCGGCAGACCAAGCCGCGCTGCCCTCCGCGGCTGATCTCAGCTTCCAGGACGGCCTCACCCGCCGTATCATTGCCTGTCTCGATGTGCGTACCAACGACCAGGGTGACCTCGTCGTTACCAAGGGTGACCAGTATGACGTGCGCGAGAATTCGGAGGGCGGCAACGTGCGCAACCTCGCCAAGCCGGTCGAGCTCGCTCGGCGTTATTAGGACCAGGGAGCCGAGGAAGTGCCTTTCTTAAACATCACCTCCTTCCGGACCATCCCCCTGCCCGCCCTCCGGAGGCGGGAGATTCTGGAACGCAGTTCGAAGACGTTCTTGGTGCCACTGACGTCGCGCGCATCCGCGACTCGTCGAC
>NW_003315038.1:1336697-1353190 GCF_000150825.1 Verticillium alfalfae VaMs.102
CTTGCTGCTCAACTGCATCGACCGCGACGGCACCAACTCGGGCTTTGAGCTTGAGCTCATTTGCCCAGGTCAAAGACGCGTGCGCATTTCCGTCATCGCTCGAACGGGGCCGGCCACCCCATGCACTTTGAAGAGGTCTTTGAGAAGACGCGCACCCGGCCCCCCGCTGGGCGCCGGCATCTTCCACCGCGAGGAGTACACGGTGAAGCAGGTCAAGGACTTCCTCGCCGACAAGGGGCTCAAGGTGCGCCAGTTTGAAGGCGATCTGTAGAGTGGGTGGGATGCGAGGCCCATCTCCCTGCGTGGGAAAAGGGGGGTTCATAAAATAGAGTTCAAGATCATGGCGGTATGGATTATGGATGGATAGTTTTTCTTTTCACTTTGATTTAGCCAGGAGTTATATGACATGGAGACGTGTCCCGTCGCGACAAGGACAGAACATGCATGACAAGAAACATTCTTTCGTGAAATTGATGGGGAAATAAACAAGGCAGTTCCCCACGTTCAGTGAGATCCTACTCCATTGCAGACTGTAACGCCGTTGAAAGAGAGGACAAAAGTCCGTATACGTAAACTGAGCACATCAACTCCTCAAACGATGAAAACGAAACGAGGTACCAGTGTGTGAAAACGCCTTCCGATCACAGCCGGGGAGAGCATACCCAAAGCAGTCAAGAACAATTCTGTTGTTGCGAACAAGTCTGCTGTGGATGATGGGCTCTTGCGAAACATCTGCGAGGCCTGAAGACGGGAGCTTTCGAAACTAAAATGATGAGAAAGGGGGATGGGGATGGGGAGAAGCAAGATGGGGGAGGAGGTGAAGAAGACGGGTCGAGGAGGAGGAGGTGAGGAGGAGGATAGAGGCCGTTCAAGACGTGGGACGTCAGGGGCAGAAACGCCCACATGGGAAGAGGGAGGAATGAAGAGTGAGAACTCTACAGCTCCATGGCCATGAAGAGCCATTCCTTGCTCGTGACGTCGAGGTCCTTGGCCCAGTTGTCGAGCGTTGTGAGCTCGAAGCCGACCCACTGGAGGCTCTTCATGAGACTCTTGGCATCGCGCTCTTCGATGCGGCGGTCGAGGCAGACCACCAGGTGCTGGCATTCGAGCGGCGTGTCGGCCAACTCGATGAGAGCCATGAGACTGGGAACAGGGTGTTAGCCATGCTTTCTGGATTGATGTCGGGGGAAATACGGTCCAAGGCGGATCGACCGCATGGCCTAGGAAACAAGGGGATGGGAAACGTACGCTTTCTTCAAGTCGACACCGACAACGTTGCCATCGAAGAAGACGAACAGGGGCCCTTTTCAAGGCCGGTCGTCTCCCCACAAAAGGCGCGGAAAGCTGGACGCCGCCCGGCAAAAGTCCCCAAGATCTTCGAGCCAGGCCGTGACGACCGTGCCGGGAACCGGCAAACGTCGTTCGTGGCGCTGGGACCCCCGGAGTGTGCTTTGGCGGCGGCGAAGGCGTCCCTGCCGCCAAAGTAGCTGGCGTCCGGGTTGTCGTTGGGCGGCGTCGGTAGCAGCGCGTGAACCCCCATCAGGCCCGAGGCTTTCGAATCCGGGTTCCGCTCACCCTGGAACACGGCCGACATGCGCTCGCAAAAGAATCTCTCACATTCTTCCCTGATTGAAAGTGCTGCCCCCCCTCGTCGGGACCTCTTGCTGCTGCTGCTGCTGCTGGCGCTGCCGCGCTTCCTGGTCTTGGGCAGCAGGGCCAGCTCGTTCGAGGCCGTGATGGCGGCGAGGGGGGGGCTTGAGGGCGGGGATGGTATTCCTGAGGAGGGGACCTCAGGAATACCACTCTGCCCCGGTAGCCCCGGTAGTGCAGTAGTGGAGGCCCTTGAGGAGGCCGGCGGTGTCGACAATGTAGCAGCTGGCAAGGACGTTGGCCTGACGGACAACGACCTCGCCATGATTACTACTGGATTGATTATTGTTGTTTTTCATGGGCGACATTTTGGCGGTGGGGTTTCCTGGGGGGTCAAGTTCTTAAAAATTGGTCTGGTGGGTTGGGTGTAGGCGAGAGGGTTCCCGAAGGACGGCGGAAAGAGCTGGCGAAGTGAGGTTTGGTGGTTGATTGCAATTGACTTGGGGGCAGTTGCGTCTGTTGATGAGATCAAACAGAGAGAGGGCGAGGAGCGTGTGGGCTGGCGGGCGGCGAAACGTTTAGAGTGTTGGCGGATCTGGACGAGGTGAGGAGACAGAGAGGTGGACGGGCGGGCGGACGGCGGAGAGGGGACACAAATAGAGGAAAAAGGTGTTCAGAAAGGGTGGACCGGCGGCGTTACACCATGGGACGGATCAGGTTAGGCTGCCAGAACCACGGTGCCAAGGTGCATGCAGCTGACCTGTCTCCACCCCGCTACGGCACTGCGGGGTTGCGGTCAGTGTCAGTGTCGGTGTCGGTGTGGCCACTGAAGGACCCCTGTGGTCAGGCCTGACGACTGTGCATAGCGTTCAATGTGCCACCTAGAGCCCCCCAACCTGCCTGACATGCTACCGAGCCGTGCCAAGCCAAGGCATTCAGGTATTCATCTGCCAACCGGGAAGCCTGGGACGGACAGTCGGACAGTCGGACTCCGGATCAGGGACAGACCACCTGAGCGTGAGGTAAGTAGGCTACCATGAATCCTCGGGTTTCGCTCCCTCTCTGCCGCCCTCTCGCAGGTTCTGGCTGTGGAGGAGGTGGCACAGAATCGGGTTGGCCCGAGTATGAACAAAGGCTGTCCGTCATCCTGACCTTGGGTGTCGTTACGTACCTAGTTACTTATTAAGTACGTATGTATGTAGGTAATTGTCACGGCTCAATGATTCAGAACACACCACTGTGACTGAAACGCAAGGCATCAAAATCTTGGCTCCTATTCTCCCATTCGCTGCCGCCTCCGAGCGCATTGTCATCCGTTGCCCATCCTTGCTCGTGGAGACGTCCCTGATCATTACCGTCTAGTATACCAGATTGTACAACGGCAACTTTTTCGTTTGCCTTGGTAGTCCCACCAATATGGGACTCTGCTCTCTCTCTCTCTCTCTCTATCTAATAATAAAATGAACAGCCAATGCTCCAAAGCCTCGTACACAACGCAGATGCCATGTCCCTCTGCAGAAACAGATCCGTACGTAGACATCTCATCAAGGCTTGCGGGCCTCGACGTTGAACAGCGGCGGCATGAAAGCCATGCCCTTGCCGCCGGCCCGCCTCGCGCGGACGTGCGCCCGCAGCATGTCGAGAATCTCGCTGCCCTTCCAGCGCGCCGGCACGGGGCGGTATGCGGGCTTGAAGGTGCCCACCGTCTGCGCCCACTCGCCTGTGCCCTGCTCGCGTACCTGGACGTCCTCGGCGGGCTTGGGCGTGTCGGCGTGGCCGTTGGTGCCGGCGTCGATGGTCTTGGCGGCACCCGGGTTGACGCCGCTGTAGGACTCGCTGCCGGCGACCGTGGCGCTGTCGAGGTCCTTCTCCTTGTTCGTGGACGTCGAAGGGCGCAGCTTTTGTGGGCGTCGTGTCGGGACCGGGCGACTCGTCCTGCGTGGCCCCAGTAGTAGATGTCCCAGTCGTTCTCGTCGAGGAAGAGGTCGTACTGCTGCATCTGGGCGTGGCTCATGGTCGGTAGATGCGTATCGGCAAAGGTCGAGAGGAGCAGGTCAGACTCGAGGGTTCCGCGCTTGCGGCACTGGTCTGGAAAGGGGGGTCGTCTCTGTAAGCATTTGCTGGTCTGTGAGAGGGAGAGGAAGAGAAAAGGCATTGAACGTACAGAGAAGCCGCGCTCGCATGGTGGTCGCATCCTCGCCCGTGCGGCGCAGAGGCTCAATCTTAAACTTGGCGCCCTGGAGCTCACCGACTTCAAGGTCGTGCTGGATCTGGGAGTCGATCTGGATGGGGTCGGGTTTGGAGGCAAAGGTGCGCAGGATGGCTGGAGCCATGGGCCGAAGGAGGCTCGGCCGACAGACGGGCCTGACTAGACTGCGCATGAGTGAGGCCATTGTGTGCTGTGTTCTTTCTCTGTCGTGTTTTCCTTTTCCAGGGATGGCGGTGGGCGTGGTGATGCGGGAGAGTTTCAATTCAAACGACGGGGTCCAGCTTCGCAGAAACCATCATGACGCCGTAATGCACCAGCAGGTGGCGCTTTCTCTTTTCGACCGAGGTCCTGAATGATATGTCATGCAGCATCTGATTGGACAATATGAGAAACCGACAGTATCGGAGGCTGTCATTGTATGTGCACCTGGCATCTGGCAGCTCACAGCTGGCAGACGCTTTCTTGATCTCCAATTGCTCACTACCTACCCATCCATGCTCTACATCTTTTTCGGTCAACTCGGCGTCACGTCTAGTGGGTACAAGTAAGTACCCGGCCGGCAGATTGATAGGCGTCTACTGTTTGTCGTTGGACCAACCCTTCACGTCCTGCAGTAATTGGGCAGCCATACTGTCACGTTGAGCTTCACCGAATGCACGATAGCGGCAGCACGGAAGCCGAGTGGCGAGGTGCAGCTGCGTCCCCTCCCCTCCAGGACCCATGAATCATGCGTCGCAGAGCCAGATGCAGATGGGCCATGACCTTCCTTGGTTTGACGTTATCAGCCATTGATAAGGCGTTTTCGACTTGGCGTCTGTTCAGCATGGGATTGTACTCACTGACTCTGGACATGTGCCCGGACTCGACCCCTCATCACCTCATGCCTGTGCATGTCACTGTAGGTAACGCCCGTATCATTTTATCCAACACATGAAAACAATGCACTTTGATGCAGTCAGTCTGACGACAAGTCACCAATAGTAACAGCCAAGAGCCCTGGCAGGCATGACAAGGCAGCGGTGAGACCAGAGGCTTTCACCGAACCATCAAGACCACGGCGCGCTCGAGCACCGAGCGGCATGCGGCGGATGCGGGGTGACTACTGTAAAGACAACCCCAACCTGATGGCTGTCGATCAGGCGCTGACACACTGCCCCATGTCTCTCCCTCCCGCCTGTCGCCAGTCGCCCGGCCCTGTTTCGCTCGGTCTTGGACGGTACTTCAAACCGTACCACGTCAGATGCGTCCTCACTACCGGCGGCCGGCTTATGCCACCCTCCAAACAACCAACCATCGTTTAACATCCCTCTAGCCTTGCCAACAAGTGTGACCACCCCCGTGACTGGTGACCGACAGGTTGTAGTGGCATGGCGGTCTCTCCTCCTTCACACCCCATGCTCACCGCCGCCGCACCGCATTCGATACCCTTGCTATGTGACGCCTAGCAGCTGTGGGCCACCAGCACAGAGCGAAGCAAAGAAAGAAAGAAGGAAAGAAAGAAAGACTCCAAAAACCTCCGTAGTAAAAAGTAATTCATTCATCCCCATCCCTTCTTCTCGTCGTTGCTAGAACATGGCCCCCTCCTCCTCCAAATCGCCCGACCTCAAACCTCTGTTCCCCTCCTATCTCCTTCCCGCGTTCAAGCTGCCCTTTATCCGCCGTCCTCGCCAGCCGAGCACATCCAACACCTCCGACATCCCCTCGCTCAGCAGCTCGCCAACGTCCTCCGCCCCAAGCTCAGCAGCCGGCTCGCCGCCATCCTCGCTGCCCGAGCGCTTCGGCCCCAGCAACCCCATCATCGGCAGCACCGCCGCCAGCAGCACAGCGAGGCGCCTCTCCCGCACAAACCCCGACACCCTCCGCTGCTCCACCTGCGCCTCCGACATTGCCTTTGCCGCCCAGATCGTCAGCAAGGGCTTCACGGGCCGCTACGGCCGCGCCTACCTCGTCGCGCCCCTGAGCCCCACGGCCCCGTCCCCGTCCTGCTCCGCCCCGCCGGCTGCGACCCCTGTCCGCGACCTCCTCAACGTCCGTGTCGGCCGCTCGGAGAACCGCCAGCTCGTCACGGGCTGGCACGTCGTCGCCGACATCACCTGCGCCGTGTGCCACGCCAAGCTCGGCTGGAAATACGTCGACGCCCGCGAGGAGGCGCAGAAGTACAAGGTCGGCAAGTTCATCCTCGAGACGGAGCGCGTCGTCGGCTTCAAGCGCTGGGAGGACGTGCATGACGACGCCGACGCTGTCGTCGGGGGCGGGGTGCTTGAGGGGCCTGCGTCCCGGCCTCGGTCCACGCGTGCTGATGACGACAATGACGACGACGACGAGCAGAAGAAGGGCGTGACACCGGATGACGTTGTTTTCGACTCGGATGATGAGGACGAGTGCGAGGATATCTTTGCCGGCACGTGGGATCCTGTTGTTGTGGCTAAGAGGAGGGGCCGCAAGGCATCCGCTGGCAAGTGAGCCTGTCACCTTGAGTTTCCGTGACGGATAATGACGACGGAGGCACGAGATGGGCGTGATAAGCTGCTCTTTTTTTTTCTCGGGGATTTTCTTTTCCACACATGGCGTTGGGGGTTACGAATCGGGCACTAGGGGATATAACATGACGGAATACCACAAGGTGACGACCCCAGGAACGGCCCAGACGTCCTTTGATACCCCTCTAGGATAGCTTTAGGGATGGCACGACGCCAGCCTGGCGCGTGCCAGTTTACGATAATAATTGAATCATCTCATGCATCCGGGTTCGTACTGTCGGGGGATTCGCATCAAGAGAGCACGACATGTCATCGTCGGCCCTGGTCGTCATCATGTAACGCGGCAGAAAAACCATCAACTTCACCACCCGACAGAAAAAGAGCAGTTCAACCAATGTTCTATTGTGGCTGAATGTAATGTACAGTTGCTGTCCGTTATTTGGTATCATCAGTGAACAGCATCACGTCACATCAACCTCCTACTGCTGGGGCTCCTCGGCAACGTAGTGCAGGTAGGCACCCAGTAGCTTGATGCCCTCAATGTAGTTGCGCTTGTCCAGCTTCTCGTTGATCGAGTGCGCGCCGTCCGTCGAGCTGCCCATGGGGAGCAGCAGGACGTTCTTGCCGGTGGCCTGCTCAAAGGTGAGCGTGACGGGGATGCTGTCACAACATGTTAGTCTCTGAAACAGAAGATCACGGGAGGCATCGACATACCTGCCACCCTCGCGAGTGAAGTCGGGCTCGACGCCCCACACGCGCTCAACGGCCTTCGAAGCAGCGGAGAAGTTCCAGTGCTTGGGCGACGCGACCCACCACTTTCCTGAGTGCTGCTCATACACCTTCATGGTGTTCTTGCTCTTGAGCTTGGCAAACTGGTCGTTCACATACTTGTACACGGCCTCGTTGGTCTTCTCAATCTCCATGTTGGGCACGGTGCGGATCGAGAACTTGCCAATGACCTTGGCGGGGATGACCGTCTTGGCACCAGGCGCGGAGAACGCACCCTCAATGCCGTGGATGGAGAGAGAAGGGTAGCGCCAGCGGCCCATCAGAGTAGACTTCTTGTCCTCGAAAATGGTCGTCTTGCTGCCGAGGGACTCGTGGATGTTGTCCATCGTGAACGAGATGTTGTCGTAGAGAGACTCCTCCTCCTTGGTGACGGGCGCAACCTGCTCCGCAATGCCGGGGATCTGGATCTTGCCGTCCGTGTCGACGAGAGAGCCGAGGAGACGGGTCAAGTCCGTCATGGGCTCCTGAGCAGTGCCGCCAAAGACACCGCTGTGAAGGTCCGCACCGGGACCGGACACCTCGATGGAGTAGTAGTTGCAGCCGCGGAGACCGTACGTCAGGCAGGGCTTCTCCGTGCCCAGCCAGTAGTTGTCCGAGATGCAGACAGCGTCAGCATCGGCAAAGTACTTCTTGGCCTCGGCCACGATGAGGTCATCTAGACCCTCAGAACCGTACTCCTCCATGCCCTCGAAGCACATGAGCAGGTTGACGGGGAAGTCAATGCCGGCCTTCTGGTGTGCCTCGATGGCGTTGAGCCAGCCGAGGATCGGGCCCTTGTCGTCGGTCGAGCCACGGCCAAACATCCTGCCCTTATCGTCCACGGTAAGGTCAAAGGGCTCGGTCGCCCAGCCGTCGCTCTTGTCGGCAGGCTGGACGTCATAGTGTCCGTAGACGAGGATGGTCCGCTTGTTCTTGTCGTTTCCGTAGCGGGCCAGGACGCAGGGAGGGAGGTGCAGACCGGGCTTGCCTGGCTGCTCGCCAAGATCGCGGAGCTCGACAGAAGCACCAAGAGACTTCAGCTCGTTGGCCATCCACTCACCCATCTTGACGACATCAGGACGGCGCTCAGGCTCCGCCGAGATGGAGGGGATGGCAACGGCCTTGCGGAGACGTTCGATGAAGTGGTCAGCATCGGTGTCGACCTGCTTGAAGAAGCCGTCGAGTTGAGGAGCCATCTTGCGAGCCTGGTGTGTTTTTATGGAGGATGTCAGGTAGGAACGAGCTGCGGCGAAAGGTTGTTGGTGCTGTCTAGTTGGCGAGGAGAAGGGAATCGAGCTCGTAAATATTGTTCGAGGTCGATAGAGAGGACGAGCATGAAGGAGGGGGACGTGGATGCGGGGCATTACGCCGTTTCTTGAAAGCTACCTGCTCATTGGGCAGGCGCAGTAGCTGTGAGATACGTAAGGAGCACCTTCCTCAGCACACAGTCGCGGTTCTTGCAGGAAAGGGCAAGCAAGAGATGGTAGTTGGCGGGGTCATCGGGCGGCAACCAGCGGCACACCAACCCTGCTGGGCAAATGTGCAGCTTCTGCTCTGCCGTTTCTGCCGGCGAGCATCCGTATTAGTCATGAGACCAGAGCTCGGCCAGAACTCTGCAGACGCCGCCGCCACGTGACTCAGAGGGAGAGGAGAGGCCAGACCAGAGGCGGCCTGTGTGTGCTGGGTACCTGGTAGATAGATACGCTGGCTGGAACATGCCCCCACCCGAGGTCCCCTTCCGGCCAACTGTCAGAAGGCAAAGGGTCAGGCCCGCCAGGTTCCTTCCCCTTCTCTCCTCATTTGCCATATCTCTGCCTGCGCAAGCCCGTTTCTCCTCTCTTGCTCTTTCCATCTTCATCTCCCACCGACAACCACGACACCTACTTATCGCCGAATTCGACGAGCTTCGTCTGGCCACCTTTGTCACGACCGTATTTGTCTTGAGCAGATTTGCTCGATCTCACTACGGCACGACATTCCCAGAGACAGCACCTCCGCACGACGACTGATCGATTGCGCTGTTGCTCTCTTCCGACAAGCTGACAGCATCCCACGCAGGCGCAAAGGTTGTGGTTCGCGACGATTATACTAACGAGAGGATTGCCGGGCGTACACAGGCTGTTCAGCTGATGGTTCTCGAGGAATAGTAGTGACTGGGAATGCGAGGAGGATCTCAAAGGGCTACCTTCTGCCAACCTTAGTGTCAGCCAGCCTCTCGGGCATTGTACTCTTTTTCTCTTCTTCGTACAGCACCTGACCCTATCTTGCTCGTTCCTTTTTTTTCAAGACAATCAGAATTGATTCTCCCTCCTTTGAAAGGTGCAGCGCGAGAGATCAAAGCAAAGAACAAAAACAATAACTGGAGTCGCGTGCGATCGTCGAGCTCTACAGGACAATCAAAGCAGTCAACCTAGCTTCTGGACAGACAGTAGTCGCAAGACACGCTTTTCTCAGCATAGTCTTTTCCTGGCCCGAAGACCTCCCCCTTCGACTGCAGTGCGAACACACGTACCCCTTCTCCGACTATCGATATGGCTTCCTCCGTTTTTTTCAAGTTCAAGTCGCAGAAAGAGCCGACTCGTGTCGAGTTTGATGGCACTGGTATCTCTGTGTTTGAGTTGAAGCGCGACATCATTCTCAAGAGCGGCCTCGGTGATGGTACCGATTTTGATCTTGCTATATATACAGAGGACAACAGTGAAGGTAAGATCTTGTCTCTCGAACTTGCGACTTTGATGTGGTACTAACCTGCTGCCGAAGAATACGACGATGATACGACCATCATCCCGCGATCGACCACCGTCGTTGCTCGCAGACTCCCAGCTACCAAGCCTGGCGCAGGCCGCGGCGCTCGTTACGTCTCCGGCAAGATGCCTGCGTCGGCCAAGAACTCTGCCCGCAAAGAGCAAGTAGTCAAATCAGCGACAGCCAAGGTGGCTTCCAATGCCTTCAGCCAGATGAACAGCGCCATGACGGAGGAGGAGAAGATGGCAGCCATGTTCGCCGCACAAAGCGAGCAGTGGTCGGCCCAACAAGAAGAGATGTCACAGTATGTTCATCATTCTGCAGCCCATAGTCTATCCCGATCTAACCAACGGTGTAGCCAGACCCCTGTCTTTGTCAAAGGCGGAGCAAAGCGCCCTGCGAATGTGCCTGACCACGACCCCCCCAACGGGTACATTTGCTACCGGTGTGGAGAGAAAGGTCACTGGATCCAACTTTGCCCTACCAATGATGATCCTGAATTTGACAACCGTCCCCGTGTCAAGCGTACTACTGGCATCCCGCGATCGTTTCTGCGTACCGTCGACAAGTCGGTTGCCCTGGCGCAGAATGGTGATGATGACGCGAAGAGACCCTCGGGAATCATGGTCAACGCTGATGGAGACTTTGTCGTGGCTGAGCCCGACAAGGCCGGCTGGGAGCAGTTCCAGGCCAAGGCCAAGTCGTCGGCATCAGCCGCCAAGGCTATCGCCCTGGGTGACAAGGAGTTGCAGGAGAAGGGGTTGGCATGCTCGATCGACAACAAGATGTTTGTAGAGCCAATGAAGACGCCGTGCTGCCAGAAGACATATTGCAATGATTGCATTACCAATGCTCTCATCGAGTCGGACTTTGTCTGTCCGAATTGCAACACGGACAGTGTCCTGATTGACGATCTCAAGCCTGACGACGAAGCCGTTAAGAAGATTGACGAATACATGCAAGAGAAGGCTGCACCCAAAAGCCCCGTTGTCGAGGCTGCACCCGTCGCTACAGCGTCGCCTAAGCAGTCAACTGAGGAGGAGACAAAGAAGGCGGAAGAAGCGAAACCAGACGAAGTCGGTGGTGAGTCCAGGAAGGAGCCGGCACAGTCTCCCAAAGCCCCTGATTCGCCTGCCAAAGCCACTCCCGCAGCCGATACACCCAAATCATCAACAGCAACTCCAGTCGTGGCCGGTGCTGAGAGTGGGCCGGCCACGGACACGAACTCCAAGAAACGGCCTGCCGATGACCTCTTGGAGAACCCCAAGATTCCCAAGGGCCCCAAGGCCATGCAGAGACAACAAGAGCAGCAGCAGCAGCAGCAGCAGCAGCAGCAAGCCATGAACAACATGTATGGCATGCCCATGAACCCAATGATGGGCTTTGGTGGAATGAACATGGGTGGTTTCAATCCCATGGGAATGCCCAATATGAACATGGGCAACATGAACATGGGAATGCCTATGATGAACGGCATGAACCCCATGATGAACATGCCTGGATTCAACGGCATGAACGGTGGCTTTGACATGGGCGGCATGTTCAATGGCAACTTCAACATGGGTGCGGGCATGAACGGTATGAACGGCATGGGAATGAATGGCATGAACGGCATGGGGATGAGTGGCATGAACGGCATGGGGATGAATGGAATGAACGGCGTGCCGACTGGTGCAATGAACAACTTCAACAATCAACAGAGGCACAACTTCACTCAGCCCAGCAACGACGAGGAGGCGTACTTCCGTCGACCTGTCAACCCCCACCGTCACCAGAACCGTCAGAAGCGCGTTCGTCCCAGCGACTACCGGGAGCTATAATCAACCTGCCTGTGTGTCTGGCGGCGCTTGATGGGCCATTCGGCAAGGCCATTCGACTTGTAACATTATTTCCCACGCACCCACGTTGCATGGGAGGGTCTCCCAGCAGTCTCACGAAGGGCACAGTCTTGCCCTCGTATCTCGTTTTGGACATAGTCTGTGTATTCTGGCGTTTAGGGAGGGGCAAGGAACTGGCATGTAGGCCATGGGTTTGCATTGGTTTGGGAGGTTATACTCAATGACTGTGGCAGATATTTGCCATTAGCTGTCAAGGCACGATGGGAGATAAAGAGATCCGCCTTTTCGTGTCGAGGGCAGGTATCCTCGTCAAGAGATGCAGCGAAGGATTCTAGCTTTCCACATGATAGGCAGAACTCCGTTGAATAAGAATTTCTTCAAAAACAAACTTTCTTTTCCTCTACTGGGTATCGTAGATTCGTGACTGTATTGTATGCGCTGCTACGTGCCTCATGTCCCGTCCACCATGCTACCAGACTCCTGTTGCCACGAATGTATCATACCGAGATTCACTGCTGCCTTAATCCATCTCAGGCGGCTGGTACGGCGTGACCAGCATCTGGCTAAACTTCTCCAGCTTCTCCTTGCCGCGCACCTCCTCGACGAGCAGGGGAACACGGACGACGTTGAACTCGTCGTACAGCTCCTCAATCTGCTCGAGGTACTTCTTCTGCATCTTGCGCCGCGCGTTGCACTGGTCGCAGTCGGAGCCCTTCTTGGGGAACAGCAGCTGGTTGACGACGATGCAGTGGGTGTCGATCCCGTAGCTGGAAAGCTCCTGAATCATGCGCTCCGTCTCGTAGAGCGAGAGGAACTCGGCGATGCAGACGCAGACAAAGGTAGTGAGGTTCTCGTCCTTGAACTGGGCATTGACCTCGGAGATGGTCTCGCGCAGCGTCTCGAGCTTGGCCATCATGTCGTTGAGGTTCTGGCCGTTGGGCAGCTGACCGCCTTGGCCGAGGAAGCCGTTGAGAAGGGGCCCATACTGGGTCGAGAGCTGGGAGACCTTGGCGAGGGCCTTCTCGAGGACGGAGGGGAACTGCAGGAAGCGGAGGGTGTGGCCCGTCGGCGCCGTGTCGAAGATGATGGTTTCGTAGGACATGGACTTGACCTGTTTCAGAATTTCGGCGAAGGACATGGCTTCATCGATACCGGGGATCTGCGGAGAGCTCTCGTGTCAGTGGATTTTGTCCTGCCTCGAAGCGTCCTGCATAGAGAGAAGGAGGGGGGAGGGGGGAGGCGAGGTCACTCACGGCGAATGCGAGGTCCTGCATCATGCTGCCGATTCCACCGCCCATAGCGTCCATTTCCTGGGCATCTTGCCCGGCGAGAAGATCCTGCATGCTGCCGTTGGGGTCGATCTCCATGGCGGAGAGGTTGTCGAAGCCCTCGATGAGGCGCGCCTCCTTGCCGAACTTCTGGTTGAAGGCGTCGGACAAGTTGTGCGCGGGATCGGTAGAGATGAGGAGGACGGACTTGCGGGCTTTGGCGAGCTGAATAGCGAGGGAGCACGACGTGGTCGTTTTGCCGACACCGCCCTTGCCTCCGACAAAGACCCAACGCAGCGAGCGCTGGTCGAGAAGCGACTGGAGGCTGGGCTCCATGGCGTCGGCGTCGAGAATGGCGGCCATTTTGAGGTGGGTAGTGCGTTATGCAGAGGTTCTCGGAGGGCGTTTCGATGGTTGCGGTGGTCTACTTGCAGAACAACGCCGTTTTTTGAGGCTCTGAAGAGAAGTGCTGGATCCGAGAGAAGAAGGTATGTTCTAGAAGCAGGATCCGGCTTGCATCGCGATCATCGTCGAGGGGCCCTGGAAATGGCGGGGCATCAGAACGCCGTCATCCACACCGTGTCGCGTGTGTCTAAGCGAGTATTCGGCACAGTCCATCTGGGCTCTAACGAAAGGAGAAGAAAGAAGCTCGCTCGACCTCTTGACAGCAAGAACGCTTAAGGCCGGGTAAGCTTATCTGAATTCGCAGCGCTCTTCGCCAATCCCGCAATGTCGCGAGGTGCCAATGTCATTCGAGACTTGTCCAAGAAGTTAGCGTCCCGGACCATCCAGGTCACGGTGGTGCCAGCGCCTGTCAAGTTTCCCGAGCGACGCGCTGTGCTGCACGCGCTGCAAAAGTTCGCCAAGATCGAGGTCTTTCGAAAACTCGATGTACGTCCATCAACCATATCGCTCTCAGCTTTGCATTTGCTGGTGCTAACACACATGCCTGCAGGACCATGATGCCTCTTTCATTTCCGTCGCCAGCGACAACGAGTCGGCCAGCGAACTCATCCGCCGTAGCCCCTTGGAGTACCAGCTCGCGACAGGCGACTCCAAAGGCTCGATCCGCACTTTCCTGACGACGAACCCATCAACCGAACCGATCCTCAACAGCGCCGCCGACAGTCAACTAGATACGGCATCGAACATTCGCGTCGAAGGCCAGGATATACAGAAGGACTTTAAGCTCCACATCTTCCCGGCACCAGACTATATTCACTCGGCAGCCGTCCGCGCCTCACCTCTGCACGGCCCCTGGGCTGACGGGCGACGAGAGACCATCATGTCGTCGCTGCTCAAACGGTCGCTTCCTGCCGACGTGTCTGCGGACGGCCTGTCGGACTGGGAATCGGGTGGGCAGGACCCTGATCTGGACAAAAGCCGCCTCGTTGAGGATCTGCTGTTCGGCGGCAAGTCTGTCGATCCGCACAAGCGCGCGAGGGCCGAAAGATTGTTCCGTCAGAAACAGAAGCGCGACATGCCAGCCGTCACGGAGGGACTGTTGCATCTGGTTGAGCAGCAAGGTCAGGAGACTGGAGACGTCACCGGTGGGCAGAAGAGCACAACGACGCCGGCAACGACCTGAGACGGCAGCGAGCAGAGATTCCCTAGTATCGGCCCGGGGGCGGCTGATCGGCCAGCATCAGAACGGCCGGTACCGCTGTTGTGAAATTACCCAAAACAAGGTTGGAATGCCTTCAACGTGCGCCGTGAGCCACAACGTTGGGCCCCTTTGACTTGTCTCGAACAACCATTTTGCCGTAGCGCTCGGCACGCCCCGGCAAATGTTGGTCACTAGCATCGATGCCCCCGATGCTTCTGTAGGACGGCCGAGACGAGATCGAACCTGTGAAGCCTGGACGATGCACCGAGCCACACGGCACACGTTTAATGGTCGGGTGGAACATGCAAACTTTCCATCGCGTGGTCCAGAACCAAGGCAGAACACCCCTAGAGACGCGCAATGAGGCGCCGCGACGTCGGTAAATTGCGCCTCACCCGAATGAGTCAGGCTCAGGGCTCAGCGTAAAGTTTCGCTAGGCTGTTGGTGTACCAGAGGTCTGGGGCCCCTTGGAGCTACGGCTGCGCTGTGCAGCGCTGGGGCTTGTGCTGGAGACTATTCTATATTGCTGCTTTCATGGCAAGAGGCAGCCCATTCGACCATACGAGAAAGCTTAAGGATTTACAGTGGAAAATGCAGAACAGAAACCAGGTGTGATCATCACATGGTGGGCGAAGACAGGATCGTCGCGCAATGGAATTCACCGCTCTCCCTGCTCTCACGCTCGTTCTCATTGGTGCAGCATGGGGGGTTTTCCTTTCGGTTTTTTTTGGGCGTAGAGAAGCAGGCCAGGTGGTGCTAGCTTGCCATTTGAACCGGATTGATTGCTGTGAAGGAAAACACAAGCTTATTGTCAGGAAACCGGGCTACCTCATCCCCAAGGAGGCAAGCCAATGAATATCGGGAGCTACCTTGGCGCTATTCCAGGGTCCAGCCTAAACGGGTATCTCGACGTCATCAGGCGGCCCACCCCCCCTGTTCCTCCTCAACGCCAAAGCCTAACCAACGGACGAACGAACAAACGAGGAACGGTCAGCTCCCCAAACAAATCCAGATCGAACCCACCTTCCAGGGTTCTGAGGGTCTCTGTGTCCGGGGTGAAGGGCGGCGCATCGTCAGAGTTGTGGCTTGCCCACTGGCGGTCGACACCACCTTGTGACGTACACGCGGAATTGATAGCCGTGCCACATTGGTTCCTTCGACCCTCCTGTGAGTGCCGATCACCAGGCTCAGCATGTTCCTTGTTTGTTCCCCCGGTCAACCCTCATCATGTTGGCTGCGTCTGACGACCCTGACGTGATGAACCCTGGATGCGACGGCAGCATGCACGACCCTGATACGCGTTCCTGGATCAAGAGGCTTGACTCTCGTGAGTCTTTATATGACTGTGCCTCGCTCCGTTCGGACAGCTTTGAGATCTTGCCGATACACAACTTCAACCAGGTTACCGGTGACGAGTGGTCTCAACTATCCTTGACACCCTCTATACACGTCAACTCCATCCAGACAACTTTCCTCACTTCCTATCTCTATCCAACCTTGACACTTTGGTACCTCGGTCAAAATGGGTGTCCTCGCGCTGGTGAACCACTTCGGCACCTTTTTGCTGTTTTTGGCAATGGTGCTCCTCATCGTGTCGTCCATCACGGCACCCACCGTCAACTCCCTCTCACTCTTCTCAGTCAACCTGGGCAGTGACTCGGGTGACATATCGTTCGGCACATTTGGATACTGCGTCCATGACGTTCGCGGCCGGTAAGTCTTGTAACCTCTGCGCACGGCAGAGTGGACATCAACTGACGAGTTTCATCAGCGGCTGCTCCCGCACCAGCATCGGCTACTCGCCGACCTCGATCCTGAGGGAGGTCGACGGCACCGACTTTTCTGACTGGACCGAGAGCACCTCGAAGGCGCTGACCAACGTCATGATCCTGCACCCCATCGGCGCGGGCATCGCCTTTGTCGGCTTCGCCCTGTCCCTGGGCTCGAGCTTCTTCGGCTCCTTCCTGTCGTCTCTCGTGCCGGCATCAC
>NW_003315038.1:1353625-1374705 GCF_000150825.1 Verticillium alfalfae VaMs.102
TTCGTGCGGTTATGCGAACAAAGTGCTCGTAAAGACTCATGTGATGCGTGGCGCCTGCTGCATAGGTACGTTGACAGCTTCAAGTAAAGGCGAAGATGACCACCTCATCGGCGTGATGTAATGAAAAGTGACGATTTCTAAATTTGGAGAGGTCCGCCTTGTGAAGTTGAACTCAGCCCGGGCTCGAAAGTCTATTAAACGGCAAGTAAGTAGGCCGTGCATTCGGTGACGTTAGCCTTCTCACGTAGGCAGCTCCACCACCCCAACATTAGGTCTGTCATAGATACAGATGACGACGACTCCTGAAGAGGGTCATGTTTGAAGAGCTCGTTCGAATAGCAGATCCAAGCCTTCAATCGATTTCGGAAGCACGGAAGAAGGCACGGCGATAGGAGGGTACTTGGTATCGGGCTTCGGCTTGCCAAACTGACACGGCCCGTAGGAAGAGGTGGAGCGGACGGGACTCGGCTTCGTCGTTCCTCTCTCGGGATCCGGAGAGAGCAGAGCGAGCAGAACGACGACGACTAGCTGGCAGCGTTCACTGGCACTGGCCACTGACCAGAGCGCGCGTCGGTCTGCGACCTAACGCAAGGACAAGTGCGGGGGCAGGGCTGGGCTGGCGGCCTGGTGGCGCGGCGTGTCCAGGGCAGGTCCAGGGCGGGTGGAGGGTTCGCCGCAGGCCGCGTAAGAGCTCGCCTCAGGCGACTGCGGCTGCAGCCTCGGCTTGCATCAGCGCTGGCCAATCGGGGGCTGGGGGTGCGAAGGGTGGGCGAATGCCCTGGACGACGCCGCTCCGTGCGTTTTCCGAGAGAGAGAGAGAGTGAGATAGGTGTCTGGCAGGTGACGTGAGATGAATGAGGTGGGATGAGACGGGTGTGCTTGAGATGAGAGAAAACAATGGACATGACCTTGAGATCATGCTCAGTCGGTGTAGGGCGCGGCCAGTGGTGATGCCTTGGGCGAGACATGACTTGCACCTTCTTGCAAGCTGCCATCCAGTGTCTGGGGGCCTGCTGGGTCGGACAGGGCGAGATGAGTGGGCGAATGCTGTGCAATGCGCGGCTCGTGACCGCCGTGCGGGGACGCAGCCGGGCAGGCCGTCGACGGGCAGCACTTTTCCACGGGCTTCTTCCTTGTGCTCGAACAGGCCCACTGGCGATGTCGCAGGCGAATTGCCAGCGAGCAGCGGCGGCGGGTACAGGTGGGGGAGCAGGGAGACGGTGACAGCCGCCTGGTGCTTGGAAGGGTGTGATGGATTCGGTGCCTCAGCAGCGACGGGGGGAAGCCTCATAGGGCGAGCCAGCGGCCATGAGTGACTCGCTTGCTTTGCTTGCCTACTGCATCTGCATGTGCATCCGCGCATCTGTGTCCCCAACGGATGAATGGTCAGCAGGATTCGGGAGGTAAGAGCAACCTCCGGGCACTTCTTAACTCCCTCACCGCAATATCCTTCCCTCCAAACTACGTCTCAACCAACATCCCTCTAGCCAGACAACGTCGCGAACATCTTCATCTCCCGCCACCTGCAACACGTCTCCTCCCTACACAAGTGCGCGGTTGTTCAGTGGGGGGCCACCTCTTCTTCAGCCCACCTGGCCTCGCCAACACGAGTCATCGGCCAGCGAGCGCCCCAGTTACGCTGCCTAACGCGAACCCCGGCATCCCGGCACCGCTCTTGCCCGTTTATTACCACCTTGGGACAGGTAAGCCCACCTTTGCCTCTCTGACCTCTTCCCCATCTCTCGGGCGGCTTTCAACCCTCATCTTCTCGTGCTTCCACTGGAGGCGCAGGGACACGGACCGTGGCTTTGACTGGCAGTGCCAGTGCCAGTACCAGTACTGTCGCTACTTCCGAACACCCTTCTCGGTACATGCCTGCCCTCGAAATTCACTTGGCCCGCACCCCCTGTCCTGTTCATGTTGCTCCCAACAAGTCCGACTCGGGCCCTTGCTCTTGGCAAGACTTCTGCCCCCCCCTCCCCCCCCCGCCGCCTGCCTGCCTCACTGGGACCCAAGCAAGTGTTGCAACTGAAAGCCCAGAGAGCCCAACGAAGATGGCCTTAACCTGGGTACCCATGACCAGAGGTCGAGTTGAGTGAGGTGAGCTCTAAAGTCGATCGACTCGCGCTACGCTCCGATCGTCCGTGCTCTTGGCCTCTCGTCATGTCGCCTTTCATCTGTCATCTCGAGAGCACCCAGGGTATATGGGGTTGTATTCGCGGTATCCCCGCGAAGGAGGCTCAACCCACCAGTCGTCTTCTAAACTCTTTCCAACCCATTCATATTACCCTGCCATCCCCGAGACGGTTGACGCGAAAAGTTTCTCCCCTCGCTCCTCTCGACATTGCTATAAGCCCTTCCGTCTCTGCCCCATCTCCAAGCTTTCTTCGCTCCGTCCGGCCCGTCGTCTCATCTCATCTCGAGAATCACTTTTTACCGCCCCATGCCCCAAACGAGAAGGCCTCGTCATTGCCCAAGACGCTAAGGAGGATAATCGGCAGGCGACAAGCAAACAAGAGCCTACACATTGTTCCTCCATCCATCCAGCTTTCTTCTCACTCTTTCTCCCGTCGGCCAACCGTTTCTTCGAGTGAAACCACCCCTCTTTTGTCTCGCGCCTCTCTGACCGACCACTGCATCTCGTCCTCCGTTCACCTAGACAAGGGATACATCCACCTGGCCCAACCGCAACCGGACTGCGCGTCTCGCCCATCCTGACTTCGACCGGCTCTACCCTGACGTTATTCTTTTCTTCACATAAATTCCCCCCTCATATCCACTTGCATCGGCAACGTAGACCTGCCCATACTCCACACCCACTTGAGGCTCACATTGGCCTCTTCAGCCAGCCATCATGGCCTCCGCAGACATGCACGAAACCACAGCGCCAGCCTCTGTAGAATCCAGGCGACAACACGACACTGGCTTCCCCGAACCTTTCAATGGCGGTATGTCGCGCATCCCGAGCGTCATTGTCTCCTCTTTCTCGTTTGCTGATCATGGTCCCAGTTTCCAACACAACCTTGCCACATCCCGAGGCCGATCTCTCACCCAACGCCTTCATCTCCCAAGACGACCTCACCGCAGGCAAAATCGGCAAGCGACGCTCTATTCGACACAGGCACAAGCGAACCATTAGCCACGGCCGCATCACGCCCCAGATGGAGGCCAAGTACCACATCGACCCGTTGCTCGAAGAGGACGAAGATGCGCCCGACTCGATGATGGACGGCACGGACGGTCTTCGATCACGGTCGGGCTCTAGCATCCACCCGATGGCGCCCGTCATGAGCATTTCCACCGGCCGCCCAAGCACAAGCCGCGACGGTGACAGCGTCTTCTCGCACGGCGCCGGCGACTCGTCTCCCACCATGTCCGAGGGTTCACACAGACCCAGCTTCATGCGGAGGAAGCTGCGATTCCTCCAGTAGGACTGGGACAGCGGTACCGAAGCGACACCCCGCAGGCACGCTGTGGACTCTGGCCAGCGGCCGAGTCGACGAGCGTCGCTAGCACGACGATGACACGGCCTTTTTACTTAACGAACAAGAACTTGGGATTTCAGCATGGTGTTCACGGGAGGCGTTGATTTGGGACGTATGGTCGCTCTCGGGTTGAAATGGTCAACAAAAGACAAGAGTCGCCACGCACGCGGGACAATGGAACATGGCGAGGCATACACGCAGCTGGCTCCATCCCTTTCCGCCTGGCACGAGCGGCACGGCTACAGACAGCACAGCCGCTACAGCAGGTTACAATAGCAATGACATATTATCTTGATTCTACGAGAGAGCGCTCATGTGTGGTTACCGCCCAGCTAAATCATTGTTCCCAGTTGATCGCTCCGCTCCGCTCCGCTCAGCTTCCGCGATAGGTGCTGTAGCTGTAGGGCGACAGAAGGAGCGGCACGTGATACCCCTGGCCCTGCTGGACGGTGAAGACGACGTGGACCTCGGGGAAGAAGGTCTCGGTGCCCTGGCCCTCAAAGTAGGCGCCCGTGTCGAAGCGCAGGGTCCAGCGCGAGGTGGGCTCGCCGGCGAGCTCGCCGAGCACGTCGTCGAGCGTGTAGACGGGGACGTCGCCCGACGCCGTGGCGGCGCTGTAGGGCAGCCAGGTCTTGACGCGGCCGTCGTCGTCCGTGATGGACTCGAAGGTCCGGGGGGTGGTGGCGGCGGCCGTCGTAACGCCGGCGTCGGGCGCCGAGGGCGGCGTGTGCGTCAGCTGCACGCGGAGGGCGCGCGCCGGGCGGCCGGCTGTCGTGTCGAGGACGTGGCAGGTGATGCGGTCTTTTGTGGCCATGGTTGCGGCGATGGACTTGTTGAATGCCAAGACGAGGCGCTTTTTCTCCCTTTTTTTTTCTTTTCGTGGTTTGGCTGTCCTGTGGGTGAGGGAGAAGGAGAACGGGAGGGTTGAGGTTGAGATTCGGCGCGCGAAGTGGGATGACATGGTCGGCATGGCGGGGTAGGTAGCTCAGCTGGGTCCCGACGGACAGGCCCACTACGATCGCGGTGTTCCCCGATGAGCGATATGGGGAGGGGGCAGCTGAACCCAACGGGCGCACTGGCACTGCCGTGAGATGGATGATGTTCTTGCATTTCTGGAAGCGTGCCTCGTGGTACGCGAGCTGGGTCCAATCCATCTGCTGATGGTGGATAGCGACAGGAGGTACCGGCTTTGTCCTTGGGTCTTCAGAACCTATCACCCGCAAAAATCGTGACGCACTACTTCGTGCCCAAGTAGGCACAAGACTGATAACCCCATGGTGAGGAATTTTACCAGCCGCTGCGTTGCAGGCAGTTCAAGTACCCTTCCGTCTTGCATTCGGGAACCGTCTGGACACGCAAAGACCTTATTGCGCTGGCATTCCTTCTGACTCATGGCTCCTCCTTCCATGGTCTTCGTTAGTATGTTCGACACAATATGGACCAATCCAAATAGACAGTTGAGACTGAGTAAACGACCAACTTCTTTACTGAGATGACAGTGTGACCGTGGTGATTGCAACAGGAGCATCGAATGGAAGGCGAGCAGTCCACCAGGCTTTCGATTCCTCTTCGAGCTTAACGATGTACAACAATGCCAAATAGTGCTGTCATCAAAATGGAGTACACACCCTTTCCACTGTATTTCACATGTCATATTCTCACCACACTATTGAGCCGTGATTCAATTATCGATTGATGCAAATCTTCGTAGTATCTTGATTTGAAACATGGCACAACAGGTGGTTGACCTGGAAATAGATCTAAGACCTGTCAACAAGATGTTGCTAAAAATGCGAACGCTGTTGCTATTGCATACACATGACAGTGCCTGCTAGTCCCCCACAGCCAAGAAGGAAGACCCAAAGAGTCGTCGCAAGTTGTGCTTCATCACCCTTAGTCCCAGTCTCGGCGACCAGGCGAGCGAGAACCAACATCACGCAGAATGGACGTGGCGGCCTGAAGGCAACAATGGTTAGCATATGATATCTGAAACGCTCTTCTCATGCCACGACATACTTTTTCAGCAAGGGCGTACACAGTACTCGAGGTGTGAGCAGCGGGAAGCAAGGGGATGACACTGGCATCCACGACCCGGAGGTTCTTCACGCCGTAGACGCGGAACGTATCGTCGACGACGCCGCCTGCGCTCCGAGGGCCCACAGAGCAAGTGCCGGCGTAGTGGGCAAACGTGGCAAGGTTTTGTCGGACGTACGATTCAATATCCGCATCGCTCGAGACGCTGGGTCCGGGCACAATTTCAACGGGAGAGAGCTGTGAAATGGCTTCAGTGGCAACGATGGCCCTCGCGAACTTGAATGCATCGACCATAACCGCGAGGTCGAGGAGGTTGCTCAGGTAGCCGGGATCAACGGCAGGGAAGTCGAAGGGGTCATTCGATACCAGCTTCACTGATCCTCGCGAGAAGGGGTGCTGCGCGCCAAAAACCATCGTCCCTTCGCTCCAGAACATCTCCATAGGAGTTTGAGCATCCGCCGCAAGACCCTCGGTGAGTAGTGCGTGTTGCTTTCTGTATCCACGAACGACCGACTTCGGAGTGTCAGCTGGGAGGAATTGTGTAGCATCCTGGGCTTGGGCGGATTTGTAGAGCTCAGGTGCCCTAGTACTGAAGTTTGAGGTAGGCAGGAACATGAGAAACTCGCCGCCGGGGTTTGCGTACGGGCCAGTGCGGTTGCTCTTATACTCCGCCATCATTTCGGCAGCGAACATGGGGTCAGACAGATTACCCCCATTAAGAGGAGAGTTGACTGAAGAGTGTTGGTATAGGTATTAGTGGAAAGCCGCTGCGGGATGGGACAGAGGGCCGCAGGAACGTACTCAGATTGACCAAAACAAGAAGGGGGTGGTCTTGGAGGTTGCGCCCAACGGCCGGGAGGTCTACAACCGACTGAACGCCATGAGTCTTCAGCTCCTTAGCATCCCCGATTCCAGAGAGCTGGAGAATCTGAGGCGAAAAGATTGCGCCAGCCGACACAATTACCTCCTTCCGGGCCTTAATGGTGCGACGAGTCGAGCTCGAACTCTCGACAAACTTGCGCATATGTAAGCTTCTGGACAAAACTAGCTCACAATAATCAGAATCGTACCTGAACACCAATAGCACGGCCACGCTCGATCTGAACCTTGGTCACATGCGCGTTCTGGATCAGCCTCAAATTGGCCCTCTTCGCTGCGACATCGTAGTGCGCGATGCGTGCGGAGCTTCGGGCGTTCCGGGGGGTCTGGGAATGTGTGGTGAAAAAGCCACCGGACACGTCGCCGCCAGAGCCATCCCTCAGAACCCGGATTCCGAGCTCTCGAGCGGCAGATACAATGTTGTCTGTTGCAAGTCAGCTCAGCTCCTGGCAGGTACTGCCGTGGATGATGTGGACTCACTGACGGATGGCCACCAGAAGGGAGAGTAGCCGGCAAAAACATTTCCTTTCGTGCCACGGAGAGAGTTGTCCCAAGTGACGTTGAAGTTTTCCACAATATCCTCGTCAGGACGACTGAATATCTCACTCTGCAGGGTGTTAGAGCCGATATCAAGAGTATGAGCTTAGACGACATGCCTTGACAAAGTTCTTGAACATGTCAGCCCAGCCCCACCTACTACCGGTGAAATGCTTCCAGCGATCGAAGTCGCCGACGGACCCTCTGACAAACACCATTTGGTTGATAAGACTTCCGCCTCCAACGCCCCTGCCCGAAGGCAGTGCAATCGACCTGTTTCCAGTGCCTGCGGCCGGGGAACTCGTCAAATTCCAGTTGTACTTGCTGCCGGCCGCCGTACCCGCCAGGCCAGGGATCGTGATAATGTCCTCCTGACCGTCCCTGTTACGAGTCAGTTATCTCTAGTCAGGGAACCTGGGAATACTGGAGTCTCACAGCTGACCAGCCTCAAGCAAAAGCACTCGAAACTCTAGCGAGCCTGTTAGTTTGTGATGCGTCTGAAAGATGTTTGGGTATGCAATAGGTACCTCGACTCGCAGTCAAACGGTTGGCAAGTGTCGAGCCAGCCACACCGGCGCCGATGATAATATAGTCGTACACCTCCTCCCGGACAGTCGACTTGGGAGACCGACGCTGCACATCAGACGGCGCTAGTTGAGGACTGAGACCGGGCGACGGAGCTGACGGCATCGCTGCCAAACAGCCAGCCATGGCCAGGAGAGATATGAGATGCATGTCGATGAGTTTTTCCGATGTTTTCAGATGGGCGTGTGATGGCAATGCGGATGAGGATAGGCCAGACTTTGGATACCCGAGGAGAAGGGCGTAAATATAGGCAAAGTGAATGACGCCTCGGACTCACCGGGTTGACTTCAAAGTGTTTGTTGCTCTCTACATGAGGCGGAGCTAGATACACGCGTCAGGCGCATACGGCGTCCTCTCGTCCTCTATCATGAAGTCCCCGACGCCAGTCGTGATCCATGGGTCGCCGAATGCTTGAACCTTGTCATGGGTCTTGACCTTGAAGGATGCCATCTCCGCAAGAAGATGGTCCGAATGCATCTGCAATACCTCAAGCGGAGCATGTGGGGAGCTTTCGAAGTGTGATGTGGCACGCCGATGGACATGTGGGACGCTTCAAGGCCTCTTTGGTTGTGCTGTGCCCGAAACTTGCGATGACAAGACAATCAGAGGCCGGGGAGTTCGATGTGGTGTCACAATAACACAGCCTCGAGCCGAACAGATAGGCTGAACTCAAAGCCATTGACAACTCCCTACCGGGCCAGTCTTGCCATGGGCACCAATAGAGACCCTTGGATCAAGTCCGGGGTTGAGCCCGATCTGGCGGTACCACGGCCTCCCGAGGAGTCTACGAGCTAGCAGCGGCTGCCGCAGACCAGGCACCACGTGCTCATCTTCGTCGGCACTGCAAAGCTCCTAAATGGCTGCCTAACTTGCTGCCAATGTCCGCTGTCTCTTGGGATTTGACGCGCCAACGACTGCGCCCTCATGTAATGCCATGCATACGTCACCCGCAAGATGACTGATATAAGCAGTGCCAGCCACCAGTACGGCATGATCCAATGTCCGACGGCCGAATGCGATTTCCCGAGGGCGGAAACCAGTTTGTCTGTATTTCTGTGAAGCCAGTTCGCGATTGTGCCGACTCTCCGAACCCGGTAGAAAGGGGAACTGAGTGAAAGTCCGTCTGGCTTCTACAGAAGAGAATCCGCACGTAGCATTGCTCCGACAGAGAGCAGGTTTGGCTGTATCCTCACGCTGTTAGTGGAGAAGAATATTTACACTACCAGCCCCAACCCCAAGCAAGACCTCGATGACTCCGCCAACGCCATCCCAACGATCATAGTATTCAGATCACACGAGTGGTGGGGAGGCCTGTGTTGTCGACAACAGCGCAGGCGCCCTCCTTCGGATTCCATCACTGGAGGGCCCATTGCGACACCACGACAGATCTGGTCTCGGGACCTGGCACCATGAATTCGGCGGTGGGGTTTGAAGGCTAGCAACAGAGCTGCAGACACTGGTTGATAAGTCTGACTTGGGCAATGAAGCCTCAATTAGAAAAGGCAATATGAATACTTCATGCTTCAGAATCGCGGACTTTCGACTCTCCGAATTCGGGAGGTGGCTGTTGGATGAGCCTGTAGTACGGGTAGAGACCTTGCACCACCCGGCATACAAAATTGCACGACCTGACCGTGATACAGATAGACCCGTGGTTCATTCCCGATTGTCGACTTGATATGCTCCAGATTGTGAGACATGTCAATTCTAGGGGTTGTCGTGCTTTCACTTGGACATGGTCGCTAGCTCGGCGGTTGGCTACGGCAGCCCCCCACGACTTGGCTGCGACTCATATCGAGCCAAACCCTGGCTCTGCAAGTTACGCATTGCACACATTTCTTTCCATTCGAAAGTCACCCACCCACTGTAAGCTGAGAGGTGTTCGGCATGCATTGCCTGCTAGCTTCGTGAAGAAGAAGAAGAAGAAGAAGAAGATGAACAGCCTCTGCGCCAACACTGACAGTACTGAAAGTATCGCCAAGCAGTACCGCTAGAGAAGCACTCAATAGCCGCTCAAGGCTTAAGGGCGTTAGCGTCACATTTCATTCCACAGTAGCGCGGCATTGCGTCATCATGGTCTGTTGCATCCACAAGCGGGAAGCAGCCATGTCCTTGGCTGCTTCCCGCTTGCAACAGTCCAACCGAACCAGAACAGTCAGTTACCACCGGATCACAGACACAGACGCAGCTTCCAAGACGAGCCCAAGGCGAGCCCAGAAAGGGCCCAGATGCCCTAAGCCACGTCCAGACCAATGGCACGTCCCGACCAAGGGCCACCGTGATAGCAACATTGTGCGGCCATCGTCATGGGCCTCCGCGTCTGCTGCACTGCATCATTGCGCCCGCCTTTCTCTTCGCTGGCGGTCTGGGCAGCGTACTTTTAAGGTTTATTTCAAGGTTATTCGATCCCCTCGGTACTTCGATCCGCCAGCCTTCCAGGCACATCCCCACGTGTACCTCGTCCCCCTTGGGCCACATCACGCCCTGGCACACAGACTAGGCCCAGGCCGGGGCGACGCCCCAGCAGCACCAGCAGCAATCACAACACGGGCAAACGTCAGCCTGGCCCCGACCACCGTCGGTCTTGGTATCGTCTCGTCAAGCCCTTGGCATCCCGACGCTGACGTATCCGTTCTCTGCATCCTCACGCGTCTTGTTTTCGCCTGACGTTGGCGACTGCTGGGCACGATGGCTTTTCCCTTTGCGATCCATGTCCACCCTCGTCCTCAGTGCTCTCTCCGTCCCTGCTGGCCCTCTTGATCTTCCTTGAACTCGCTACCGTCCCTAACGTCTCACGACACCACGAGGATCCTCCGCCATCCTGCCGTGAGACAATCATAGCAGCAGCAGCAGCAGCAGCAGTGGCAACCGCCCACTTCATGGCTGAACATCCCGTGCGCGACGCCAACGGCGATACCCAGTACTTGAACGACGACGAGATCAAGAAGTTTCTCGATGATCTCGACCACAATGACGACGGCTACATTGACTACAATGAGGTGGAGCAGAAGCTCGACGCCGCACACGACGAGCTCACACCCGTCACGGCCGCCCACCATGTCACCAAACGCGATCACGATTCTGAAAATGATCACATCCGCCATGCCTTTCTCCGCAGCATGATGGGCTCGGAAGAGCAGCGCATCCCGCGCGACGAATTTGCCAAGCGCGTCAAAGAGTGGAAAATTCCCTCCCTCGAGCAGGCCAAAAAGGAGGAGAAGCAGGAGAAGCAGTACATGAAGAGTGTAACGGTGTGGCGCCGCATCCGCGCCTACTGGGCCGTGCATGGCCCCGAGATCTGTTTCCTCGCCCTCGTCATCGGTATGCAGCTGGCCTTTGGCATCTGGCAGCTCGTCAAGTACCAGACGACACCGGCGTACCGTGCTGCCTTTGGCTGGGGCGTCGTCATGGCCAAGACGTGCGCCGGCGCCCTCTACCCGACCTTTTTTTTCCTCATCCTCAGCATGTCGCGATACTTTTCCACCTTCATGCGCAAGTCCTACTATGTCTCACGCTTCTTCAACTGGGATCTTTCGCAAGAGTTCCACATCCGCATCTCCTGCGTCGCCATCCTCCTCGCGACATTGCACGCCCTGGGCCACCTGACGGGCTCCTTCGTCAGTGGCAGCGACCCCAACAACGAGACCGAGGTCGCCTACCTGCTGGGCGACGACATGGTGCCCCGGCCGTACATCGAGTACGTCCGCTCCGTCCCCGGTGTTACGGGCATCACAGCTCTCGGCTGCTTCTACCTACTCTCCCTTCTGAGCATCCCGCAGGTCCGTAGGTGGAACTATGAAGTATTCCAGCTCGGCCACCTGCTGATGTTCCCTATCATCGGCCTCATGATGGCGCACGGGACCGCCCATCTCCTGCAGTGGCCCATGTTTGGCTACTTCCTCGCCTTCCCCACCCTTTTGGTTGTCGTGGAGCGCGTTGTCCGCGTCGTCCTCGGTTTCCACCGCATCAAGGCGACCATGAAGTGCCTCGACGACGACACGGTCGAAATCACCGCCATCATCCCCAGCGAGCGTCTCTGGAGGTACAAGGCCGGACAGTACATTTTCCTCCAGGTGCCAGAGATTAGCATCTGGCAGTGGCACCCCTTTACCGTTTCTGTTTGCATCGGCAACAAGATGCAGGTGCACATCAAAACGGATGGTAACTGGACCGGCAGACTGCGCAAGCTGGGCGGCGACGCGGGCGAGTCTGAGATTGAGGTGGGCATCAACGGGCCCTTTGGCGCGCCTGCCCAGCGTTTCTACGAGTTCAACCACTCGGTCATCATCGGTGCCGGGATTGGCGTCACGCCCTTCTCCGGCATTCTTGCCGATCTGCAGGCTCACGACGACATGTCCCATGGCGGTCCCGCCCATCTCGAGGCCGGCCACCTTCAGGATCGCCACGACTCCGATGCCACGGCTGCAGACCCTGCCGATGCCTCGGGCAAGTTCGAGAAGATCACTGGTGGCGATGGCATGTTGCTCGGCTCCGACGAAGCCAAGAGGAAAAGGGCCAACGATTGCAGCTCTCAACAAAACGACAACGACAACGAGACGCGTCCTGAGAGGGACGAGTTTGTCAACGCCGACACGATCAATACGAGTCGCCGCCCGGAGGCCGGCAAGTCGCGCGACTTTGCCGATGACTACCGCCGCGTCGATTTTCACTGGATGGTCCGCGACAGAAACTACCTCTCGTGGCTTTCCGATCTCCTCAACGAAGTGTCGCGCAGCCAGGAGTGGCATCGTGAGCACGAGGACCAGCCGCACCTCGACATTCGCATCCAGACGCACGTCACGGCGAAACGCAAGGACATTGTCACCCACGTCTACCGCTGGCTGCTCGAAATGCACCGCACCGACGACCACCCAGCTAGCCCCCTGACTGGCCTGTTGAATCCGACACACTTTGGGCGGCCCGACTTTAACGATATCCTCGACAGACACTACGACGAGATGAGGGCGTTCCGCCGGAGCAAGAGGGAGGAGGCGCGCGGAGAGAAGCCTGGCAGCAGCGCGAGGCGTGAGGGAGCCAGCGACGCAGAGTACTACAAGGAGGACGAGGAGCTCAAGGTCGGCGTTTTCTACTGTGGCGCGCCAGTCGTAGGCGAGATTCTGGCGGACAAGTGCAGCGAGCTCACGACCAGGGGTCGGCATGACGGCAGCAAGATTGAGTACCACTTTATGATTGAGGTGTTTGGATAGACAGGTCGACAGCGATACATGATGAAGCGCAGTCTTTTCGGCTGGATGACTGTATACTTTTGTTTCTCATTAATAACTACTATCGAGCCGTTTTTCTCACTTGTTCATGTTCATTTCCCAGACCACACTACCTAGGTAAGGTACTGCGAAAAATATTCTCGAGCACCTTGAGTCCAGCCCCACGCACCGCACCGTCCTTCACTCCCCCCCCCCCCTCTCACAGCTTCGCAGCCCGCCGAGCCCAGACCGCTCCGGCACCTGCACGACGACGCTGCCGTCCTGGCCCGCCCCGAAGACGACCTCCTGGCAGTCCTCGTCGGCGACGCCGTTGGCAAACTGCGTCACGACAAACTCGACGCTCGTGGCCTGCGGCCCCAACGCCACCATGGGCGCATGCCAGGTGCCGGCGCCGTACGTGACGGCCTGGCCCGTCGTCGCGACAAAGGCCCGGAGGCCGGCGAGATCAGGCACGCCGCGACCGGGGTAGCCGGAGGTTCCGGACGCGGATCCGGCGACGGCGGCCGGGTCGGGGTTCGGCAGCCCCTCGTCCGCGGGACCGGCGGCCCTGCTCGGCGCCACGATGACGAGGTAGCCGGCGGCGGGGCTGCGGTCGGGCCCGGCCAGCGGGGCAAAGGTCTGGGTGGTAAAGGGGTGGCGCTCGAGGATGCGCACGCGGAAGAGGCCCGGGCCCTGGTGCACGACGGGCGTGTAGGGCAGCAGCGTCGAGATCGGGGGCGGCGCCGGCGGGTGCGGGTGGTCGAGGGGCCGCGCGGCGCACACGAAGAGGTTGAGCACCGGCTGGGCGGGCGTGCCGGACGGGGCCGTCGCGTAGTGGTTCGCCGGCACCGAGGGGTGCTGGTACTTGATGGCCGTGCCCTGGTTCGCAGACACGGCGCGCAGGGCGAGGTGCGGCGGCAGCGTCGCCGAGGGGGCCACGGCCGGGTGCGGGTTCTGGATGACGTCGCCAAACGGCGCAAAGGCCGAGGGCGTCAGGGGCACGGCGGGGATGGTCAGGTTTTGGCCGTCCAGGGAGAGCTTGATGGGCGGCATGGCTTTTGCGGCGAGGGCGGGCAGAAGATGAAAAGGGGAGAAACGTCTCTTGTGCCACCGGCCTTGTGAGTGAGGTGATGATAATCTGGTTGATGATGATGATGATGATGATGATGATGAAAATGGCGATGCTGTAAGTGACGTGGATGAGTGGTGTTGAGGAGGTGAGTCGAGGTAGCTTGAGCTCGAGCTTAAGCTTGAGCTTGGACGTCTACAGCTGTCCCCAGCTGCCAGATTGAGGGGGCCGCACGTGCAGACCGAGGCCCCCAACACGGGGAAGTATCTCTCTTCTAATCACAACGAACGCCAGCAGCCTAGACAGATGCCTCTTGTGTTGTCTCTCGTGAAACGAAGCACTGCAAGTATGCAACCCCATCCACGAGGCAGAGAGTCCTCACTGTGCATGCATGACCCAATGAACGTATTCTTGGACCCTATTCCCAGGGCAATGCCGAACATGCCTTTCCTTCAAGACCTCTCAACAATAACTGACGGGATGGAGCCACCTACCATGATAGATGCGAGCGAACCTCAGAGTCAGCATTCGTTCATCTTGCAGCGGCCAGAACATGTACGCCGACGCGCCAGCTGTCCTCATAGCCAGCTGAACATGCAACATGTGCAGCCCCAGGCACAGCACGGTCATGGCCGCATCCTTCCATCAGAGCGGTGAAGAAGCCGTCATTCCCGGCAGATGTTCCATGATATGATTTGTATATGCGGAAAGATACAAGGTGAAACCTTCGGCCATCCCTTGCAAGAATTGCAACGAGCTAGATCCGACACTACCCCGCATCCTGCATTGGTTCGACGCAGCCGCAGAAGAAAGCGCAGATCCCAGGGAGGCCATCGGGTGTAAATTTAGGAAACCCGTGTGTGTGTAAGTCAACGTGCCCGGTAAACCACCAGCACTATCTTGCTTGTGTGCAACTGAACCCCGATCGATTACCGTTCCCTCGGAAGGTAATCCCAAGAACCCATTATGAAATCCATACAGCTTATGCTCCACGCCCTTCCAACAGACAAAGGGAAACAAAAGACGATTCCACGTGACATCATTAAATCCAGCCACATCGGTGGCACCCTCGTCTACAGACCCGAGTCGGACTGTGGCCAGACGGCCGTCGGCTCATAGGCTCGCCACTTCTTGCAATTCGGCTCCAGGTTGGCGAGGTTGACCGTCTTGGGAATGTCGCCCTTTCTCTCGAGGAACATAACGCTGAGCCCGCGCGACACATGCCAAGCGATGTGACAGTGCAGCAGGTGCGCTCCCGGGTTGTCCGTCTGGAACGCGATGACGAGATGTCCGCCGCCTGGCAGCTCCGCTACGTCCCGCCGTATGGGATTGTCAAAGTTGAGCGAGTTGACCCCTGCCACCCGATCAAACTCGCCGTCGCCCGCGCCGAGAACGAGAAAGTCGTGCCCGTGAAGGTGCATTGGGTGTGGGATGGGCCCAAGGTTCTGAAGGACCCAGAACGTCCATACGTTCTTCTGCGCAATGTCGATGACGTTGGCTTCCCGCGGCCAGTCAAAGTCGCCCTCGCGGATGTACTCGAGGATGGGCCTGTCCCACTCAACGTTGATGCTGGAGCCGTTGACCTCCCACCGAAACACGGCAACGTCGTCAATGACGGGTGTCTTGAGGTTGACATCAAGGTAGCCCTGGCTCTTCAGGAACTCCTTCTTGGGTGCTCTCTTTTGACAACCGGGCTGAAGCCCACCGTGTCGCTGCAGACTGCATTCACAGGTGTGCCTGGGTTGGTTGGCTGCTTTGTCTTCGGCGCGCCAGCATAACTGAAGATGGCCGCGGGCTGCTTGATGCGCGTCGTGCCGCAGAACCTGCTGCTTGCCAGCGTCGCGTTGACCAGTAGTTCGCCACCTTTTGGTTCGCTTCAATAATGACATCGTATCGCTGGCCTACCGTCATGAAGAGCGTGTCCTTCTTCACCGGGACCACCGGAACGAGGTCGGTTTCAATGACGGTAAACGTGTGTCCTACCATGGAGACGGTAAAGGCATTGTCTACCGACGTATTGATGAGACGTAGGCGGTGCTTCTTGCCAGGCTGAAGCGTCGTCCTCGAGTACTTACCACCACCTTGGGCATTGACATGGGTGCCGTTGAACAGTACGTTGTCGCTGTCGGGCGGCGGACCGTTGGAGACCAGCTCTGCGCGCCGCTCGAGCCTGTCCGCCGTCTCGTAATACCAGTCCGTGATTGAGAAAGGGCCGAGGTCAACGTCGTAGTTGGCAGACGCCGGTCCGTTAATCTGTATGGTGCCGACGACGCCATTGCCATACTGCGAGGAAAAGTGAGAGTGATACCAGGCCGTACCATACTGATGCATGCGGAATAGGTACGTCTTGCTCGCGCCGGGTGGGATGGGACATTCGGTGACCCCATTGGCGCCATCCTGGTCGTTTGTGTTCTTCTGCCAGATGCCGTGCCAGTGAATGGAAGTGCTGGGCGCTTCAGTTAGTCTCAACGTGACCTGAGAGCGCCGATTGCATGCAAGGAACATACCCATTATGCTGCAGCTGGTTGTGGACGTTGATCTTGACCCAGTCACCCCAATCTGTTTCCTTGCGTCAGGGTCAGATCGACAGGGTGAGAGTGGAACTTGTCTCACCGGCAACAATCGTCGGACCAGGAAACTGGCCGTTGATCAGCATGGCAGGCTTGCTGACACCGTCGGCCGAGGAGAAGCTTGATACATTGGTGATGGTCAAGTCATACTGCAAGCAGCGTCAGCTTCACGCATGGGGCGCTGCAGCCTCCTTTCACATACCGTCCTGGTCTTTCCAGTATCGGGGATTTTGGATGATGTATCCGTAAATATATCAAAATTATCGCGCCAGCAGGCACGGTTCTTAGGGCCGTGTTGTCCACAGCCATATTTTCCAAAGGGCTGGAGAGGCGGGTCGGTAGCGGGCATGGCCGACGTCAAGCCGGCGACCCAGCAGGCCACAAGGCTGTAGCAGATGAATCGGAGAGACATAGTCAAGGAGAGATGAAGAGAGTGTGTGATGTTGGTGATGAGACAAGTAAATTTCCCATGTTTGCGGTCCGGGGAAACGATCTTAAATAGGTAAACGCTCACTTGCAACGAGAACATCTCTCCGCGAGCTGATACCCAGAACTTTGGAAACAACCAAGGCTCGTATGTCTTTCGGCCGCTCTGCCGCAGAGTTGTGAGCGTTCGAGCCTTGCCAGGCGTGGCGTAGACCGCTTGCAACTCGAGCTCACCTCGAGTCCAGAAGAAAAGGGCATGGGGCCTGAGACATGCCGAACCCCTGATCCCTGGCCACCAACTAGAGCTTTGACGCCTCTGGGGATTCGGTGAATAAACATTACCTGAGAAGCTTGTGCGTATTACGATCTTGGGTAAGACAAACGCTTACAAGTACCTAGGGCTGCCGCTGCATGACAAGCGTGGCGCGTCACTGGAGCTGCCAGTCGCATGTCACTTGAGCTATCAAACAGCATGCCAAGGCCTGCGGCAGAGTGTCTTTCCGATGGATTCCAGCCCTCAACGGCTGCGAGACGCATCTGACCATGACTATGGGTGCTGAACGGAGGAGGGCCCCTCGGAAAGGGCCCGCGTACTTCCACCACGAGAAGAGCAGACATGGCCATCTGAACCTGTCAGCATCGACCGATCCCTGTTCCCAGAGCACACCCGTGTCCATCAGGCACACAAAAAGAAAAGAAAAAGCAGGGGAGTGTCTACGACGAGCTGAAGAGTGTGTGCATCCTTTTTGACGGAAAGAATCAAAATCGGCGACAGTGGCCCCTGCAGAATCGGTCACTTGTAGGCCCCACCGCATGCTGTGTAGCCACGGCTATCGATTGTCTTGATTCTGGTTGCTTCGGTTGAGGTGCTCACTCGGAGGGAAAGTTTGGGCCGGCTGCGAATTGGGCTGAGGACTCGGTCCGAGTCCATGAGGTAGTGTTGATGATCGCGCGAGGCGCATGGAGTTGAGAATAGATCAACATGGGCGCCGGACGGCCGGTTGTGCCCAGACGTGAAGGGCTGTTAGCGTTGCAACTATACGAGGTGATCATCGCTGTCCCGACACGCCGGAGCCGGGCCACTACACAGACAGGCGAGTAGGGACTGAAGTGCGGCATGACGGCATGGGCACGCGCGCTGGATACGGGCAGCTGAGGCACCTCGTTGGCTGTCAGAGAAGACCATCGCCGGTGAGTGAGGTCGAGTAGTCAGACTGACAACTGGGACGTCATGATTGGGTACGCCGAGCTGAGCAAGGTTCAGCATGAGGTGGGTTAGGAGGGGTGGGCGGGCTCTCGGCCGCAAAGGGGTTGAAGCGAATGAGCAGAAGAAGCAGCCCGGCTTTCCGAATGCACCTAGTGTGAAGGATGCTGCTATTCTGAACGACTCTGGAGATCAGACAAAGGCGGTCGGCCAACGGTGCCTACGAACAAAGAGACGTTGAACGGCCCCACCTCCACCCGGGAAAGCAAGAGCTACCTGGGCACCACAAGCGAGGACCTGCGTACCGTAGCTCACCTGCGCTTGCCCCTGCTATTTTGGCTGACTCACTTACTGCATCCAATCACGATGAAGCGGCTCCCTCTCCTGGCGCCGACCTCGACTCCTTTTGCCCCTTTTGGCAATCACCACCAGCGGCAGCCTCAAACGCCCACTCACCTTATGCCGCCTGGGCTGCAGCTGCCTCATGCAGGCAGTGCCATGCCTACACGCATCCGCCACTGCCCTGGACACCGCCTCAGACCATGTCGCCTCAGACCGTGTCGAGGCTGCTACATGGCCTCATGCCGTGAAAGCGTTGCAAGACAACCCCCATTCATTATCGGGAACAATGCAGTCAGTGCCTCGTACAAGACTCTCTCGGTGAGGTACCTTACTTTTCACCGGACCAGCTTCGTGCCGCTGCGGCATCGGCTGATAGACTTTGCCGAGCCCTTTGAACGCTACCTTGACAGACCATGTGCCCGAGACGGTAGATAGTCCAGGCCAGATATCGAACCACCAACCAGCTGTGTTCATATAATTATGAGATAGAGAGGTGTGTAGGGCATCCGCTGGCTCATTGGCTCAGCATCATCCGCGACCCTGAGGGCGGGAGCGTCCCAAAGGCTGAGCGCTTCCCGCTTCTCGCTTCTCGCGTCTGATCAGGTCGACTGGCGGTCAAGTCGAGCCTTGCGCTGGAACCCGAACCCAGGTTCGTGGGGGGGGGAACAGGTTGCACAACAGCTATGCAGTTATCATCTGACAGCGGATCTTGTGCTTCTCAGGCAGGGCCCTGGGCGAGCTGAGCCATAACGATTCGATGAAGGCTGTCAGCTGCACCGGTGAGGCGTATTGAGGCACGAGTTTGTTTGGTGTGCGTGCGTGCGTGCGTGTGCATATATCAAATCGCCTCGATCCAATGAGGTCAGGACATTGTCCATTCCATATGGCTTACATAGCGGCATGTTGTGCAACACAGAAATGTCCTTGGCAGGTCACTCGACTTTCCTGTCATGGGTTGCCGCTATGCATACCCGCCGTCTGTTCTGGCTGAACGCGACATGATCAAAAATGAATATTGAACCATGTGGCGTCGTGGTAAAGCCTCTCACAACGAAAATCATGAAGTGTGACCTCTTGGACAGTCCTTGGCGACGATGAATGTCTCGGAAAGGGGAGTCCATTACACCTTCATGTATCTCACGGCAGAGCACTCAGCCAAGGAGACAGGTCTTCATGCCGACTACCGAGTGAAAGTATTGAGCACTTACTGGATGCTGCCACATAGGTCAACTGAGAACCTCATGTTGGTCGTGCTGCCCCTGTTCCGAGATGTCGCCAAGTTTGGTTCCAAAGATGCACAGAACTAGCTCGGCTGAGGTGTGGCCCAAGATTTCACGGAGAGTGCCGTGTTCAGGGCGATAAATGCTCACGTAGCTCTCCATGTTGACTGCAGGGGCACGTAAGCCCGCATTAGGGGACGACTGGAAAGTCTTGCCATTGGATTGCAAATCAGGCCTGAGCATGTGCTGGCACGTAGCATGTCAGCATTAGGCAGACATGATCCGAATTGACGCCAGCGACTCTGGCAAGCTCGTATGTTCCTGAATAGCGTGAGTCCCGACCTTCTCCGATGGTTCATGCTGAGAATCGCGAACCCCGAGAGGCTCGGTTTGTTGACGTGTGGCCATGGTAGACAGGATGACTAGCGGTCCGCGTGGGTTCGCAACCTGACACGTCCTGTGACGATGTGCTGACAAGCATGAGCATGAATATGATTGAGTTAGGAGGGATTCACAGTCAAGTGTAATTTTACGAGAAGGAAGAACATGTCTGCTGGCTCGAGATGATGCGCGTCGAGGTGGTTACACCAGGTCGTATTACATAAGCCAAGCAGCCTAGGCCAGTGACGCAACTGTTGCACTACACTGCGACCCTTATCCTTATCGTGGATCTGGCCTTGGCCTTGGCCTTGTCTTTGACAGCTTGCAGGTTGGTGGCACCTCGACGACCTTGTCGTGTCGCGCGCCCGAATCCCGCCAAACTTCCGAGAACGACGTTCTTTTTCGTCTCCGACTGATCGACGGTACTTTGTGAGATGACAGTTCGGTCATTGCAACCGCTGCTGCTGTCATCATGTCCAACTTTCTCTCCCTTTTAGGGTGGTCCTTTCTGCCCAACGTACGTTTCCCTCTGATCGCGAGGCGCCTTGCCTCGAGGTTGAGGTGCCTCGACCATCACCTGGCCATGCGCCGAGCTGCTCACTGACCTCTGCTGCAGTTCGTGACCGGCTGGACGCAGACCATCTACTACTCCATCACCATACGCGCCGGCGACCCGCGCCCCCAGCCCGGCTCGGCCAAGTACATCACGCACCGCCGCAGGATCCACTTCCTCGTCGTGTCCCTCTACCTCCTCTACACGCTCTACGAGGCCGACCACGAGCTGCGCCGCGACGGCAGCTTCTACTCGGACCTCGGCCTGTCGACGCTCGCCCCGGAAGACCGCGAGATCAAGTCACGCTTCCGCCGTCTCGCCGCCGTCCACCACCCCGACAAGTCCTCCGACGCCGACGGCGCCTCGCGCTTCATCCACCTCAAGCTCGCCTCGGACACGCTCCTCAACCCGGCGGCGCGCTTCGCCTACGACCGCTTCGGCCCCGAGGTCACCCAGTGGCAGCGCCTCAAACACGGTGCGCGACTACCTCGCCCGCGGCGTCTGCAGTCGCTGCTGCCGCACTACGCCGTCGCCGCCGCCGCCCTCTACGGCCTCGGCCTCCTCGGCTACCTTCGACTGGGGCCGCTACTG
>NW_003315038.1:1374865-1375855 GCF_000150825.1 Verticillium alfalfae VaMs.102
CTGACGTCCACCCGACCACGCGCCAAGCCTTTCTGCCCTTCAGTCATTGGCCTTGGCCGCAAGGGCCAGCATCCCCCTCTTCATTGCCTTTAACCAGCTCGGGCCCCTCAACGACGTCTTGCTCCACGGCCGGCCCGCGCCAACCCGACGGACGACGCCCCCCGCCCAAGAGAACCTGCACCAGGGCCTCGAGCGCCTCGACGCCCCTGGCCCACGGCCTCGACCCACGACGCCGCCAAGCTGCTGTCCATGGAGATGGGTGCCGTATGCCGGCGACGCCGAGGCCCTCGGCTCCGTCCGCGCCAAGGTCAAGGACTGGCTGGTCCAGAACACGATCCGCGCCGACCCCATGGTCAAGGACGCCGTGGGCAACTCCATCCGCAGGCGCCGCACCGACGCGCCCGCCGGTGCCAAGGGAACCAGGTAAAAGAGGGGGGAGAGGGGGGGAGAGGCTACGTGGGTGTGTGTTAATTGTAGACTGGTCTGTGATGAAACTTCATGGGCTGAATGCATCTTCTTTTTCCAGCATGATAGCGAGCGGCGATACAAAAAAGAAACAAATCAGGATAACTGGCATTGTATCCTTGATGCATTCGAGGTGGTTAAACTTGATGAAAGACACCTGGTGAGGGTGTAAACAAAGGCAACAAAGGAATTTCTCCTTTTGCCGTCGGCCGGCGTTGAACCCCCCAGTCCCTCCACGCGCTTCTACGCTTGCGCGCCCTGTATCGCATTGTAGAGGCATGCGCTCTCGGGTATTTATTAAGCTGCCTCTGGACCACCACACCATGCGTCACGGTATGGTGGTCCTGTTGGAAAGGGCACCGTTGCCGGGGGGGCATATACTGTTGAACCTGTTGCTGCCTTGGTTTTTTTTTCTTTTGGAGGGGGTGGTGAATGTGCTTGCGAGGAAGGAGCGCAACAGAAGATACAGGTACCCAGGAGGAGACCAAGTCCAGCGCCTTGAGCATTATCGTGATGCGAAAGTCA
>NW_003315038.1:1375955-1377317 GCF_000150825.1 Verticillium alfalfae VaMs.102
ATATATGTACGTCTATAAAAACAGTCGAACCCAAAGTATCCCAATCAACCGCAGCCCAGCAGCAGCGGTGCAGGACGCCAAGACGCCTTCAATGCAACAGACAAGTCATGTCTACCAAATGAATGGCCGTTCCCTCACTTTCCTGGTGAGGTGAAAAAGAGAAATACCAAAAGAAAAACCTGAAACATGGGGCGGAGCAGCAGGACGGCTCACAGTTCTTCCTGCCGGCCCGCGCGTTCTCCGATTAGGAAATCAAGACACAATGCCCGACAAAGGGCCAGCAAGGACCAGCAGGATCACACGCCAGACATGGTGATGGCCCGTCGTGCCGTCGCCGGGAATGTTGCAGCAATGACGGGACGCATGAGGCCCGTGACGCGGTTCAGGAAGCCTGCTACGCCGGTACGCCGGTGCCCGGCGCCGCGGACAGGGGCCGGGAAGATCTCCGGGGTGAAGGCGTACAGGACGCCGTACATGATGTTCTGAGCAAAGGCCTCGACGCAGGAGAAGAAGAGCTTCGCGTTGGGCGTCGTGCCGAACTCGACAAAGAGAAAGAGAAAGATGGCCGACACGAAGGTCGATATGGCGAGGGTGCCGCGGCGGCCGAGCCAGGGAGACTGGTGGTCGACAAGGTACGCGGCGAGGAGGGCGCCGGGGATGCCCATGATCGAGGTGATGGCGTAGTTGCGGTACGTCTCGGCCGAGATGGTTGTGCCCTCCTCTGCAGGCGCCTCGGCCCTGGCGCCGGCGCCGGTCGAGGGGTCCTCGCCGTGCTCGGAGAGGTACTGGGGGAGGAAGGCGTTGAAGAGCGGGTAGCCGAGGCCGATGGTGGCCCAGCAGAACCAGATGAGCATGGTCGCCATGCCGAGCGTCCTGTTCTGGAAGAGGGGCCGGATACGGTCGCCGGAGAACTTGCTGAGTTTGTCCTTCAGCACGCTGACTCCAGCGGGTCGGACCTCGTGGAGTTCGGGATGGGCGACGTCGTCGACGACGGCATTCATGATCTCTTCCGTCAACCACGTCTTTGCACCGTTCCTATAAGCGATGCCATGGACGACGGCAATGGCCTCGGCTTGGCGGCCCTTGGACAGGAGGAATTTGGGCGACTCAAAGAGATGGAACAAGAAGCAGCGGATACCAAACATGACCAGCGTCATGACGCCAATGATGAAAACAAAGAGGCGCCAACCTTGATCGGCGGGCCAGTTGGCGATGCAGTACCAGGCAATGAGCGAGGATACGAGCTGGCCGACGGGCCACCATACAGAGAGAAGAGTCAGCAGCGCGCTCGATGCGTCGGGAAGAAACTCGAGAAAGAGGGCACCGTCGACAGGGAGATTGCCGCCGACGCCGAAGCCAAGA
>NW_003315038.1:1377417-1386763 GCF_000150825.1 Verticillium alfalfae VaMs.102
AGCAGGTCCAGCCCCAGGAGGGGGCAAAGGAGACGAGGATGCCAAAGACGCTAGTGATGAGCAGGGTACAGTTGAAGGCGATGCGGCGGCCCAAGATGTCAGAGCCAATGCCCCAGATGAAGCTGCCAAAACATAGGCCGATGAAGACGGAGCTTGTCGTGTACCGCACCGTCTTGGTCGGCACGTCAAACTCAGCAGATAGCGATGGCAAACACAGAGAAACGCCCTGCGATGGTTAGCCAAAGATTGCGTGGTAAGGGGAACTCTTTCGTGCCCCGTCTCGCAAATGCTACTCACTTGCATCCAAAGGCTACGGACGAAAGGTTAGCAATAATGTCCACGATGGTTCTCTCCATGGGGCTTGACACAACGTACTTATCGGCAAACCAGCCAAAGCCGCAAAGAATGAACAGCTGCCAGTTGTATTTGCCCATGCCGATATCCTGGATGGCCTTGTTGATCAACTTTGACCTCACTGCCACGCTGTCAGTATGCTAGTGCATTCGTTCTCTCCTCATGAGTGAGTTGAGATCGTTTGGAGCATGGCCACTCACTCTCGTAATCCGTAGAGTCGCCCTTGCCAGCCCTCACTTCTCTCCGGAGACCCTCAATGCTGTACTCGGCCGCGCTCATCTCGAGCATGCCCTCGCTCTCCTCCCTGTCCTTTGGCGCATCGCCAGCGTCGTCGCCGGGAGATGGCGGGTCCTCAAACTCGGTGCGGCCGGTGCGCGCCGAGTGGCTGTGAAGATGGGCCTCCTCGAGAGGCACGACGACGCCGAGGTAGTCATCGACGGACTCTGTGGGCGCCACGGCGATGCGCCGGTACATGTACTTGAACATGACAGGCCAAGGTGAGGACTTGACGATGGGCGGGCCAGTGGAATGAATCAACGGACGAAGGAAGCAAGACAACGACGCAAAGGAGAGGAAGCCCAAACAGCAATCATGCAGAGGGAAGAAAGGGATGAAAGCGACAACGAACGGGACATATAAGAAGTGATGAGGAACCGGGACATTCGAAGCCAAATGGGCGCGAGGCTTGATACAGGGAGATGGGGCACGACACGGGCGGTTCCCTATAGGGCATGATGGGTGTAATGTGATGGGCGCAAGCAGCTGACGAAGCCCACGTGACCCTCCATCGCTGAGAACACGTCCAGCGTCTTGGCCACCGTTTCGCTGGTGGAGCCTGACCAATCTCAGAGGGACGCTGGCCGTCGTCACTCCCAGGGCACACCCCCAGGGCACGATTCCATCAGTCAGAACGCGTCCAGATTTAGGTAAAAGGGTCGACGCAGAGGGCACGACTTTTAGCAATGATTACGTCCTGGAAGCCCGCGATGCATACCGTGCCACGGTTCACGGGCGGGACGAGGGCAGGGTGAGGCGTGTCATCATCTGGTCCTATTGGATGTTACCCTAACATGCCCCAAGGCCCCCCAATTCCAGGGTCATGCCCCTGAAGCCGGGCATGGTTGATTACCACCTAGGTAGGTACCTTGCCTGCGCCAATTGCTCAGGACTGAAGGGCCTCAGAGGCAGTCATGACAACACCCCTTAGTGGTTCCTAAGCAGTGTCTGGCTGCCAAGGCCATAGAGCTTCAGATCCCCCAAAGTTCCGAATCGATAACATCACCGGCCATCACCCCGTCTATCCCGCTTGTACAGCCCAGTCACAGGCAACAACCCATCTGTCTTGCCCGTGGCCCTGTCCAAGCGCGACCTCCCACGCAGGCTGTGCAATCGTAATGACGACGCCCTTGTGAACCTCGGCCTTCTTCGCGAGACCCGTCAACTTGCCCTCGCCAGCCAGCATCAGCCTCATCGAGCGAGACATGCCCTCCGCCTCCGCTTGAAGCTGCCGCCCTCTGACCAGATACATCACGCCCCCGGCCTCGACCTCCTCCACGACGAACTGCACGGCCGTCTCCGACTGTCTCTCATGCCTCCCACTCCACCCCTTGACCTCGGCGAGCCATGACTGCATCTCTGCCGCGAGCTTCCCGGGATGTACCTGACCCCGCGTCTCTGCGGCGAGAAGGCCTCCGGCAACCCGTCCGGCTTCGGCGCCTCGACCTCTGGCGCGCGAAACCGCGGCGGCCGATGGAAAGTAGGCTGCTGGATGCGGGCGGCCGCCGCATCGGCCAACTCTTCCCCTTCTTTTTCTTCGTCGTCGTCGTCATCATCATTGTCTGACGCCTGCTTTCCGCCTCGCAAAGGCGTCACCGGCGCATCGAGCATCATCTCATCCTCATCTCCGCGCACATCGCGCTCGTCCAAAGTTCGTATTTCGCCGTCCCTGTACCCATCAGACACCTGCGAGCCCCCCTCTTCCGATTCGATCTCAACCCGCCTCCTCTTCGGCGTCGGCCCCTCGCTCCCGGGGGTCGAGTCCCGGATCTGTTCCTCTTCGTCTTGTTCTTCCTCTGCGTCTCCCTCGCGTCCCGCCTCCTCTTCGGAATCGGAACGCTCCTCCGCCGACGACTCATCCTCGATAGACCCGCCCAACCCCTCCCTCACGCCCGTCGGCGAGCTGTCGACCCCATCATCGACAATCGCCTCCCTCTGCCGCCGCGCCGCGCTCGTCCCCGGGAACCCAAACCCGGGCACGAACCCCTGCGCGCTCGACGGCGGCCGCGGCGTCGACGCAAACGAAGAAGAGGAAGGAGCCGCGAACCGCGGCGTCGCGTGAAACTTTTGCTGTTGCTGCTGGCTGCTCACGGCGGTGGCGGCGCCGCTGGGCTGGAACTGCCGCGGGTGTCCGGGCGTCGTCGTCGTGTCCCGCGACGAGGGCGGGTGTCTCTTGGCGAGGAGGAACTTTCGGGGGTCCGGTGTCTTGTGCGTCCTACCGCATGAGCTTGTGAAACAGACCCTACATGACGCGAGAGAAAGGCGCGACGCAACGTACAGAGGGGGGTTGACCGGGTGTCATGGTGCTGGGGACAGCATTGTCCGTTGGTGAATGACGTCCGCGTACCAAAGGTGAGAAGGGTGGGAAGATCAGGCCCAGCCAGCTGCGTGGGGGTTCAGGCGCGATGCGGCTCTTGTTTCGATCATCGCTGGAGTTGAGACGAAATATGGTGCTCTCTTCAGGTCGGAGGGTGGACAATGGAGGGGGAAGGTGAGTTATCGCGCGTTGGGGAGGGAGCGCGTTTGTGTAGAAAGAGCGACGTCACGATCCGATGCGGCGCCTTCGACGGCCCTAGTCGATCACTGGTGGGGCAGAATGACCCCCTGTACGTGCCTTTCCCTGTACATGCCTTTAGGGGTCCCATTCATCACCACGAACTTCGCTCTTCACTTCACCAGGAACTTCATCTCACCAGGAACTTCTTCAACATGGCAATAAAAATTGAGTCAATACACATTTCAACATTCAGACCGATCAAGTCAAGACCGTGCAGAGCCCCCAGACAGACTCGTCTGCCAACGCTATGAAACCCCCCAACGCCATGCTTCCTAAACCATGCCTACCCAAGTGAACAGGCTCTCACTCAAACTTGCCGGATCCAAACAGTCCACCCACAGCCTTGCCACGCTTCTCCGCGCCACGCAGCTTCCTCGCCTCCCTCCTCTGATCATGCTGCTGAATCACCGCCCTGCGCTCCGTCTCGCGCGCCAGGTAGCTGACGCCAGACTTCTTGCTCGCCGTCTTCCTGATCTTGCCCTCATCGCCGAACCCACCGCCCGACAGCCCCTTCGACGTCGACGTCGCGCTCGTGCTCGTGCTGCTTGCCAGCGAGTTGGTCGTCGCCCTGCGCAGCAACGCCGGCACCTTGAAGCCCGAGGCTGATGTGGTCGAGGAGAAGGCAAGCTTGGTGCTGGCTGACAGGTTCGATGACGAGTCACGCTTCAGCGACATGCGGTCGATGACGGCGTGCTTGGGTGCCGCCGTCCTCCTGGGGTTCACCTTGCCGGGGCTCGTGTTCTCTTTGTTGCTCTGCGCCGTCGAGGGTCGTTCGTCCTCAGCCTCGCTGTCCGAGTCGACCCCCGTGGCGGCGATGAGCAGGTCGTTCGGGTCCTCAAGCAGGCTCGAGACAGACTCGCGAATCTCGCCAATGTTGGACGGCTTCCTGCCCTCCTTGTTGCGACGCGGGTTGGTGGCCGCAGCTGCGCCGAGAGGCTTGACGTTCTCGGCAGCAGGCTGGCTGTCCGGCACCGTCTGCTCTTGCGACTGCGACTCGTCCTCGGCCTCCATGGGTTCGGGCCCCATGTCGAGGAAGTCCATCTCTTCGTCACTTCCGCGGTCCTCAATCGTGCGCATAAACGCCTGGTTGCCAGGGTTTTCGGCAATCTTCTTGATGCGCTCGTCCGTGAAGAGAGCCTTCTGCATCTTGGCGAACTGCCTGCGCTTGAGGCGACGACGGGCCTCGCCGCCGTCATCCGAGTCGGAAAGGTCGTAGTCAGCACCCCTCTTGCGGCGGAGCATGCCCGTCGTGAGGTCGTGGAAGAGCTTGTCAACCTGCTGTTCATCGCGTGCACGTTCACGTTCCCTTGATCCATGTCAGTTGTGCCATCATCAGTGGCGTCGCTGGGAAAGGTGTCTACTCACGCGTAGAGCGCTGCGATCTTGCGCTCGTCGCCATCCTTGCCAGCCTCGTCGTCAATCATCTCCTTGACGGACGCCGCGTCATCATCGTCGCTGCTGTCCTCGCCGTCGGCGCCTCCGAGGCCGGCATATTCATCCTCGGACTCGTCGGCTTGCTCCTCGAACATGTCCTTGGCCTTGCTCTTCTTCTTGTTGAACTCTTTCAGCTTCTTCGCCTTCTTCGCAGCTGCTTTCAGGGCATCAAAGGCGGTGGCAGACGACTTGACCTCGGCATCAACGGCCACGCCAGAGTTGGAAGCAGATGTCGCTTCGGGTTCCTCTGCGATGTCCTCGATCTTGCGACGGAGACGTCCTCTGCGAACAAGGGGCGAGTCCTGAACAGACTCCTCCACATCTCCGCCCGGAGTCTGGGTCTGGTTGGTCGAGGGTGGAGCCTCGAAGAAGCGCTCTCGCAGAGGCGTGTAGTCCTGGAGGCCGCCATCCTGGGAAGCGTCCATGTCGACCTGTGTCGAGTTGAGTTCATCGCCACGCAGGAGGCTGTCGAATCCGTGCATCTGAGACTGGGTGTAGTGAAGCTGGATGCCCTGGGTCTCAGCAGCCTGCTGGGTGGGGACCTTCTGCGTGTCGCCAGACTGGCTGTCGAGAATCATGTCCTCGTCAGGCTGCGTCTCCTCGTCAAAGTTGGGGAAACCACCAAAGGTGGGCATGGGCGATGCCATTGACCCGCCCCCAGGCATGTCCTGGCTGTCGTCCATGGTGCCAGCGAAGATCTGGGTCAGTCCCAGGCCTGCGGGGCCAGTGATGGGAAGACCAGGGATGAAAGTCTTCTTAGCAGAGCGGAGAACCGAAGTCGGCATGGCGGGTGAGTTGTTGCTGGCAATGACCGGCGACACGTGGCTTGTCGTCTTGGGCTTGGGAGTAGCCTCGACCATCTCAGCTTCCTCGTCTTCGTCGTCAGAGATGACGTGAGCATTCTTCTTTGATCGTCGAGCGTTGCGTTTGGGAAGCGCAGCCTCCTCATCGGAGCCGGCTTGCTCCTGCTCGTCACCAGAAGCTTCCTGCTCGGCACCGGAGCCGGTGTCGGTCTCTTCTGCTTCGTTGTCGACCAAAGCGCCCTCGTCTTCGGAGCCAGAAAGTTCAACCTCGGCCTCGTCCTCCTCGTCCTGACCCTCATCGGAGCCCTCGTAATCGTCGTCGTCCTCGCTGTCATCCCAGGCCAGCGGGTCCAGCTCGCCGTTCTTCATCTTGATGCGACGCTCTTCCTTGGCGGCTTCCCTCTCCCTCTCCATAATCTCTTCGGCTTCCTTGCGCGCCTTGGTGACAATGTCCTCAACTTCCTGCATCTCCTTCTCACGCTCTTCAGCTGTCTGCACAACGATGCCCTTGGCCTTGAGCGCCTCGAGTCGGCGCTCGCGCTCGAGTTTCGCCTGCTGGCGGGCGCGCTGGTGAAGCATGAGTCCGAGCTCGCCAGAGGTCATTGAGGGCTTGCCCTTCTTCTGGCGGACCTCCTTGCCGGGCGACTTGACCTGGGCGAGAAGACGCAGAGCGTGCAGAGCCTGCGCCTCGTTGGTCTTCTTCTCAGGGACCTTGTCGAAGACGGCGTCGATGCGTGTCGTGCGCTTGGCCACGGCAACCTCGAGCTCCTCGTCCGAATCGAGGCTGACCTGGTTCACAGATACCTCGGGCATCTTGACACGGAACTGACGCTTCGTCGCGGGTGCTTTGGTTGCGGGCTTAGAAGGAGAGTTGACATCAATTTCTTTGCCCTTGGCCTTGTCTGAGTCTTGCGGGGCACCATGTAGAAGCTCGGCCAGAGACGGCAAGTCATCCTCGTCGTTTTGTGCTGGGGCGGCGGCAGGCTGGGCGGTCGTGGCAGCGTCTTTGGCCGAATCATCCGCAGGGGGTGAGCTGGGCGGCGTGTCGTTGTCGTCCTTCATGTCGACGTCAGAGTTATGAGCCGAGTTGGGCGTGCCAGGACGGCTAGAGCTGGTCGTCTTGGGCTCGGGAGCGGGCGCGGCAGCAACAGCGGCAGCGGGGGCGGTCCTGAAATTGAAGCGCTCAAAGAGGCTTGCCTTTGTGATCTTCTTTCTTGTCTTGGCCTCGTGGGCCAATTGCATGTTACGTGCCATGCGCTGCGTCTCGCGGTTCATTTCTTCCATGGCCTTCTTGCCAGCCTTCCTGGTGGGCCTCGCCATTTGCGAGAGCTGGCGGCCGCCCTCGTCGTCGGTGATACTCGAGACATTTCCGTCCGAGTCCTCGAGAATGTCGAGGTCGGCCTGGCGCGCCATTCTCTCCCGCCTCTTCTTGTCCTCTTCTGCCTCGCGTGCCAGCCTCTCCTCGCGTTTGCGCTTGACAAGGGCTGCAAAGCGAGAGCTCTTGAGGTCGGGCATGCTGTCATCCGAGCCCGAGTCCGAGGCGCCAGCTTGTTCTGCCGGCGCAGGCGTCTGGTAACGGGAGACAAACAGACCTGGGCTGGAGCTGGCGGCAGGACTCTGGTCCCTGGGTGTGGTGGCTTCGGGCGCCTCTCTCCTCTTGAGGCGTCTGGGTGCTGCGATAATGTCGTCCTCCTCGTCGTTGTCGTTCTCGTTCTCGTGGGCGGCGTCAGGCATGGCGGCATCTGATGTGGGTGCTGTAGTAGGGTTTCCGAGCATTCGTGCGGCCATGCGTCCTCGTGGTCGAATCTCCTCTTCCGAGTCGTCGTCTGAATCTTGTGTAGGCATGGCATGCGGTGAACGACGTGTTGGTGTTTGTGTGGGGGAGGACCTCTTCGCACGACGGGGCGCAGTGTGTGATTCTCCGTCTTCAGAGCTCGAGTCCATGGCAGCAAGGCGTGCTTCCATTCTGGATCGGGGAGAGAGCAGAAGCTCGGGGCCAGGACTGGCCATGGGCGAAGGGGACCGCGCAGCGGCCATTGTGTCTGGGTGTGGGCGTGTTGGGTATACGATTAGGGTGGTGAAGGGTATCAATGGGTGTAGGTCAACCAAGGGCGAGGCAATGGGAGTGGATGTTTGGTGATTATTCGGATATTTGCGTTGCGGTGTGGGTATGTGGTATCAAGGTCTGAAGGGAAGTCCGGGTCTGGCAGGGAGACGAGGGAAGGTACTTTTACATGGGCGACGAGACGCGTCCAGGGATTGGAGACGCGAGCCGAGGGCGTGCACCGCGGGACGTGTTTAGTGGCGGGGCTGGTGTCTTATCGCAGGCTCGGACCCGCTAAACGCGTCGATAAGACATAACTTGCCTCATTAACGCGTCGACACGACAGGGCCTGAAGCACGCTGTAATTTTGGCAGGGAAACGCCCCGGAACCCCCCAGGAAACGCCCCAACGACCCCCCGTCAACCGAGAGATGACGGCATTCCAGGCCTGACAGCCTGACCTCCTACAGTGACAACTGTGGTTTCTACCCGACGCAATGACTGTCACACTCTATTAAGTCGCCTTCATGCCATCCTCAAGGGCACCATCGGTCAGGTCACTTGTACCAGCAGTCGCATGGTAGTTGCAATGGCAGTCGCTGCACCCCACGACGTTCCGAAGCTAATTCCGAAGCCCGCCGTAATCGGCCCCGAGCTGTGGGGCCGCGCCGTTCCGTTGAGCGATGTCGCGGCTCTCTCTTCCGATGACGAATCCAACCAAGCACCTCGCATCCTACTTGCTCTCACCCTCATTTCTCGCTACCTCTCGATCTCTTCTCGATTGATTGTCCCCTCCACGCCTGCCGCCACTCCACCGGTCTCTCCAGACAGCGAGTGAGTGACGCGCTCTCTCATGGCAACGAGTCACACCGCATACGATCGGGTGCCCTCCCGACGGGACCCTGACTCAGACTCGGAAAAAGAAGACTCGGATGATGAGACTATCCAACAGCAGCTCGATGAGACACTCCGTGACCCTGGCACGGGCGTTGTTCCAACATCGGCGCCGGATCCGAGCCCCGCCCCGATAGTCGTCGCCCCGCCAGATGGGCCCTCCAAGCCCGTTGCCTGGCGGGATCTTCCCCGCAAGAACCAGCTCCTCGTCATCACCTTGGCCCGCCTCAGCGAGCCCCTCGTCCACACGTCCCTGACGGCGTACATGTTCTACCAGCTCAAATGGTTCGACCCTTCGCTCTCCGATGCCGTCATCGCCTCACAGGCTGGTGTCCTCCACGCCTCCTTCACCGCCGCCCAGTTCACGACGGCCCTGCTGTGGGGGCGCCTTGCCGATTCGCCGGTCTTTGGTCGTAAGATGGTCATCCTCTGCGGACTCGGAGGCACCTGCGTGTCGGCTATCGGCTTTGGCTTCTCCACGACAGAACCCAGGCCCTGTGCTTCCGGCTGCTGGGTGGTGTGACCAACGGCAACGTCGGCGTCATGAGGACCATGATCAGCGAGATCATACGCGACAAGAAGTACCAGTCGAGAGCCTTCTTGATCTTACCCATGACCTTCAACGTCGGCGTCATCATCGGGCCCATCCTAGGCGGCCTGTTGAGTGACCCGGCCGGCAGCTATCCCAGCGTCTTTGGCCAAGTCGAGTTCTTCAAAAAGTACCCGTATGCCGCGCCGAATCTCGTCAGCGCCGTGTTCCTCTTCACGGCGATGGCATCCATCTGGCTCTTCCTCGAAGAGGTTCGTGCCATGCCCTCTTACTTTTCTTCTTTGTCTCTCCCTCCCGCTGTTCGTTCACTTCTCGTCGTGGCCCTCTGCTGACACAAAGCACAGACTCTCGACGCCCTTCACGACCACGGCCCAGACGTCGGCATCCGGTTCAGACTAGCCCTGACAGCATGGTCGCGGCGGCTGCTCGCTCGCT
>NW_003315038.1:1387476-1388258 GCF_000150825.1 Verticillium alfalfae VaMs.102
TCGGACGTGCACGCCTCGCGCAGAGTCTCGAGCGCCGCCCGCACCGTCGCCCCGTCCTCGGCGGCTGGGCTACGGGGCGGGCTCGAGGCCGGCGTCGTCGGCGCCGTGTGGTGGGGCCTCGCGCCTTTGCCGTGCTCGGCTTCGTCGCGAGCTGGTTCCTGCGCGAGGGCGACGGCCACGAGATTTGGCTCGAGGGGGACGAGGAGGACTGAGCCAGTCGGGCGTGGCGTGGTGGCTGGTCCCTCTTTTGTCTATACCCTTGGCTTTACATAGTCTGGTAGCATCCGACGGTCCGATTCATGTATATCCTTGCGATGCACGCTGACAAAAGAAAGAAAAAGTAGCTAAAACTAGATTTCCAAAAGTAGGAAAAGCACATGGCAACATACGAAGACAAAGTACATGATATGTCAATTAGTGTCTGTATTCATGCTAAAAAAAAATCACAATGCCTTCTGCTGGCTCAAGCCTACAACGTTTCTCTCGGAGTCTGCACTGGTCCGAGGTCACCCCCATCACCATCCTTACGGTCCCTCTCCCGATCTCTACCAGAGGCTGGGCTCATGGTCGACAACCCAATGCTGGCGCCTGATCCCTGTGCGGGCGGCGGTCCTTCATACGGCGGTGGCGCGGCATAGCCGCGGGGAGAGAGAGGGCCGCCGGGTGGGGCATATCCTGCTGGCGCCGCGTGGCCGGCAAAGCCATACCCAGGCTGGTAGCCTGCGTTGCCGCCGCCGGGCTGCGCCTGACCCTGGGGGCGCCACGGCTCTTGACCCGAAGGG
>NW_003315038.1:1388552-1390052 GCF_000150825.1 Verticillium alfalfae VaMs.102
GTTCGTGCGCTTGAACTGCAAGTGATGCAGGATGCCGAGTACAAACTGGCCGAAAAACAGGCCAAAGACGACGAGGCCGATGATCTGGTGCTTGTCGTTGAATCCGCGAGACTGGTTCAGGTCAGTGACATGGTTGCCTCGAGGTGGGGTCGACAGGAGCCTAAACCTACACGTTGATACAGGAAGCTCGTGACAATGCCTAGACTGACACCGACAATGGCAAAGACGAGGGCGACGCTTTGGACGATGCCGTGCCAGCGCACCATCTGACCGGCGCGCAGGCACAATATGCCTGCCGGCAGCAGCACGCAGACGGACATGATCATGAAGATGGCGTGAAATCGTGACTTGAGATCGCGATGGCTCTGCTGGTGGAATCTCGTCTCGGTGCCAATGTTCTTCGCGTCGGCGCTGATGCTCGTGGCGTTGACCTTGTTGGTGCGGCCCATGTCGATCTCGAAGCCGCCAAACTGCCTATGCATGGGCAGCGGCGCGTCCATGTCGTCGGAGCGCAGGCTGCCGTCGGGACCAACGGCCCAGATGGCCTTCTGATCGTGATCAAAGACATCGAGGGAGCCGTGCAGCCAGGTGCGGCAGTGGTCGGTGCAGCGTGCGTTGAAGACCAAGTAGTCGCCTTGGATGCCAGTACCGTCGAGCACCTCCCAGCGCATGTGTGAATAGTACTCGGGCTCGTAGTTGCCAAAGGCGATGCGAGGCGAGAAGGTGACGCCGGTGCCCTCGTCATCGTGGTAGAGCATGAGAATCAGGGAATTGGGCATGTCGTCTGACCCAAGGCCGACGGCACCCCAGGTGACGCTCTGGTGAACGCGCAGAGAGAAGTAGACATCGCGATTGTGGTCGGTCGGAGCGGCGAAGGCGAAGGTGACGAGGTTGTCGGGAGACACGAAGACGGACTGACCCGTCTCTTGGGCGTTGACAGGCGGTGGGTATGTTGAGAGGGCTAACTTGTCAGCCGGTGCATTGAAACAAGGAACGAGTGTGTCGTCTACAAAAGATCAAGGGAAGAACTGCATGTGCCGTGCGACCCGTGAACCTGGATTGGGCCCTGGAGGCACCGGAACAGACGGCAACAGCGAGAGGCGCTGATGCTCGTTGGGTGGGAAGGAGAAGGGGGGGGGGGGGCGGGATGGATTTCCAGGGGAAGCTACACCCCAAGGACCCAGCAAATAAGGGGAGGCCAGCTCACGTACCTGCAGGGGCGGCCAGGGCGACCCTTCCCAGTACTTTGGGAAGCAACATTGTCGTGTGTCGACGCTTTCGTCGGCTCTCTCTTTCTTTCTTTCGTTCCTTCACCACGAGAACACTGAGCGCGAGGAAGGAGGATGGCTCAGGAAACATGCATGAAACAAGAAGGAACGGCAAGGCCAAATGGCATGGGCGTGTGCTACACTTGCTTGTCTTTGGGAAAAAAGCTTCTTTCCCCTCAATGCGCAATAGGCTTGCGGGAATCTTCCATCTCAATCTCTTTTGCAATCTAAG
>NW_003315038.1:1391027-1393855 GCF_000150825.1 Verticillium alfalfae VaMs.102
GTTGTAGCTCGCAATCGACGTCAGCTTGATGCCGCGTTGATGAGAAGTCGACGAGCGCCGACTTCATCTTGGTCTGGCCCGACTTGAAGTCGTCGCCGCCAATGAAGGCGCCGTGCTCTCGGCCAGCTCAATGGCGCCCGGCACAAACGTGTTCTGCGGCGATCCGTTGATGAAAGGGCACGCCCCTCGAGCGTGCACGCCACCGAGAAGACGGTCGACGGTGACACCTCCTCGTGGCCTTGCTCGATGGCCTTGAGGAGGTTGTCGGCCGTGTCGTTGACGCCGGCGATGACTCCCGTAGCGCTCCGTGTTGGCCGTCCACTGGACAATGACCTTGTCGAGGCCGTTCTTCTCTTTGAAGTCGCGGATGTTCTTGCGGATCTGCTCAACGTGCTCGTTGCAGGCCTTGGTGCCCGGCAGCACATTGTCGGCGCGGTCCTCCTGATTGGCGGCGATGAAGTCCGGGTAGTAGATGGAAGGCAGAGGCACGATCTGGGCCATCTCCTTGGCCACCTGCTGCTTGAGCGTAGGCTCGAGCACCTGGGCGCGGTCCATGGCTTCGGCCAGGTTGAGGCCGCTAATGTCCCAGCCGCCAATCACGAGGTCGTTGGGGTGGACCATGGGCAGGATGTCCGAGAAGGGAATGTTGACGTCCTTCCTGGTCTTGGTGTCGGTGCCGAGCTTGATGGTGGAGCTCATGATGACGGAGCCGTAGTAGTTGGCGGCCCGGACACCTCGCGCGTCTGCCACGTGAGGCCGCGGCGGTTGGCAATGATGCCGGCCGTCACGGTGGTGCCGTTGTTGCCGCCGAGGCCGACCAGCATCATGCCGGTCTTGGGGACCTTACGCTCCGTCTTGAATTCGTAGACGGTCTCGACGGGGGTCACGACAAACTTGCCGCTCTCGTCCTTGGCGACGTCCGTGGTGCGATAGGTGTACTTGGACAGGATCTCGTTGTCCGTGTACGTCACATTGGACGAGTTGACAGTGAAGAGCTCACGAGTGGCGGTGGCAGCCACAGCGGCCTGGTGGCCGTTGGATTGTCCATCTCCGTGCAGGGAGCCCGAATCAGCCTCAGCGTGGGGAGCCATGGTGTACTTGGTTGGGATGGCTTGACTTGGCGTGGGGAATGGGTTCGTGGAATTGAGTAGCTGTTTGATCTGCTACTGGCCTTAGATTTCTTTGGCCGAGTCCGCTGATCCCCCGGGCGAGGCAGAGCAACGGGCTCCTGCAAACGGGTGGTGAGTCCTGCAGAGAAGAGTCAGCTTGTCCAAAAAAAAAAAATGGATTCACTTGTGACAGTGACCCCTCGGCGGGGCTTTTCTTTGTGGCAGTTTGGCTTACGAGTTGAGGAGATTGGAAAACGTCTTGACGACGGGGTGATCACGACTCGAAAGCGTGATCAGGCAGTTTGAGTGCGAGGTTGGTGGGTGGTGGGGGGATGACTGAGAGTGAATTGGAGAGCAATGATCTGGCAACGATGACTGATGTTGTGTTGGTAAAGAAAGGGAGAGAAGGGAAGGTTCCGGGCCAGAGGGGTGGGATGCGCGACTTCAAATACCATGTTGTTATCTGGCGAGCCGCGCTAGGCAGCATTGCTGCCCCCTTACCCAGGTACTTACTGCCCGGGACATCGCGCACGCCACGTCCGACATCTGAATGGTCGTTCTCTAGCCGTTGGATGCGCTGCAAGACGCGCGCGGCGCCGAGCGAGAGATGATGAGAGGGGCGGTGAGAAGACGCAAGGCCAAGGGCAGCATGGAACCTATGCAACGCGATACCATGTGGAGTGGGTAGCGTGCAGGACATAACAGGGTCCCGGGTCGTCCGCTCGTGACAAGCGCGGTTTTCGTTGGTGAGGTGAGGTGAGGGGCAGGGCAGCAGGTAGACACGCGATGCAGCAGTGAGCGAGCGAACGAGCCAAAGCCGAGGAGGGGCATTTTCGGTTTGGACGCTTGAGCCAGGCAAAACCAACCCAGCACTTTCCCTGCGCTACTGCTCCCTCCCTCCCTCAGAGCCATGGTCAGATGGCAGCTCACAAACATCCCTTCTAGCAAGCATTGAGGCCATTGAATTAATGTCCCGCCCCCCTTGAGAAGTAGGAGACCTTGATGCTCGCTCCAATTCGCGAGGCCGTGGTCGAGGTTGGAAGTCCCAGGATCCAGGCTCTGCCCCTCGTTTAGCCCACAACCCCCCCCCAGTTCCCAACAATGAGGGAGAACCCCTCCCCCTCATCCCACCAGACCCGCCGCCCTCCTCCACTGTTCTGCTGGCAGCTCTGTTCTTTGTGCCCTACTGCAGTCCTGTACCGTAACTTACTGCTCTCCTCGGCTCGCCTGGGCGGATCTTTCGGATGCTTGCGGGTCGCTCATTCTCCCTCCTACATGTAATTCGTCTTCGTCCCTCGTGCGAATGCATCTGACCTGCGAGCTGACCCGATGCAGGAACTGCCCTTGTGGTTCCTGTGATTGTCCCTTCCCCATGCAACACGCCGAGTCGAGGGCTGTGACGGTGCCCAGCCGTTGTTTGCCTCTCGTAACACAATCAGCACTCATATGTGCGTTAGAGGACAAAAAACAAACAAACAAAAAAGGTGCACTCCCTATCTGCGCTGCACACTGTACACTGCATGCCGAGCGCTGAGTCCTGGGTTTGCCTTGCACCTTGCATCTCGGCTTCGGGCGGCCGTCTGCGCCGTCCTTCCGCCACGACCGCTGTTCTCCCATTCTGCATGCATGTGAACGGGGTGCGCTGGCATCGCCTAGACCATCACGGTTCGCCCATGGCTCTCTCGTCATCTTATCCACCCCCCCCGAAGCCCACTATTT
>NW_003315038.1:1394225-1400665 GCF_000150825.1 Verticillium alfalfae VaMs.102
GCTGACAAACTATTGAATATGTTGCAGTATCGTCTTGATCGCCATCGTCGATGAACAGTTCATGTCTGGAATCGCATTCATCATGGCATGCTTGATTCCCTGTACCGGAGACGAGCGTCTAGCTGATGCGAGGGTTTTTGGTTTTTTTTTTCTTTTAACCATAGAACCATGAGAGACTATTCAGAGTCAAGATGGTCAAGAGGGGCCTGGGTCAGCGACAGGTCTGCCAACCAAATGGCGATCACCACAGACATTGCCATGTTTGAGGAAGGTCGTCTCGATACCAACTCCCTCCCCCGGACTTGCCAGGCCCCCAGGCAGGCTAGGCTTCGATCCATTGATGCATGAAATCCGGTGAGAGTGGGTTGATTGATGTTTCGTCCGCAGCAGACCAGAACAGACATGGAGATCATTTGCTGCTCCTGGCTCGACGTTCTCCTGATCCAGATGGCGCACGCGCATGGGGTCGGCGTGTCTTCGTGGTGGATGCTCCTCGGACTGTTCTCTACGGCGCATTCCATGCATCCCGTGATCGAGAGAGATGTGCCGATGGATCCCTCGCCCATACTTCTGTGCACAAACCTGGTCCATAGCACCCTCGAATAATGCCTTTTGCCATTCTCACCTGATTGAGATGTGAGAGGTTCTGGAAAAGGTATGTTCGACGAGGCAAGTGATTACATGGCGATCGGCATCCGTGAGACCCAATCGAGCAGCGTCCTGGTGTTGACGTACCATTTTGGTCGGAGAGGCTGCATCCATTCATTCGTCCACCAATTTTGGTCCTATTTGGTGAGCCGTCTTGTTCAGGGGTTCCCGTGGAAACCAAATGAGCGTCCCAATCTGTCCTGGGCAAGTACATGCATGTAACTGGCAGCCCTGGCAGATGTCGGTCGGGCGTGGTTGCACCACAACGCCGTATTCCTGGCAGGTGTCAAATTGTTCTCTCCGAAGATGCTACGGTCACAGCCGCTCTTTTCCGCATGGTAGCTGCGGCTAATGAAGAGCCAGCGAGTTGTGCAGAGCTGAGCGAATGAGTGCCGGCCGCCGACGACAGGCGGCAGATTGAGCGCCGCTCAACTCATTTCGTGTCGTTCGTCCATCTGCCAATGGCAGTGATGAGAAGCTTGGGAGGGATACTTCATTGCCAGATCAACGTCCCGATGGTGGGGGGTTCAAGGTCATGAGGCGACGTGGAAGATGGCACACAACACAGACATGGAGACATAACTGGTTGGAAGTCGCGGATCCAAAGTCGAGGTTGAGGCTGGCTGACTGTGCTGTACCGAGACCTGAAGAGTGGATGCTCGTGTACTACGGATCTGATTTGATCTTACACTGGGTTCGACAATCTCGCACCGCGACTCGAGTGATGAGCAGGACCAGTCGGTCCAAGCGGTGCTAGGGATACGAGACAAGGTACTGGGGATTTGTGGGCCGCGATTCGTAAGGAGCTAATACTGGTGGCCGACACGACCGTGTTCAAAGAAGTTTCGCGTCAGGTGTGAACAAGATTTTCCATCTTGCTTTATTAGTATTGGACTTGTACGTGTTTCCCTTGCTTTTACCCGCTGTGATCCAGGGCCAAAGATCAACAGATGGCAAGACAGATGCGTCGTATGTATGGCAAGAGAGAAGTGACTTACGAAGCTGGCTGGTGCAGGCTGGCACACGCTATCTGAAGTATTTCTCCGACCACGATCCCTATATTTGCCATGGTCTCGTCGCACCTGGTCAGGCACGCGGGACGCTACACGGTGGGCATTCTCTCCGAGCCGCTTCCTGCGCCAGTCATAAATCGACGGCACGTCGCATGGCATGCTGTCTCGACCTACTATTCTCGGAGAGGTCCCGTCGAATCATAGCGGTCGTGGACCATACTTGACCAAGGCGATGAGCGGACAGTAGACGGCTTGTGAGACTCGGGAATCGATGTGTGAGAGAAGAGTGAAAGGGCCAAACCCTCGGCGCCGAAGAGTGCGCCGACCGACGATGATCAGGGTCCAGAAGCTCACCAAAGGACATGAAGCCATGACGGGAATCGACCTTAATGCACGAGCAGGGCATCCGACAGGGGGAGGGCCCCTCGTGTCACCGGAGCCACTGGAGCCTCTGTGGCCACTGTCACTGTGACACTGGCTCCGCTCACAAACGAGCCACCACTTTAGCGGTCAGGTGCGGTGGGGTTCTGGTCGAAGGGTGGTGGTCTGGTGCTTCCTGCTATCGCTTCTAGCGGCGGCAACTGCCCAAACTGATGTAAGGTACCCGATCCCGCTGGCTCTCGTGTGGTTGGTGATCCTGTAGCGCGCCCCTGGAAATGACCTTCGGGAACCTGGAAGGTCGAAGTTCCGGACAATCATTGCTGCTGCATGCTTTGGCCCGCGCTGGCTGGCGAACGGGCAACGCCGGCTGTTCTGGCGGATTTGCCTACCTAAGGTAAGTAGCAGTCGCAATTGCTGACGCTGACCACCAGGTGGTAGGTAGGTAGCTGCCTGGCTTGATGACCTGACTAAGACCCCATACAAGTACACCGAAATGGCGTCTACACTTTGCGATGCCCAAGCTTAGGTTCCCACCTAGTGCGAGTAAGCTGCTGCACAAAGAAAGAAACAAATGCTCGTCGATCGACAAGTGTTTCGCCATTTGACAGAAGACAACTAAGTCCCACCACGTTCTAGACTCGTTTGTAAAGTGAAGGGACACGCTGCTGCTGTTGTCCTAGTCCTGGTCACACCATGCATGGCCTGCCTGCTGACTACCTGCTGGTCTGGCTAATAAGTGGACGAGGGGCAAGGTGAGGGACGCCTGTATGAGTAGGGATATCCTGGAGCGGTGTGAAACGCCTTCTCTGCAGATGCACTGTAGGCAGTGCCACCTGGAACGTGCAACTGCACAGTCTGCACTACCTTGCCTGCGATCCTCCATCGAGCTTCGTTCATTCAGCGACAGGCTTGGCTTGCTGAGCGCAAAGTGGTTGTCATCCAAGCTCGGCGGCAGCGGGGTGTCCAAGTCAGGGCAACGTGAGAGCTTCGTCCGACTGAAGAATCCAGATCCAGGAAACGAAACGATTGGAATATGGGTTGATGCACAATTCCATCCACATCAAACCTTCTCACGCTTCATCCCTTTTACCAGTCATCATTCGAGGCCGGCCCGAGTGCCTGAAATTATTGTGCTTGGGACCTCCGCGAACCATGAACCACTCCCCATTTCCTCTTGAACCGATCACCAACACCATCGATATTAGCCTCGAATGGCTCAGCCCGCGCGCCTCGTGCGGCACAGACGCATACACCTACTAGCTTCCCTGTAATGGCAGCTCCCCCATTCAGTAGTTGTGCAATAAAGCTCGCAGCCCAGTTGGGAAAGGCGGGGGGCAAGGGGCCCTTGAAGCCAAGACCTTGGGTCCCTGTGCATCCCTGTTAATCGACAAGGATATCGGTCAGGGGCACGACCAGGTCTCATGCTCTCGGCCGCAACCCAAACATCCCCAGTCCCTGACACCCTTCGCATTTCGAGACACGACCTGCAACATCAACTCTGCAACTGCCCTTGCCTTCTGACGTGCATTCCTGTTTTCTCTTCCCACAGTACCATCAGTCACCAGGGAAGCAAAAGGGCCCCTCGTGGAACTCTAACAACCCTCCCAGCGTGCCTGACCAAGATCGTTGCATCGAACATCGAAAATCGAAAACAAGAATCATCGGGCGGGACCAGAACATCTGAGCGTCAAACCCAGACCTGCACCGAGCAGTTGACAGTTTTGCTCCTTCTTCCCCAATCAGCCTGCCCGTTTTGGTTGCAATCCCAGAACACAAACATCCAGACACTTCTGCGAGAAGTTGTCCGTCGACTGATTCGGACCTCTTGGAAACGTCACTGGACGTCAACATTACCATTGGATAACCTGTCGCTCAACGTGCCTTTCGAATCTGAACGACCTGTTCGACGACATTCACCGCCAGCTGCTTTTTTCTATCCCAGATCGAGACATCTATGCCAAGTACAAGCAAAGCATCCAATCCCAACCATTGACCACGGAAGCCCAGTATGGCGTTCCCGCGGGAGTCGAGCTTCATGCCGACTATCAAGTGCTCGTCATGTGGAAATGATGTTGAGATTTCCATGATGGGGGAGCACATTTGCGGCGCGAGCATCGATAGCGGTAGGTTTTTCTACGCCACTCTCTTCATGACAACACATGCTGACAGAGGTTGAAGCACTTCCTTCACCACAAACCGCTGACACCTTCGCTTCCTACGCACGTTCGCCGCCCCCAGAGGACATCAAATTCAGTCGCACACAGCCACCGAGAGTAGACACAAGTGCTGCGAGCAAGTCAACCCTGACGCACCCCGCAGTTCCGAGTACTAGTAGCTAACAGCATATCTAGATCGCCCTTTTCTAGGCCAAAGTCAAATAACGCCAATCAGCAGTTCGACCGGCTCCCTAAGTGTATCACCCAAAACCCCCAGTGGTGGCAGGCCCGACGATTATTTTCAACCAGAGATTGCGACCGACTACAACGCAACACCACCACTAACAGCAAGGCGACCTGGCGGATACGGCGGCTTCGACGAACCCGACGCGCGAGACGGTGAGCCAACCTATCAGCCAAGCAGCCCCAAGAGGCAGCAAGGTGCCCTGCTCCAGCGCATGAATACAATCGCGCCAGGGCCATTCGAGATGAACCGTAAGCCAGGACCAGCATCGAAAAACGCATTCGCCTCGTTACGAAAGAATTCCACGACCGACGAGATGCCGCCTGTGTCACCGAGAATCACCGAATCTCCCAAAGTCGGCTACAGCACTGAACGGACCAGCCCAGTCGCACAAAGCACCAGTGCGCCGAAAGATGGATTCGCGTTCTTGGGCAATAACCACGTGGGTATCGCGCCCCCGAGGGTACCCAGGAAGAATGGCTACGGTGGATTTGGTCCTCCAGGCCAAGCACCAGAAGAGTTCGAACCAGAGCCCTTCGGTGTCAACCGATCCGGAACATTTCCCAGACCCAACAACCCTGCCGAAGCTCCTCTACGGACCCCGTCAGCGCCTGGGCCACGACCCGAACGGCTCAAGCAGATTGTCGACGAGGCCCCGAGCCATGCTCGTCAACCCTCAATGGGTCCAGATACCTCGAGGCCACCACCGCCGCGAACTAGTCTTCTCAGGCCATCAACTGCCGGAAATGGCTCGTCCACTATCAATCTGGCCAACGAATTCGGCGTTGGAAACCCCTACCACTCGCCTTCGGACTCGGCGTCATCAGGCTACTCTACCTTCAGCCGACCGGGTCACTCTAGCTCCCAAAGCAGCTCACAGACTAGCCCAGTCAGATCGAGACCTGAGAGGAGGAAACCTTCGGACACCTCGAATTTCGATAACATCATGATCGACTTGGAGGTCTCCATGGCTGATATGGGCTCCATGCAGCAAAATGCCCCATCTGCCGACAGAAATGCCAACTCGTCCTTTAACCGCCAGCCTAGCTCGGGCGATGTCCGGTATGATCCCGCCGCCCAGGGACGCCCGGAGAGGACAAGATCACCACTGGCCGCTGGTCCTAATGACTACAACCGGGCCCCCGTTGAAACACACATTCGGCAACAGGCCTCATCGCCTCCGCGCGATCTTCTTCCCCGACCTTCAACTCGGAAGCCATCCGACCCTGCTGTTCAGTCATCTCGCGGCAACTGCAAATCTTGCGGTGACCCCATAAAGGGAAAGAGCATCTCTTCCGCTGACGGCCGCCTCACTGGACGGTATCACAAGGCATGCTTCGTTTGCACCACATGTACCGAGCCATTTTCGTCCGCCGAGTTTTACGTGCATAACGACAAACCCTATTGCGAGCAGCACTACCACAAGCTCAACGGCAGTCTTTGTGGTAGCTGCGGGCGCGGCATTGAAGGTCAGTACTTGGAGGACGAAGAATCGATCAAGTATCATGTCGGCTGTTTCCGCTGCGGCGACTGCGGCATGTCTCTCTCCAACGGCTACTTCGAAGTCGACGGCAGGGCGTTCTGCGAGCGGGATGCGTGGAAACGAGTACAGCAGCCGGACGGCCCTCCGCGCGGCATGGCTCGATCGCCCGGTCCTCAGGGCCCGCCTGGCGCACGACGCGGCGGCCCGCCCCCCATGGGTCCCGGAATGGGATCCAAGATGGGCCCTCCCATGGGACCAGGCGGTCCCGGCAGGGGCGGCCCACGACCGGCCATCGGGCTGCCTCGTGGCCAGCGTCTTGCGCCGGGGGCCAATCTTGCTCCAATGCCTCGGATGAACAAGCGCATGACGAGACTCGGCATGATGTGAACTCACTCAGTCTCTCCACCGTCACAACGACTGATAGTCCACATCGAGTTGCAGCCAGACCATGGTCTGAGCCTCCCAAGGCTCACTTATCACAACATCCGACCCGTATCAGAGGGAATCCACCACCA
>NW_003315038.1:1401488-1407464 GCF_000150825.1 Verticillium alfalfae VaMs.102
CCCACCCCGGCTGCGTGGGCGTCTGTCTCCTTGGGCTGTGGCGGAGAGGGTAGCATTAGTCGTGGAGGTGAACAGTTGGACAGGCAAGGGGCAGGGGTGCGTCAGGTACCACCACGGATTGGACGATGACGTGCAGAATGGGGAGATTTCCTTCTCTTTAAAGCAGGCGGCAAGAAGAAACGGGCCTCTGTTTGTGGGTGCGGCGCTTGTAGGTTTTCATGAACGGTCGCGATGGAAACGGAGTTGGTAGGTCTGCAGGTTCGCTTTGGTGAGCGGCTTGTCCCTAGCTGCTGGTGTTTTCCTTGCTGTGGTGTGAAATGGTCCTTCGAAGATTGTGTTTGCTTGCTTCTTCTTTCCGAAAGTTTGCTGCCCTTTGAAGACTGACCCCGATGGCAAGGGACGTCGGTTATTGTTGGTTTAGCGATAATGAAGTTTATCCAATCAATGGCAGATCATGGAGGTCCAGAATAGGGGTCTGACAAGGGGATGGCGTACACAACTAGCATTCCAGAGATGGAGAAGGCTAGCACGGTAACATGTTCCGTCTCCCCTGTGAAGTAGCGGTGGCAGTGGGGTGGCCTCGCTTGCTTTCGTCCTTGGCAAGACGCGTCGGCCCGTGCGAACGAACGCTGTTTCTAGGATCACAGGGAGCCTCAGAGGGATGACAGCCCAGAGGCGTGCAATCCCCCCTTGAGATGCGCAGCAAGACGAGGGATGAGCATCTTCTGGGCAATGGGTCTCCTTACGAACTCCCTAGGCAACACTATCGAGGAATTCAGACAAGTTTATGGTGGGTTTGAGGGAGGTCTTGTCTGATGGGACGCGTGAGGCCCAGCACATCTGATACCTTAGCTGTGCGTCAAGTACGGAGCAGATAGGTAGAAAACTGTCGTCAACTGAATGCGCCGCTGACGATACATCTAGACAGCAGGTGTCTCGATGTGCTAGAGTGTTGTCTTTGCGCGTCTTCCTTTCGCATCTTGAGCTACATCGGTCAGGGACGTGTTTTCTACCAGAACACCAGAGCGGGGGATCACCCTGCGAGTCATGAGCCGTGCCGCGATCTCGATCCATCACCAGTCCAGCAGCTTAACCCCCCGAGACGATTTGTCCCCATCGTCCTCGACGGTGGATTAGATGAACAAGTCATTGGCCATGCCGAAGCCATTCTGGAGCAGGCTTCGTCCGCTTCATGCGCCAGACTCGAGAAGCTTACGAGAGACCACTAAACTGATCAGTCTTTGGAAACCTGGTGTCGGATTGCTATGTCATAGTCCTCTCAATGACAAACATCGCTTCTGTCAACAAGAGTGTGATGGTCGACGGGAATTTGGCACAAACTACGGCGCCGTCGGATCGGGTTTGGAGAAAGTAGGCCCCGATGCAGGGCACCTTGAGTCCGGTGAAGTCAAAATGGAGTACATGTATGTACATGGTAACATCGTTGCATCATGAAGAACATGAGATTGGCGGCGGCCCATAAGTATGCTGGTTGCGCCTCCCTTCTTGGCATTTCCCCCCTTTGGACTGAAAGCATGGCATCTTTCACGTTTTGCCTTGCATCAAAGTACCTGAACAGGCTGATACTAATGGGGTTTGGTTTTGTCAGTTAGATTCATCGTCATCGCCTGCGCCACAATGCGGCCTGTATCACCACTTCCATATGAGGCCAACGTCGTGATCAGTCGTATCTTGTGGGGGGTGGGGGGCACCTGCCGTGCTCACAGTGCTTGTGACACACGGGCTTCTGCTGCGAAGAGCATGTGCGGCAGCTTCCAGCGACCTTTGAAGGCGCTAGACAATCGTCAAATACAGTGCGTTAAGCAGTGCAGAGGCATGTGGTGCTCCCCGGTTTTGTGCCCCTTAGCTGGCCCCCCCCCCCTTTCTCCTCTAGCGCCCTGGCAGCGTGTCCCTTTCCTGCCCAGACCATCATCCTAAGGCTTTCCTTCCATTCCAGATCCCTTCCAGCCTATCTCCCGACTCGACACGACCCGACATTTGTTCCGGCCCTCATCCACGTCCCTCGCTCGCTCGCTCTGTCTGGTCTCGTGTTTCTCCTTTTGAGCATTGCTGCGACCGCATCCCCTCCACCGCTTGTCAGTGTTTCACTGGGCAACGAATACGTTTTACCTTGTCTCCCATTGAGTACTTCGGCTTCGCTGAGCTCTTGATTATCTCGGAGCCTGAGCATCCTCCTATCCGACCAACCGCGTGCACGAGACTTTTTCACGAGTCGGCCACTCCTTCACCTAGGATCACTGCGACGACGGATTGCCATTGCCCTCTCGATCACCAGGGTAGAAGCCTCTCAGATTCAGCCTAACGACGTTGCAGCCCCTTCACGACCGCATCTTCTTCTTCCCGTCATTCCTTGAGCGACGTTGTTGCAACATGATCTCGTCCTAACCCCGACGCACCTCCACGACCAAACCCTGCTTCGCTTTTCAGCTGCGCGAGGATCCGCCTGCGCATTTGTTTAACCTTCCACCTTTGATTCATCCTCCTCTCCCTCTTACCTCGCCAAGATGGCGAAGAAACTCTTCGACATACTGAGGCCACCAACAGCTAGGGGCGTCTTGTCGCCTCGACCACGCCCTAAGTTGCTGCTCGTCGTAGGCCTCATCCTGATCACCGTCTATCTCATCAACTTCACCTCACATGGCCGCGGCTACCACGTCATACCTTGGAGGTCACGCTCTGCCGAAGGTCTCAAGGCGGAGACCGAGGAGGAGAAACGAATCAGGGAGACGCACGAGCAGGCGTTGCGCGACGAGTTCGCCGACGAATACCAGGCGGCCAAGAGGTGAGCAACAGCAAGCAGGCACTTTGAGACGCAGCATGCTGACAGCTTTGACATTCCAGTCTGCCGGGCAATGATGCCATCTACGGCAACACTCTGGCTACCCTCATCAGCAAGGACATCCGATCTCCCGAGCATGACGCCGTCTTGACCGAGGCTCCGAAGAAACCCCTGGGCTTCGCAATGGACAAGCCCTATGTCTACAACCCATATCCTGCCTACCACAGCAGTGATTGGAGGAGGAAGCACCGCGGGCCGTACATCGCTTGCCAGGGTGCCAACGGCAAGACCGTCGAGGACATGATCGTCTTCAAGGGCCATCCTCATGATTTCCCGCCCGAGAGCTTTGGCAGCTACGACCTCCTCAACATGGACGGCAATCTCTGCTTCGAGCGCGAGACCCGACTCGGCCCTTACGGATATTCGACCGTCTTGAAGGACGGAGACCCCATCAACTGGGACCTCGTCAACTGGGGCGACCTGCAGGAGAAGTGCGTCTCCCTGAACAAGGAGCGCTATGACCTCACCGGCACCCCGAACCCCTATGTTCGTACCGTTTATCCCGAACTCTTTGGTGCAGCCGAGTATCCCCCGCCGCAGGGTGTCAGCAAGCAAGAAGTGCGAAGTGAGCATCCCATTGACGAGGAGCAGCGCAAAGAGGCCCGAGCTTCAGAGCAGGCCTCTGCGCACGACAATCGGGGCACCACCACGGATTCTGAGCCGGAGCCCAAGGTCGAGCAGAGGACCGCCGTGCTGCTCCGCTCGTACACTGGCAAGAAGTACACTGAGAATGACAAGCAAGTCATGAGGGCCTTGATCTCCGAGCTCAATTTGCGTACCGGAGGAGAATATCAGTGTACCTACTGCTTCACGTGCGCGACTCAGGCCTCGACATCTTCGGCGATGATCTGACGTACAAATACGTCCTTGACCAAAACGTCCCTAAGGAGTTCCATGGCATGACTATTCTCTGGAACGACCGGTCCGTCTGGGATATCTATACGGCCATGACCGAGGACAACGAGCGGAGCGTGCACTCGGCGCAATGGTTGTCTGTGCAAAAGTTCAGTCTGGAGCACCCCGAGTACGACTACATCTGGAATTGGGAGATGGATGCCAGGTTTACCGGTCATCACTACGACTTCCTACAAAAGCTTCAATCTTTCGCAAAGAAGCAACCCCGCCGAGGCCTCTGGGAACGTAACGAGCGGTATTACATCCCATCCTACCACGGCGATTATGATCACGACTTCCGCAACGATGTCGAGGCTCGTACAGCCGGCGACCAAGTCTGGGGTCCCCGCAACTGCCATTCATCAAGCCCATTGGGCCCAAGCTTCCTGTCAGCAGCCGGGAGCAGGATCCTTATCAGTGGGTGTTGGCGAAGAGTCGGATCTGATCACGCTCGGCCCATCTTCAACCCTGTTGGCAGCAACTGGATCATCCGTGATCCACGTCTGGGGCTACAGTGACGCCAATCATGATAAACTGGAATCTTCCTCGTCGCACCACCATCGTCACCCAATCGCGTGTGTCAAGGCGCCTACTGAACATAATGCACGTCGAGAACCTCCGTGGAAACCATATTGCCTCGGAGATGACCCCCCAAACCGTAGCCCTGCTTCACGGCCTGAAGACCGTCTTCGCCCCTCACCCTGTTTGGTTCGACCGCCCCTGGAACGGTACATTCCTGGCGAAGTGGTTTAACCCAGGCCCCCGAGGCGCGACTGGTGGCGAAGGCAGCCCCATGGGATGGGGACGAGAGCGCCGCTACCAAGGCTCGACTTGGTACTACCGCGCTGACCCGCCCGCGCGAATGTACAATAATTGGATGGGCTACGAGGATACCCACGTTGGCGGAAAGGCATGGGAAGAGAAGCATGGTCGCCCGTGTCTGCCGCCGATGATGATTCATCCCGTCAAGGAGGTCAAGCAGACACAACCAGGTTTCGAGACGCACTTTGAGCTCGCGTATGGCTAACGCATTATGGGGCCATGTTGGAGAAGACTCATGATCTACGACAATATTCTGCTTCACTACGTCTGGCTCTGAGCATCAACTCGATCGGTGAGATCGCGACTCGGTAGCACGATAGAGACGGATCATCGATATGGCTTTGCGTTTGCTTTTCTTTCGATCAAATTCAGATGTACAGCCACCTCATCCCCGATAAGGAGGAGGGCAGGCGGTGGTGGGCACGCTATAGACAGACATCAAGGTAACGTTAGCAGCGGGGGTGGACGACGGCGTGCATACCAGCCCGGGAGGGCGAAGAGCTTGGTGGAGGGCAACCTGGTGCTGTATAGTAGCACCTGTCGGCGCGCGTTCTCTTTGGGTTTCAAGCTGCTTTTTGAATGAAACCATCCCTCCTGATTACCAATACCTCTCTGTCCAGTTGTTTTTTCCTGCCCGTGGAAAGGGCATCTCGATCTGCATACGCGAACGCTTCTGCCACGAAACCTGGCGGTCCTTCCTCCGATGGGTGATTGTGTCTCCAGAAAATGATGGACCGGGCTGCCGGTAGCTGGAAGTGTCCAGGGGCATAGACTTGGGGCCTTTCACGCCAAACATTTCAAATTGACAAGTCAAAGTGCACTATATGTCCTGGTATGCAGGGTGTTTTCCCGCCCGGGCATTGATTTTTCCCTTGTTTTGAGGAAGAGACAAAGCCCAGTTAAAGGTCTAACTTTCGCAGTTTTCCAACCGGAAGGATCCATTTGGGGGGTACGCAAACGTTGTCCAGCTCTCGTTTCGGGGGGGGAATTGAGAAAGGGGAAAGGGAGGGGGAGGTCACCGGGCCAAAAATCCCTCACCTTGCCCCCCCCCCCGCGGAATACCGCAGCCGTTCTCAGTGTCCATGCCGTAGCCCTGGGGGTAGGCGGCCCTCCCGAAATGCCGCCCGGCCCACCCTGATGCCGCAGGTGAGGCAGGGGGCCCCTTTCGCAAGTAAAGAAAGGGCGCCGTCCCCGGAAGGGCTTCGCGGCCGGCCTCGAACAGGGCGTTCTCCTCCGCGGTGGATGAAGAGGCAGGTGGCGAGGCCGGCCCCAGAACCGGCGCCGCCCTCGTTGCAGCGGGGACAGCCCCCCTGGGCGCAGTTGCGGAGGCCGCGCGGGGTGCCGTTGTAGCCGGTGCTGAGGACCGCGCTTCTCGGCGCCCGAGACGAGGACGGCGCCGA
>NW_003315038.1:1408009-1417813 GCF_000150825.1 Verticillium alfalfae VaMs.102
TTCTTGGCCCGACTATTCGAAAGGGCCAGACGCCGGTGGCCCCAGATGGAAGGTGCTTGAACCCATGGTGGTCGGCCAAGAATATTGGGCCACTGTTCTTCTTGCCGGCGCAGATGCCTGGGGGGAGTTGTGGTTGTGGTTTAGCCCAGGTGGGCGTGCGTGATGAGGGATGTGGATGTTCCACGATTCCCCCCACCAAATTTCCAAATGAGCATTTCTGCCCGGAGAGAGAGAGAGAGAGAGAGAGAAGAGAGAGGAGAGAGAGAGAGAGAGAGAGAGAGAGATGGCTGTGGTCGTAAAACTCCGTTATAGGAGATGGGCCTGTCGTCTGCGACGGAACCCTCACGATAAAGCAGCCTCGAGGTGAGACGCGTCGACGCGTAAAGGGGATATGTACGTAAGCAGGTCCAGCCAGCTCCCGCTCTCGCATGTGACAATGGAGCGCCGTATGACCTGTCCTAGACCCTGCGTCCGATGACACAACCCCGTGGACTCGTGGAGCTTCCCCCACCTTCCTCTGCCTCCCGCACCTCCCACTTGCCCTGGCCGCTCGACAAGCGACAAGGCAGCATCTGTCCAACCTCAAGACAGCCTCAGCCCCAGCATCGCGCCAGACACTCAGTAAGGTCCGCGTGACGCGAGCAAGGTAGCGTCAAGAAGCAGACCAGAGAGACGCTCGCTGTTCAGGCAATACATCCAGGACCACCCCCCGCTGCCCCGCGTCTCTTCTTGTCCTGCGATCCCCCCCCCCTTCATCCCATCTCTTCGAATCTTCGAACCCTAGCTACCTACGCTCCTCGGCGTGCCCAAAGCACCGACCCGAAAGCCCAACATGACGCTCCAATTTGCGCCCTTCTCCTCCGACATTGAGCTGCCCTTCTATGCGGCCCTCTTTGCTTCCAAGGTCGACCATGATAAGCTCGACGACTCGGTCCGAAAGGTCATCGGCCAATACACCCCGCTGAGTGTCGCCGCCGAACAGAGCTGCAAGATGCAAATTATGGGTGATGCGCTCACGAGAGACGAGTAGGGCTGATCCCCTGCCCCCGCTGAAGACATGTCCGACGTCTGTTTCTGGAGCTGACTTGTGCAGGAATGACAACGAAGTACGAGCCGCAAGAGAACACATCCGTGCCGAGGGGTCCATAAAGAACTTCAACACGCTCGACGAATTCAAGAACGCCGACAAGCAGGCCATGCTTCAGCTGACTGCCAAACATGTGAGAGCTGCGATCCCCCATTCTTCAAGGCCGACTTTGACCGACCAACGCAGATTTGGCACGCCATCAACGACGGCTCCATCTACGAAGTCCCCTCTCTCCTCTCCTCTTTCATGATCCTTTCCTACGCCGATCTTAAGAAGTATCGCTTCACCTACTGGTTCGCCTTTCCTGCGCTGCATTCCGACCCTCAGTGGAAGAAGTCCGGGCCCGTCGTCCGCCTCACGCCGAAGGAGAGTGCAGTGCTCGTCGATCGAGTGGGCACATGGACGTCGCAACGAACAAACAGTCGCCAGAACGGCTTCTTCCTTGCCAAGAAGGTCAGGAATGTCGATCTCAGCAACTTCAGCGAGGATGGGAATTCGGAGCTGCACGACTTGAATAATGAAAAGGGCTACCTTTGGGAGATCGGCAAGCTGTCGGATTTCGAGACGGGCTTCTTCAACGATATTCCGCCCGAGGACTGCTACGTCTCCTTTGTCGACTCTTCCACCTACGCGGAGAACCCCTCCTGGCCGCTGCGGAATCTGCTCTGGCTCATTCGGCAACGCTTCCGGCTCTCCAAAGTCAACATCCTTTGCTACCGCGAACTGAGGAGCAACAGGTATGCTGCTAGGAGCATCATCATTCCGCTCGAGACGGAAGCCACCGAGCCACTCGATGTCAGCAAAGTCCCCAAAGTTACGGGCTGGGAACGGGACAGCGAGGCCAAGTTGCGCGCGCGCGTGGCCAACCTCGCCGACTACATGGACCCCGCGCGGTTGGCGGACCAGTCGGTGGATCTCAACCTCAAGCTTATGAAGTGGCGCATCTCACCCAATCTGGACCTGGATGCCGTCAGCAGGACGAAATGCCTGCTTCTCGGCGCCGGCACCTTGGGTAGCTACGTGTCGAGGAACCTCCTCGGTTGGGGTGTGCGAAAGATTACCTTTGTGGACTACGGCCGTGTGTCCTTCTCCAACCCAGTCCGCCAGCCGCTGTTTGAGTTTGATGACTGCCTCGGCGGTGGCAAGGCCAAGGCGCCACAAGCTGCTGAGGCGCTCAAGAGGATCTATCCTGGGGTCGAAAGCGAAGGCCACACGCTTTCGGTCCCGATGCTCGGCCATCCCTTCACGGACGAGGCAAAGGTCAAGGCAGACTTTGACAAGCTCCAGCAGCTCATCGACGACCACGACGCTATATTCCTATTGATGGACAGCCGAGAGTCCCGATGGCTTCCCAGCGTCATGGGTAAGGCCGCAGGCAAGATTGTCATGAATGCAGCACTGGGATTCGACAGTTTCGTCGTTATGCGGCATGGCGCAGAGCCCAAGGACGTGGATACCAGCGACAAGGAGCGAAAGACTCTGGGTTGCTATTTCTGCAATGATGTTGTAGCTCCTGTTGATGTAAGCAGAGCTGATTCTGGACACCTCGATCTCGTGCTAACCTCGCTCTTAGTCGCAGAAGAACCTGACCCTCGACCAGCAGTGCACGGTTACACGACCGGGCGTGGCCGCCATCGCGTCGGCTCAGCTCGTGGAGCTCCTAGCGAGTCTGTTACAGCATCCTCTGAAGCACCATGCCGCAGCTCCTCAGATCTCGGCTGGCGCTCACACCCCGCGCGACCCTCCAGACCACGCCCTCGGTCTTGTGCCGCACCAGATCCGGGGCTTCGTTAGTACATTCGAGAACCTCGTCATCCAAGGCGAGTCGTATCCATGTTGCAGTGCCTGTGGCCCACCAGTGCTCGACGCGTTCCGGGCTGATGGGTGGGAGTTTGTGAAGCGTGCGTTGCTGGAGAAGGACTACGTTGCCGAGCTGTCAGGCCTGGCCGAGGTCCAGAGGCAGGCAGAGTTGTTGTCCGCTGAGGTGGAGTGGGAGGAGGAAGAATCCCTGGAGGAAGGGGATGGCGAACTTATTTGAGGCGCACATGCATGGGTCAAGGAGCAGCGGGGGGGTTCGTCATTTGCACAGGAGTTCAGGGGCGGCGTTCGGGGCGACCAGTGTGTGCAATACCTGACCACTTTCGCGAGGAGCATATCTACGGGGCATGGGGTATATACGAAGATGGAGAAAATCTGGCGTCGATTCAACCAAGGTATATATATAGATATACATATATCTATACCAATCAGATTGTGAACGTTTCACAGCAGACCACGGCGACCTCGTCTTGGATGTTTTCGTATGCATATAAAGGGGTGGTCTCATGAAACTATCCAATACCAGGCCAACTCGGGGCTAAACGCGTCCGTCGCAGCAATGATCAACTTCTTCAGCAACGTGCAACAAGATTCAAATGTAGCAACGCGCTAAAATGTCACCTTGGGGTCTTTCAAGATCAAGGTCTTTGCGGCCCGTGTGTAATGTTCACTTCAGATCCGCGTTCTCCACATCGTCTCCGTTTCTGCGTGCCTCCGACCCCTTGCGAATCCTTTTCTGCGGCTCAGACGAGTTCAGCATTGCGGCGCTGAGGGCGCTGCATCACGAGCATATACGAAACCCGTCTCTGATCGAATCGCTTGATGTCGTCATAAGGCCTGGGAAGCCCACCGGTCGGGGTCTGAAGACGGTTCGGCAGGGTGAGCTCGTCTGATCACAAACACTGCAAGCGAGACTTACTTACGATGCCATGCGTCGCAGTTCCGATCAAGTCTACAGCTCAAGAACTGGACTTGCCGATCCATGAGATCAACACATTTACAGGATGGACAGTGAGTGGCCTACGCCTGAGGTATATCTAGGTACTTCGCCCTCGGCTCACATCTCTAGCCATCCTTCAACATGAACCTCATCGTCGCCGTGTCGTTTGGCCTACTGGTCCCGCCCAGGTTGCTCAGAAGCGCACAATATGGTGGCCTTAATCTTCACCCATCTCTCCTCCCAGAGTATTGACCCCTCTTTTCCTCTATTCTGTCCTTCATCTTGCTGACCACGTTTGCCAGCCTTCGCGGGCCCGCGCCTCTCCATCATACGCTTCTGCTGAACCGCCCCTTCACCGGCATCACCCTCCAGACCTTGCACGAGTCCAAGTTTGACCACGGCACCATCCTGTCCCAGACGCCCCTCCCAGGCATCCCTGTCCCGCCTGGCACGAACTTGCAGGCCCTCCACGACATCGTCACGCCGCCAGCCGCCGAGATGCTCGTCCAGGGCCTGCGCAACGGCGTCCACGTGCCGCTGCTGAAGCCCGTCGGCTGGACGCCCTCGCAGCGAGACCTCGCCACGCTGCGCCACGCGCCGAAACTCACAAAGCAGGACAGGCAGGTCCGGTGGCGCGCGTGGGCGGCCGACGACTTTGCGAGGCGGGAGACCGTTCTGGGCCCGCTGTGGAGTGAGCTGCAGACACGCCGGGGCAGGAAGAGGGTTATTTTCGAGGGTCTCGAGGCGGTTGCGCCGTCGACCGGGAGTGACGAGGCGATGAAGGGCCAGGCGCGTGCGTTTGTCGCGTTCGAGACGGGCACGGACGCAGGCGTTTCTGGCGGTCCCATTTCACCGGAGGCAGTGGAGGAGGTGTCCTACCTCGAGGCTGATGACGGCAGTGGTTCTGTGTTGATGTCTGCCCCTGGCGGTGGCGTCGTGAAGGTCGCGAGGATCAAGATTGAAGGAGACAAAAGCAAGCCGGCGGCCAACACGTTGGCGATACACACTAACGTCGGCAAGGCAGAATATTGGAAGGGGTCTTCGACTGGTCACGGCGACCTGTCATCGTGATATAGAGCATTTATTTTGTATAGTACGGTAGTCGTCGTGGCTCGCATGAGGATATGATAATTGTACACTACCAGGTCTGTCTTGGAGACAGAGAAGCTATCGGCGACGCGTGACTACATCCATTCAAACAGTGGCAAACAATTGTGTGCCCTCCCCCCTGATCCATTCCAGGACTTGTTACTCAAACAATACCAAAGTGAAATGCCAAGCCTCGCACCCCAGCGTGGGATTGCTTCCACGCGCTTCATGTTGCACATCTCAGTTTCCGGCCTCGACATCGTCATCATATACCTTCTCATGAGCAGACTGCTCGACACCCTGGCTCCGAACCAAGGTGCCTGTTTGGTAGCTTCTTAGGGCGGCACATCAAGCCTATCCTGCCACTCATCATACTCCTGCGAGTCGAGAAGCTTCCTGGTTTCCACTTCGTCAATGTAAGGTCGGATTCTTCTTAACGCGGGTGAGACCGTAGTAGCAGCAGAGGCTTCTTTGGTGGCACTCGGTGGGCCTCTGGAAGCAGCTCGGGTGTCTAGAGCGTAGAGCTTGTAGTCGAGGTCGTCGAGGGGCATGCGGTCGCCGCCCTCGGGGATGAGCAGCTTGTGTCTGAGTCGGTGCTCCAGGACGTCAACCTCCATCGTGTGCGCCGTGACGAAGTGGTAGACCTTCACCGGCCGGGTCTGGCCGAAGCGGATGGCGCGACCCCGGGCCTGTCGCATGTACATGTAGTGGTTGCGTCTGTCGGTGTGCAGGGGCGCAGCAAACATGACGTGGTTGGCCTCGGTAAGGTTCGTGCCGGCGGACTCCTCGGACATGAGGCTCTGGACGAGAACCTTGGTTTTGCCGTTTTCATTGGGCTCTTTGAAGTATCGGATGGCGTCAGTATCGTGGTGTGTGCCGGTGGTCATGTACACATCGACGTTGTCGTCCTCCGCAAGCGCGTCGAAGAGCTGGGCCTTGAGCTTCTTGTTGCTGACGAACAGGAGAGCCTTCTCATCATCCTTGACATCGGTGCGTATGACGTCCAAAATCTTCATTACCTTGGCGCTCTTGCCCTCAAAATCGAGAGTTGAGGCTGCCGTGGCAGAAATGAGCTGCGTGCAGGGGACGAGGGCAGAGCGAGCCATCGCAGAGCACGAGTCGACAGGGCATAGAACCTCGCCCGCAGTGCTCTCGACCTGATGATGCTGATGCTCATGTGCTGTGACGCATCTTGAGCACAGTAGGTGGCCACAGGTGATGAAGAGGCTGAGGTCCTTTATCTCAGTGTTGTCCTGCGAGCCGCAAACACTACAAGTTGGAGCACGTGGCTTATGACCGGCCTCCAAATCCTGGGCAAACGCGAATAAGGATTGCACAATGCCGAGCACACGGAGCCGGCGAGCCTGGCGGATGTATTCCTCTATGCCGGCCTGTACGCTTTGGAGAGCCATGGCCATACGGTTCGTGGCTTGATCGTGACTGGTACCGCGATCAGTCTCTTCCTCGTTCAACTGAGGGCGGTAAGGCCGGAATTTGTTGCCAAACTCAAAGTCTTTGGACTTTGTTGTGTCCTTCCAGTAGGCATCGAGGAGTGTAGCAGAAGCCAGCCCGATATTGGCAGCCACCTTCTCAGGCTCTGCTTCGTGATACTGGTCCAGCACGTTGGCTTTCAGCAGATCACAGACCGACTCCTTGAGCTGCTGGCTTGTGGCTTCAATCTGACTTTCGGAATTGTAGCTTGCTTTGAAGCAAACGAGATTGGCTTCCACGTGTTTGAGCTCATCCTCATCCATAGCTTCGACGTCCTCCTCCGTCAGCTTCCACCAGTCGATAGCACCGTACACACCGTTTCCGCCCTTCCAGCTGGCCCATCCGCCGGGTTGCCAGATACCAGCGCTCTGTGTCGCGCCGCGGCCCTCGTGATGCTATGTGCGAGGTGCAATGGCGCGATACAAGTCGTCTCTGATCTCGGCGTCTCCAAAGCTCCAAGGTCTATCAGCAGTGAACCTTTGGATAAAGTCGTCAAGGTGGTCTTGGTAGTAGATGGCCTTGTCCTGCTTGGTCTTGTCTCTGCCCTTGGCGTTGGTCATTGCGAGAAGGCCGCTCATCTGCACTTGATCGACGACATACATCAGCATGTCGAACTGGCTCTTGATCATGGCCTTGGAACGGGCCTGGAGCCTTTGGTAGATTGTCCGCATGCTGGTCAGCACGGTGATGCCAGAAACGGCGCCTGCCCTAACATCCATGCCGAGCTTCTTCATGTTTCCGCCGTAGGCCGACAGATTAGTCGACGACTGAACCAAAAGCGACTGGATCGTGTTGTGCCACGACATGCGCAGGTTCTCTCGCGCCTTCGACGCCTTGTTGTTTCCGGTCTGTTGCAGCAGCCAGTCGATGATGGCGCGCATGTCTCCGGGCACCTCTTCAATGTCCCAACGCGCATCGTACAGAACCTGCTGCAGCTGGGCGTATACAACGGAGCTGACAGGGTCGAGCCTGCAAACAATGACCTGCTCGGTAACCCCAATGTGGGAAATATCGGTCTCTCGTCGGGTCATCTTGTGCTCAATAAAGATACGGGCCTGTTCGTGACGCTCGAGCGCAAACTGGGCCGACTTGGGGTCAGCGTACTGGCGCATCGCCTCGCCTCTTGTGGTCTTGTCGAGTCTTGGGCCTCTTGTGATGCTTGGGAAAGATTTTGGCACCGACGCCTCAGGTCGAGCGACGTGGATGTTGACGAGGTCGGCGATGGCGCACACCTGGCTCAGGTCTGCCATGGGCGGTGTGCCGGAAAGTACCCATTTGGAGGATGCCACACAATTGGCCACGAAAGCCGCGGTACTTTTGTTCTCGTACGAGAACTCGTCGAGCACCACGCGGTCGAACGAGTACATCTGTAGGGCTGTGGCATCCTTGAAGTCGTTAACGACGTGAGGGGTAGCCACCTTGCGCTTTCTGTCGGCCATGGCAGAGTCTGAGTCGGACTCAGCAGAGTGATCAGATTCAGAAGCGGCGGTGGCAGTCCGCCTTGGTTTCTTGCGCGTTTTCGTCGCCCGCTGTGTGCGGGCTGTCGCCTTGACCTTCTGATCCTTACGGTGAGACTCCACGATACAGGCGGCTCGAGCCTTCTCAAAGCTGGCCTTTCGTTCCTGAGTTCGAAGCGAGATATGTTTCGCGAGAGCGCCGTTGTTTTTGTTGTTGTCAGCGTAGCACTGGTATGAGTCCTCCAGGTCGGTGACAGCCTCGCGATACCAAATGTTGAACTCTCTCGACGAAGCTCCACTGGCATCGTGGAATTTGGCAGCCCCGGCCACTCTGGTGAGGGTTTGAACAAAAGCGGAGGAGTGAATGAAGGCGGTGCTCAGAATGACTAAGTCCGCCGTCTCGAGCATACCGCGATGAAAAGGCGTCTTCGCGTTGATGACGACGACGTTCCAGTTCTCGGAACCAAGAAACCTTTCTATCTCATCGCGCCACTGGTCGACAATCTGGGGGGGACAGACAATCAAAGTGGCCTTCAGATGGCAGTGTCTCTCCTGTGTCCATGCATGCCGCTCAATCGTAGACCTCTCATCGCTCAGATTGCGCTGATGGTCTATGAGGGCTAGGGTGACGATGGTCTTGCCGAATCCAACGTCGTGAGCTAAAACGCCTCCCCTAGCTCTGTTGACAACTTCAGCGTGGGAGCGGAGACGAATGCTTGACGACGGAACAAGGAACTCTTCCACCTCCTTCTCGACGAAGCAGCTGTTGCTGCTCTCCTTCTCGATCATCCATTGGACAGACTGGATCTGGTCTGGACGCAGCTGGACACCACAAGAGTCAAAAGAGGGTAACTGGATAGCCAAGTCGCAGGTTGCGGAGGGAATGACGTCTTGGGATAAGCAAGCTTCAAAAGGCTCGATCATCTTTAGGCTAGGGTCAACGAACTCCACATCAACAGCAAAACCGATGTGGCCGTCCTGCATGACATCGCGGCGGATACCCCTGATCAATCCGTCTCGAGGAAGATGTAACCAAGCCCTGTGAGCTAGTGCAGTTGGGTTGAAGAGGATACGAACGATAAGCTCAGGTTCCTGAGCAATGTTGCCCCTTGCACGGCCGCTGTAGAGGTCGCCTGTGTGCCGAGGTTGATCGGCCCTGACAATTTGAACATCCAACTCCACAGGAAGCGGTCGTTTACTGTAAGACTCGGCTAGTTTTTGAGCAGCTTCTGAATCGTCAAACAGCTTTTTAACTTTGAGTCCCTCCCAAAGCAGATGTATCTTGGGGTCGGGGAAATCGGCGTCAAGGATCTGGCAAGCAGTTCCAGCCCGCTCGAGTAGCCCGGCTTTGAATTCTCGAGGCAAGTGATCAGCTTTGAGTGCGCCGAGAGCAAACGATATGAGAGAGAGCGCATCCTTGTGGTGGTGATCGCTCACGCGCATCCATTTCTCGCCAGGGCCCGTCTCTTTGGCACACTCCTTGAAGATCTCTCCATCCGTTTTCCACAGCTGCGGGAGCAAATGCACCGGAAATGGGAGGTCAGGGATGTCAATTCTCAGTTGAAGCACCGGGATAGGCGCCTGCGCAACATCCGGGAAACTCAAGGCCCCGGGAATGATGACGTGTAAGTCTTCAGAAGTCTCGGCTGTCATTCTGTCTGGTGCAAGATGCACATCGGACATGCTGATGTTCATGAGGGTCCCATTGGTTTGGTGAACGCTACGCCAAAGACCAGGAATCTCACACTGCACAGTCTGTGGGGTGCCATATTGTCGTAGTTCCAGCTCCTGCTCCTTCCAGCTGCTTGGAAACTTACAAAGCACTTCTCGATGTGTTCCCGGTTCGAGCTTGCTCACAGACTGTGACATGACCCAACTATCTTCTTCAGGCTCTGTAGTGTGTTTGTGTCGAGAAAGAGATA
>NW_003315038.1:1417913-1418877 GCF_000150825.1 Verticillium alfalfae VaMs.102
CGAGTCGAGAAGCTTCCTGGTTTCCACTTCGTCAATGTAAGGTCGGATTCTTCTTAACGCGGGTGAGACCGTAGTAGCAGCAGAGGCTTCTTTGGTGGCACTCGGTGGGCCTCTGGAAGCAGCTCGGGTGTCTAGAGCGTAGAGCTTGTAGTCGAGGTCGTCGAGGGGCATGCGGTCGCCGCCCTCGGGGATGAGCAGCTTGTGTCTGAGTCGGTGCTCCAGGACGTCAACCTCCATCGTGTGCGCCGTGACGAAGTGGTAGACCTTCACCGGCCGGGTCTGGCCGAAGCGGATGGCGCGACCCCGGGCCTGTCGCATGTACATGTAGTGGTTGCGTCTGTCGGTGTGCAGGGGCGCAGCAAACATGACGTGGTTGGCCTCGGTAAGGTTCGTGCCGGCGGACTCCTCGGACATGAGGCTCTGGACGAGAACCTTGGTTTTGCCGTTTTCATTGGGCTCTTTGAAGTATCGGATGGCGTCAGTATCGTGGTGTGTGCCGGTGGTCATGTACACATCGACGTTGTCGTCCTCCGCAAGCGCGTCGAAGAGCTGGGCCTTGAGCTTCTTGTTGCTGACGAACAGGAGAGCCTTCTCATCATCCTTGACATCGGTGCGTATGACGTCCAAAATCTTTCATTACCTTGGGCGCTCTTGCCCTCAAAATCGAGAGTTGAGGCTGCCGTGGCAGAAATTAAGCTGCGTGCAGGGGACGAGGGCAGAGCGAGCCATCGCAGAGCACGAGTCGACAGGGGCATAGAAACTTCGCCCTGCAGTGCTCTCGACCTGATGATGCTGATGGTTCATGTGCTTGTGACGCAACCTTTGAGCACAGTAGTTGGCCACAGGTGATGAAGAGTCTGAAGGTCCTTTATCTCAGGGTTGGCTCGGCGAGCCCGCAAACACTACAAGTTGGAGCACGTGGCTTAATGACCGGCTTCCAAATACCGGGGCAAACGCGAATAAG
>NW_003315038.1:1418977-1431798 GCF_000150825.1 Verticillium alfalfae VaMs.102
CCAACTTGTCGAGTGTGGCTCGAGCGATGGGGGGAGCAGCTCGTTGTTTGAATGAGCCGGGCTCAAGCGGCTCTGGTAAGTACAGATACCAAACAACCTGATCTGAACCAATGGAGAGCTCGATACGGCCGCAAGTTGAGACGTAAGTTGCCACGATAACCTGGCTGTTGTCGAAGTGGTCTAGATAGTAGACAGCCCAGAGGCATTTGCGCAATTCGCGAAGTCGGAAGGTGATATTTCTTTCTTCCTTCTCGGTGGCGTGAAGGCTCAAACATAATCTCTTGACATCCTTGTCGTCCTGAGGTATGCCATGGCCTCCGGTCAAAGCAAACCGATTCGGTAGAATGCCTCTCAGAGCGTGGATGGTCTCATCCCAGGACCATAGAGGCCCAGTAAAAAGCATTTCGAAAGCGTGAGCAGGATTACCCGCACAGGTTACACATCGCACCTGGTTGCAAATTGTACAGATCATGAGACCAGTCGCCGGGTTATGCTTGCGATATCCTGCACAGGGACAATACCTCCGTCCTTTCTGAAGTATCATTATGAGGTGGGTAACAGCCGCCTGGTCTTTCTGCGCAGTTGAATAGCTGGGGCAATATTGGAGCAAGGCAAATGCTACATCGGTTACTTCGTTGCGGTCGGATTGGCGAATGGCAAATAGGTGCTTTAAGTGCTGCGTTCTGGTGCTTGCACCGTTGTCCAGAAGAGGCAGGCCGTTGTGGAAACCACTGGATCGAGTCACCCGGCGTTCAGCTATCAGGACGCAGAGGGTGGCAGCGCCGACGACTGTGGTCGTCATGGCATTTCCAGCCATATCGTGGAGGTCGGCCTGGGTTTCGACAGAGGTGCGGATACGATCAATAGGTAGCCCTTGGAGCGAGAGTGCCTCAATACCCAATATCGGCCGCCCCTGATCTGTGGCGAAAAGGTCACCGTCGGGCAAGACGCACCCTACAATACCAATTTGTGTTTTGAGCCGCTCAACACCTACACCAAGGTCAAGATATTTTGCCTTGTAGTTGAGATCTCTGCCTGCCTTTTTGCGCTCTGACAGCCACGTGATGTCGAGGAGATCTTGGACACGGCTGGATGTGCCTCTGATGTACGCCTGCCAAGACGTATCTCTGGGTAAGAGATTACCCCGACCATCCCGTTGAGTAAAAGGTCGGTCAGGTCCAAGTCCCTGCTGCCGTCGAACCTTGGCGTGATCGTAAGCGCACATCCTGGCTTCCACATCCCTGGCCATGTTCTCAGCTATCTTTCGCTCCTCGATTGCTCGTGCCTCGAGTATTCGCTGGTCCATCGATGATAGAAGAAATTTATGGACTTCTGGATACTGATTCGGAAACCAATTGGACGACTCCATCATGCTTGACCACAGTCGCGCGATGCTTTTACACATTTCGGTACCATAGTGCCACTGATCAACAGCAACCAGGTAGCCTCGAGTTCTGGTTTGTGGAACGAGGAAATTCTTGCTGTCCACTTTCATCGATAGAGCCACGTAACCTACCAAGGGAAGCCAGAAGTGGGTGAAGGCGCGCCAAGGCGCATGAGAAACATTCTCTAGGATGATGAGTTTAGGTCGCTGGTCGTATATAAACTGCAGGATTGAGCCGAATGTTTTGACAGACTCGCCTTCCATATGGAAGGAATCGCGGACATCCTGCAGGGCCATGCGCACATCATGCGACTGACTTTGAGGCGTTACTGTACCAAAATCAAGACCATTTCTGGTGTTCTTGGCTTCTTCGTACAGTCTGCTGAGGACTGAGTGCTTGGCCAAGATGTCTCGTTTATTGTTGAGCTTCGAAAAGTCCACACATGATGAGCCTGCCACGAGCAGGTCCGGTGCTGCCGGAATAGGAGCCAAAGAGCCATGAGCAGTGATTCTGATTGGAAAAACTTCAGTGACAGGGCTTGTGAGCGGAGAAGAGGAACTTGGTGGCTTACGCGTCTTTTCTGCTCGGGATCAGACACTTGGACGACGTCGCGGTAGATCTCACCGGACGGCTTCGAGTTTCTCTCGATGAAAGCTTGCTTGTACGCTTCGATCTCGACACTGAACTGATGATCAAAATCGAAGAGGTGGTTGTAGCCCATGGCCAGGGCCGCGTCTTGAAGCTCGCGGAGGGCCAGGATGGGGGCGTCGGTCCCAGAGCACATCGTGCCTACCGTAAATCGAACGCCGCCATCCTTGGAGACGTCGTCCAGCCCAAGTTCCAAGGCTCTTTTGAAGATCAAAGCCAGAGAGTCCCTAGGGCGATCAATTCTAGCCCTGGTTTCCCCCAAAACGTCGAATTGCTGGGGTTTCTGAGCCATAGTGGTGATGGTTGCGACGGTGGTGATGGTGGTTCCAGGGGAAGGAGTGAGGGCAAAGGGTAAGCAACGTTATGGGAGTGAATGGCAATCAAGAAAGGGCTTCAAGTGATCTGTGCACTCTTTGTCGTTGTTTATCGGCTTCAGCGACCGCCGTGAATCCTGATACCAAGGTTCTCCTGTGATGCCGGGATAACGGCCCCACTTTCGGTCACCCGGCCCCCGGCCCGGCCCTGGCTCGGCCCAGGTTCCCTGCTGCCTGGCACGGAGCAACAGTTGCCTCGACACCCGCGGTGCACTGTTGCAATAACGAATGTAGTGACCAGCCGTAGCTCATGTTTTCCTGGAGTCGACTCTATCCCTGGTTGAGTCCCAAGGTGTTCATGCTGCGTGTCAAAATGTTTGTTAGCCTTGGCGTCTGTCATTCTACTGCATAGCGACGGGTCGTGCTTTGAAGTACCCGCAGTATTGGTATCGTGCCATAGCTATTATTGGGACATCCTATCCAGCTCAGATCTTATCTTGATTGTCTTTGAGCCTTTCATGCTTTTCTATCACTTACTTGCGATGTCCTGTGCAACAAGCATTGCGTCCATGCCCCCTTGTGGAAACAAAGTTCTAGTGCCTTTCGAAACTACAAAGGCACTCATCATATCCTTTCGGCGTCCCAATTCGACTTATATATGGTAATTCGTGCTCAGATCTCCACCAATATCCGGAGCAGCGCAAAAGGCTTGGACTCGGATCAAAGGTTCTGAGGGTCATATATGCTCCAGGCTGGATGAACGTATCCGTTACGCACCCCGAAAGTAGATCACTAACTTTTCTCCGAAGCGTATTGCCCCGACCACGTATTTCGTGCCGATCTGGCGCGTTGGTTTACCGAGCAAGTTGGAGCGTCCCGGCCCATTCCATCTGTATCACTCACCGAACCCTCGAACGATGATTCGCGGCTTAGTGTTCTCAACATGTATACAGTATCGATTAGTTTGATGGCTATCAGGACTAGGATAGGTGATTCACTAGGGAGCGTTGTCTCATTAATTCCCTTCAGCAGACAAGACAGCTCATTTCAGGACTTAAAAGGGGTCAATACAAGCTGGCAGAGCATTATACAGGGGCCATCAAGCAATCTTCCTGCAATTTGAAACAAAGAGGAAAAGGCTTAGCATAGATGATCAGACCATTGTCTAAAAGAATCAGATCTTCTAGTTTGTCTCACGCCTGCAGCGTTGCTCGTCAGAATCGTCTTCAGATGCTTCGATGCTGAGGCTACTGAGCCAGAATGAGACCTCGGTGAAAGTTGAACGAGACTCGCTGTCAAACAACACAGTCAAATCATTCGACCATCGGGCGAGCCTTGCCTCTGCCGAATGAGGTTGTCGTGTGTTTTTGGTGTCACGGCAACGAGATAACAAGAGCGTATCACTGAAGACACCGACCGTATCTGCACACCCACACCACCTCCCACGTGGGCAGCAACAGCAATGCAGCAGGGTATGCCTTACAAGCTTCCAATCTCCGGCTTAAATGACTGAATCCAGCTAATAGTGGTGAGGAAGCGGAAGGGCGTGTCTGACATGTCGGGCGGTGGAGACGCGGGTGGGTTCCCATCACAAGGCAGACTGACAGGATGTGGTATTGGGAGCAAAAGTCACGTGATTACGCGTCGCCTCACGGATCTCGCCCAGTTCATGCTAATTATAACCACAAGATGCAGGTTGCCATTTGCGCTCGGTGATTTTAGAGGCGCCTCTTTTCAGTGTTGCGACGTCGAACTCGACTAGCAAGATTGGTCGATATCCACTCAGAGCCATCTGAATCGTGGCTGTGTGCCTCTGCTTGGTAACGCAGACCAGGGCTCACAGATCTAGACCAGAGGTCTGAGACAGCTGAGTTATATTAAGAGAGCATATACGACTGCTCGGTATCCCGTCTCACAGCTCTTCGATATACTGAGCACGCAAGCACAAGATCACCAACGAACCTCCCCCAGCCCCCAGACACCAAAATGGGCGCTCAATTGGAGTCAACTGACGCGAAGAACAAACTCGAGGACCTCTCGGGCATCACCATCTTGCCAGGCCAGAACCCTTATGAGGCCCTCATCAAGGCTTGTGAGGATGATCATGTAGATATATTTCCATACCCTCTTCGCGGAGCGCGTGGATGCTGCGAGACAAGATTCTGATCCATTTCTGGCACGCAGGCCGAGATCCAATCTCTCTACTCGGCCCATAGAACAAAGAGAAACCAACAGCAGAAGGAAAAGTTCCTCTCCAGCGAATACAAGGAGCTGGTCATTGACCCTTTCCTGCTGAGGCTGGAACGTCCCGAGATCGAACCGGGCTTCCAAGACCCTCGGAACTGCCTCGTATTCTGGTCTCGCCCGCCTGACAACATTGTTCGGTTGTCGGTCCAGATCCAGAACCTGCTGAAGAAGGTCGCTCCAAGTGAGTCACCTCGCCAAGCATCTCACTCTCCGCCATGCGTCAGCCAGCCGACATGAAAGCGCTGACCAAGAGACCAGACATCTGGCTCATGCCACAACACCGAATGCACATGACGGTCCTGGAGCTCGCTCACTCCAAGACACCCGAGCAGATTGCGTCCCTCGTCACGACGATGCGTTCCGCCATCCCCTACATGACAAGCTTCACCTACTCTCACCGTGCTCGCCTCGTGAAACCCATGATTTCATATGACCTCTCGGCCTTTGCCGTCTCTTTCCTGCCCGCCTCTGGCGAAAAGCGCCGCGCACAGATTGCCGCCCAGGCGGACCAGCGTGTTGTCGAGGGCGATCAGTACACCTACCACCACCTTCGCCGCGACGTCTTCAACCTGGCGCAGTCGACAGGCGTTGAGGTTGAGTCTCGCTATCAGGTACCGAGCGCGCACATCACTCTGGGTCGATATCTCGGCGAAGAGGACCATCACACGCCGGAGCTGCGGAAGCGTTGGGTCGAGGCTATTGACGAGATCAATCAGTGGCTCGCGAATGAGGTCTGGGATGTCGAGAGCGGCGAGTGGTCAGGCGAGTGGTCGGTTGGTGAGGAGCGAGGTCTCGATGCTCGCTGTGGTAGGCTGTGGTATGGTGGTGGAAGAACCATCAACCTTGGCGAGGGCTTCTGATGGGACTGTTCCCAGACCGCGCCGATATTCATCGGAAGCTGCATTAGACAAATGGATAGACAAATGACAGGGCTGCTCCAAATGCCACCTGCATGAGTGGGGATCTCGCAACTCGAGCGTTGGAAGTCTTGCGAGGGCTACATATCCCAGGCTTGGACCATGGTATGTCATCAAGCGCTGACGTGCATCGTGGACCAACAGCCGGGGGGAGAACAAAGTCATGAGACAGAATGCGTCATATTCGTGGCTTGGCAACTCTGGCCGAGGAGGCACTCACTATGCTTGAGACTATGGATGATCCATGGGTGAACCAGGTACAGCAACGCAGTTGTACAGCCTTCACAGGATCTCGTGAAACGCCCCCACTGCACAGAATCACCCATCCTGGACAGATTTCTTAACTTCCATGAAAGTAGTCATCGTCATTGATTCGGAATTGCAAGGGCTTTTATTTAAACCCTATGGGAGTGATGCATGGTTCTCTCCTCGACCGGGTAACCCTCTTCGCCAAAGCTCCAGCCCGAATGATCCGTTTGCCGTGCCGTGTAGGAAAGCAGCCATGAAATCGGTTGACCACAACCACAATGCATTTAGAACACCAGAGCCGCACCCTTCGTCTTCTTGTCGCCACTGTAAACCCAAGCATGTTAGCCATGTTCGCGCATCGGTGTCTCATGTTTGTGGTGTGGGAGCGAAGCGGAAGGGGGAGAAGGTGGCCGTACCCGAGCTCGAAGTGCTTGCAGCGCTTCAGCGCCAGCTGCAGCTTGGTCTTGCACTTAACACATTCCAACCGCAGGACGACCTTCTTCGTCGTCTTGGCCTTCTTGTGGAAGACGGGCTTGCTGCGCAGTTTGTCAGTCTTTGGCTCAGACGTGTGCGGGTGAGTTGGGATCGTGGCCTTGTGTCGACCGTGACTCGTCTCTATCATGGTAGAGGAGGGGTTGAACGTACGTCTGACCACCGTAACCAGACTGCTTGCGGTCGTAACGACGCTTACCCTGCGCGAAGAGCGAGGCCTATAATTTCCGTCTTAGCATATTTGTTCCCAACCTGCCAACACGGTCCGCGTCGAGTTCGAATTCGTCCGCTGGGAATCGGGTGTATCGCACCTTGCCGGCCTTGTACTGGGTGACCTTGTGCTGGGTGTGCTTCTTGCAGTCCTTCCCCTTGCAGTAGGTCATGCGCGTCTTGGGAATGTTCACTGGAAGTCGAGAAGGTCAGCTTGCCAATTCTTCCCAGCTTTGCATGGTGTGTTTGGCCCTCAGATCGTTGCCGCTCCCCGCGCCCCTTCCCCAAATGTCATGGCTGTCAACTTTCCACACCATTGATTCGGGCTCTTCGGGTCTCGGGCAGGTCGTCGGCTGAGCGCGATTCGCGATTGAGGGCTTCTTCGATAGACTATGGGCGTACGTACCCATCTTGACGGCTGTTGGGTGTCGATTGCCGGAATTGTCGTGATGATGAAGTGGTTAGGCGGGGATGGAAAACTCGAAGTTTTGGCCAAAATGGCTTGTGTGGGCGGGCGGCTAGGGTTGAGCGCTAGTGACAACTGGGAAGCGTGGGCCCCAGCGTCTTGCACCGAAGCCCGCCGCTTATCAGCGAAACGAGCTACTATCACCACGTGATGTGAGGTACAGAAGCCCAGGTCTCTCGCGGCTTATGTCAGCATCTTTCTGTATCCTGCCCTGTCCCTCAGGCCGAATTGGCCCCCACTTCAAGGTGATTTTGGCTCATGCCTGGGTTGCGGCTGTCGGCGGTGATGAATGTGGCTTGCATCATTTGATTCAAATGCGGCTGACAGCCACATTTACGAGAACCAAGTTCTTCACTGCCTCCAAGCTGTCTCCAGCGGCGCCTCACTCAGCCAGCTGCATGCGGCGGTTTCACTGTTCGTTTCCCGCGGTGCAACCCCAAAATCAAGCAGGTTTGCTGTGCTGACAAGAATTCGCTGTGCATTGATTCAGTCGTAGAGAATGGGGTTCAACTGAGGGCTTAATCTAAAGTTAGGTCGAGACCGTCGTGTCAGACGAGTGCTTGGTTGAATGCTGGAATTGCTGACTCCTCATGGGCGGGAGGGAATCTTCAATGGATCTTCAAGAGGCTAGCTTGCGTCATGTTCCTTTGTTGCCTCGAGCTCGCTCGTCTCCTGCTCTGAGCTGACATTCAATGACTTGGCAGCATTCCCCCCAGGTTTTCTTGGGTTAAAGTAACCAAAAATAGGACGTCCAGAAACGTGCGAGTGCCGAAGAAGAACGTCCACTGTAGAAAAAAAAAATCACCTACGGACGGACGCATACGTCGCCACTGTCAGACCAAGCGGCCAAAGCTTCGCCCGCTGCCGGCGCTCGCCGGCGCGGGCTTTAAGGCGATCGACGTAGGCCCTGAGTGACACTTGACGCGCGCTCAGAAGCGAAACGGTCGTGGACGACGGCCACATGTGAATGGAATGTTTTCTTGTCGCTGACGTTCACGGCGAAGCGGTACATGCTAATTTTTGAAGCGCCTGTAGTTGACTGAGCGTATGTCAACCCAAACGCTCTCATGACCCCACGAGAGCGCCGGGACGCCCCCTAGCCTGACATGGATGATGTACCGAGAGACCGAGCACAGAGAGAGCCTGGGAGAAAGAGAGAGAACACCGATGCTATTGAACTATCCTGACGGGCAAAGAGCTGCACCTCTACAAGGCTGGCTGCGTGGTGGCGGCGGGGGTATCTGCGAGTGGAATTGCGAGTGGTGCAGCAGAAAGGAAGGGAGGGAGAAGGGGGGTCAAGGTGCCCCTTGCAAGCTAGCAAGCTCACCCTGGCGTCGCAATGTGAGCTATCGAAGCATCGACATGAGCAGGATATCAAAATGCTGCTCAGGTTAATTGCGACCCGTTGATAGACCAAAGAGGAGTTGCTTGACACCGCGAGCGTCACCTCTTTCACACAAACGGTTGTTGGTAATTGGCATGAAACAGGCGAGGCCGCAACGGCAACTTGGCCTGGGCCAGTTTCACCTTCTGACATGCACGCACGCAAGCAGGATGGACGGCCAGGACAACAGACAAGGCAATGCCGCGCGACGATCTTCGGGCGGATCTTCATGTGTCGGATTGTTGGATCCCGGCCGTTGAGTCGGTCGAGGAGATGGACCGACAGCCATGATCCAACTTTCTCGGACAGAGAATGAAAGGCTGTGGTAGGCCACTAGTCAAGACCTTTTGCAGGAGTTTCTTTGGGCGTTTTGGACGTTCACGGAGATAACGAGTACCGGCCAGTAAACAGTCGACAGTCTGCACAGTGCTCTGGAATACGATGTGGTGGTGCATCTTCCCCCCTCCTTGGTCGTCCACTGGCAGGACGAGAATAGAGTGTAGCTCGCATTCCCTTCCCCGAGTCCCTGTCCCGGGATGACGATATTTGGGTCACCCTGGGAATCTCACCACTGGCTTCTCGGGGAGACCATTGAAGAAAAGCATCAGTCGATCAGCAGCATCGGAGGCGGCACCCAACCATCCCGTTAAAGACGGCGCCAGCGACAGGGAAGGAAAGAAACGGCGCCACAAGCGGTAGCCTCACAACCCTTGATGATAATCCGGACAATCGCCCGCGGCTGGCGGCTGACGCTACGCATGAATCGCCGGATGACGGCATTCGCAATTGCAATTCAAAATATCCACGACAGATGGGCATGGTGGCTGGCGGCATAAGGGGTTATCGCCGGTCACCAGCTTGACCAAGCGGGCCCTGCCATGGAAGATAAAACACAGTCTTTGGGGGGCAGTGTGTCGATCGGATTGAAGCTCTTCATTTCCGCGAACCCAGACGGCGGCGAGGGTGGCGATTGGCCGGTAAAACCCCCTCCCCAGGGTTATGGCAAAAAGGGGACGCACAGGTCGAACCCCCCCCACTCTGTACCGTGTGCGTAATCAGACAAGGTGGGTGAGGGTGAGAGACGAGCAGCAAGAAAGCAAAGCAGGAAACAGGCTGGTCAACGAGGCAGAGCAATGATGGGGCACTTTCCCAGACAGAGAAACGGCGTCTGCAGAAAGTATTTTACGTAGGTGGGTAAGGCTCGGCATAGTTCCTCTCTAGCAATGGCATGGCACCGAAAAAAAACCTGTACAATACGGACTCAAGCTGAAGAAGGGCCTGCGGCAAGCAGGTGCGCAGATAATGGCCTAGCTGCCTAGGTAGGAACCTGGGTCGATAATACGACCTGACAGACGGTTCGGGGTGGCCGGGACCAACAAACGTTGCTGGTCTTTGGCTGGGGTGGTTTTTTTTTTGCAGTGCGGAGGACGGACAAGGACTAGCGCACACGGTGGGCTCGGTAAGATACTTGGGGAGGTACTTGGGGGACCCGCGCACGTCGACGCTACTGACGTGCCTCAGTTCTAGGTGGCCGTATTGAGGAATGGAATCTTCAAGGCCATGCATCGGTCCGGATGCTTTTCGAGCCAGTTTGTTTGTTATTGTGCGCACGACACGCTTCCCCCATTCATGTCGGAGTCAGAAGAATCGAGAAAGACTCACTCAGCAGTCAGGCTCAGCTACGGATTCGGCGCAGATCAATCAGTCAGTCAGACGGGCAAACAGGCAATCGACCAGTCCACTCACCCTCACCCACTGGCGGGCGGGCGGGCGGGCATCCCCAGGCTGAAAGCTTGCAGTCACCTGTGGTTGTCAGCAGCGCATCTCACAGCATTCAGCCCGGTCATTGAGTGCACTCGATTCGCCCAGTCTTAGTCGCCCGCCTACCCAGGGCTTTGTCGGTATAGGATATCAGTCGCCGTGGTTGGCAAGCAGTGGTGGCCAAGAGATGAGGGTAACTACCAAGGTCGGCACCTGCCTTGCCTCTCCCTCAAAGCTGCCTAGCTCGTTGGCGAACCTCACGAAGAACGAGGAAGGGATCTCGTCCCATGTCGCCATCCACTATCCGCTTTTGTGCCAAGACATGCCTTATCCGCCCCACTCCACCCCTAAGTCTGCTGTTCACAGCCAATCGATGTGTGATTTCTCACCCACAGGTGGACTAGCGCCAGTGCCCCTTGCCCTCCCCCCCCTCTCCCCCTACCTCGTTCTCCTCGTCCCCTGCACCTGGGCTTCTACCACTGGGCAGGGGCACAGGGTCCGCACATCTTCTTAGCTGGGAGGTGGGCTGGCCTGGCTGGCAGTCTCGCTCACTCGGTGGTGGATGGGTGCATTGATCGTTCCTTCCCACGCTACCGACGCCCATGCCCAAGACCTTCAGAAAAGCGTAATACGGGAGCCACTGTGTTAAAATCACTGTGTTTTAGTCAGACCAACGTGCCTGCTCAGCACCGTGCGGCTTTCGACTCCATACCCTGCTAAGCCTGTCTAATTCGGGCCCGTGTAATAAGGGGCTGCCTCGCCTCGCCTCCTCCCATCTCGAGTCCCGAATCTCGCCCTTTCTTCTAGGTTAAGGAGTTTCCGCCTGTATTTTGTCCCACCCCCCTTCAGCTCCCAGACCATCGCGCTGCTCGACGGTCAACGGGGTCCCGTATTGCCTCTTCCCTTTCACATTGCTTTTCACGTCCCTCGACGCTTGACTGCTTTGACTGGCACGGTATTCTTCACGCCCATTCCGTCTTTGGCTTCTGCAGCATTGCTTCCACGCTTTGCACCACATTCGTTTATCTGCCACCACCGCGACAACGACGAGGAGATTTCACTAGTCAACAGAGCAGAACTCGTTTCTACCTCTCGAACTCACTCCTCTACTGCCCTCCCCCCTCGCATCCAGTCTCACAAGGCAACTTGCGAAACAACAATCTGAACGAACCAACAAACATCGAGGCCACGCACAAACACAACGTCGATGCTCGAATAATCTCTCGCTCGGAATCCTCCCCCCTTCGTAATGGAGCGAGTCTCATCCTTCCTCAGCAATCGTTCGTCCAGGTCCAACTCTGCCACATCCAACACCATTCTCCACGAGAAGTCCGAACTCCCACCACCTTCCCAACACAAGAAGACCAAACTCCGAATGCGCGCGTTACTCGGACACTGCCTTTACAGGCGGGTGACGCTATGGAGCGTCCTGATCTTGGTCATCATGTCCATGGTCCTGCTGAAGACAGCCGTCCACACCAAGAACGGCAGGGTCGTAGGCGGCGACGGGTTCCTCAGCGGTAACAGCCCTGAGGAGCAGAACACCAACCACCCCGTCTGGATTGGCTATAAGCAGTAAGTCGTTCGGGCTGCCCTTTATCTGCCTCGGGGCAACGGCGTCGGCAAACACACACGAGTCGGAAGCTGACCTCATCTCCAGTCTCAATGGCTACTTCAACGGCCTCAAGTCGCTCGTTCCCGTGTCCAACCACACGGCGGAGTGGCCCAACCCCGGGTACAAGGAACCCATCACGGAGGTCACCCTGACCCACGAGACGGCGCCTCTTCCCAAACCGTACAGGCCTCAGCCTGATTACGAGTCGGCCGCGTACCTCGCTGCCCACCCTCGCGTCAACGAGTGCTTCTTGGACGAGAAGAAGACGCCTGTGCCCGACACCTGGGCTTTCCAGGGTCTGCCTCAGTCAATGCCCGACCCGGCTCTCGGCGACTACAACATCCTCGGTATCCGCAATGATATCTGCTTCGACCGCTTCGGTCGCTATGGCCCCTATGGTCTCGGTTACAGCGCCCAAGAGGGCGGCACCGGCGAGGGCTTGGACACCGAACGCTCCGGCTCGGAAGTTGTCTGGTCGAAGACTGGTAAGATCGACTACACCAACGTCGACTGGGGTGATGCTCAGGAGCGCTGTGTCGCCCGCAACCAGCACCGTTTCGTCAATGAGACGGATGAGGTCAGGGACCCGACCCTCGGGCCTGCCAAGGGCATTCAGAAGCTTGAGCGAACTGCTGTCCTCGTCCGTACCTATGTTGGTTTCCGTTGGACTCAGCATGTCATCCTCAACTTCCGCGCCATGATTGCTGAGCTTGCTCTCAAGTCGGGCGGCGAGTACACCCTTCACTTCCTCCTTCATGTGAAGAACCTCGATGCTCCCATCTGGTCGGACCCTTCGGTTGTCCAGGACATCCTCGACGCCAACGTGCCGGCCGAGTTCCACACCATTTGCACCCTCTGGTCTGAGGCTCAGATGCGTCTCTACTATCCTGGCACCTTTTCCGAACCCTTCGAAAACCCCTCGAACCGCGACATTCACGGCGTCTACCGTTCTGCGCACATGCCAATGCAGATTTTCGCCCTGCAGCATCCTGAGTACGCTCACTTCTGGAATTGGGAGCTCGACATGCGTTACACTGGCTCCTACTATGAGCTGTTTGACCGTGCCGCAGCTGGGCCAAGAAGCAGTCGCGTCAGCTCTTGTGGGAGCGCTCGGCCAAGTACTACATCCCCCG
>NW_003315038.1:1432119-1433570 GCF_000150825.1 Verticillium alfalfae VaMs.102
ATTCCGACTGTTGCTCTGACCACGGTCTCAAGGCTGCGTACGCCCCCCACCCTGTCTACCTCGACCGTGGATGGCAGTACGAACAGATCGAGGCTGCCTTCAATGGCGGTCGCGATGGCACGTCAGGTGGCCCTGGCAGCCCCTTCGATATTGAGAACGAGCACAACCACAAGGGCACTAGCTGGTACTTCAACTCTGAGTTTGCCGGACTTACATGGCGCCGCTGGCTCGGCTACGCCCAGATGGATGGCCGAACCAATCGCGCTGGTGAGGGAACGATGCGTGGTGGTCTCCAGGAGGAGTCCTCGGCGATGAGTTCCGGCCGCATGTGCTTGCGCAGCATGCTGGTGCATCCCATCAAGTTCGAGAACCCAGATGAGCGCTCATAGACGACCCGACAACACCGATAATTCAACCTTCGCTTCATACCCGACATGTCCCCCCCCCTCCATCGAGACGAGGGGGAGGGCTGTATATACAACAACAACCCATTTACCAACCTCACATATTCATCATGAGGGAGGTTTTAACTTCTAAGCGGAGCATGATCCATCCGTCGGCGGCGAAAGCGCACTGCATTTTATTGCTTGACACCACCGAAAAATCTGGGGCCTAGGGAGACCGTGGAACGAACGTGAGAGATGGACGCACCTGTCTGTATCCTTGTACTTATCGAGCGGCGGGAGCCAGCCGAAAGGGAGCGGCAGAGGGAGGATCAGGGGGGGTTTGACTCCGCATGTCGGACGCATTTGCATCGTGTTTCTTGAGGAAGGGGGCCACATGGCGGGACTCACTTCTTTTATTTTCATCTTTTCTTTTTCTTTTTGATTTAAACCAACGTGTTTCTGAATCTCATTCCTGGATGGAACGGCGTCGATGGAGGGGGTGGCATTCCAACACCAAATCGTCTTTATTCAAGTTTCATGTTTCGGCCCTCTTTTTAGAGCGAGGGGAGGCGATGAGGTGGTAGACAGACAGATGTAGAAGAATCAAAGCCGATAAATGAACTGGGGGCCTCTTGCATTTGTTGCTTCATGCCTGTTTGTGGTGCGCACCCGCTTTACATTAATCAATCAACCATGCAGCAAAGTGAGTGCATGCATGTAAACATGTGGATTTTGCTTTTCTTACGGCTTCATCTTTGAGTATAGGACAATCAAGGCAAAACCAGATCCCAAGCCCATGCGATACCCCTCTCTTAGGGTACCAAGTATATTTGTTTCTCCATTTCTCTGCTTCGATGAGCACTACTATAGGTAGAGTAGGTGGCAAGCAAGCAAGCAAGCAAGGGCGTAGGGCAACCCGAAGCCAAAGAGAACGACCAAGACGGGCAAGCAGGTCACTATCTCCCCTTTCTCCTTCTCCGAAAACAAAGCCTTCGCCCCTCTTTTCCACGCGCCCTTCACAGAAAGGAAAAAAAGACGCCCCGTGCAAAGATAAGCCGTGGGACA
>NW_003315038.1:1434244-1438546 GCF_000150825.1 Verticillium alfalfae VaMs.102
GTCGAAAGTTCGGCCAAGCTGCCCGAAACCCTGTCGGCGGCTCCGGGGGCGTGGTGCCGGCGTGGTGGGTTGCTGCGCTGTTGAGGGGCTGAAAGTCGGCCGAGTTGAGCGAGGGGACATTATCCTCGTCAATGGGGTCGTACTGGCGGCGGGTGCCTGTGGAGACTGCGCATGGCGGCGGCCTCGAGGCGCTCAGCCTGTAACCTCTCACGGTCCTCCTGGGCGGCCTTGTCGCGGTTGCGCTTCCTCCGCTTCTCAATGTCGCCGGCAAACTTGTCGAGGATCTCCGCGGGGACAATATCGGTCCAATCGCACTCGAGGAAGCTAATAACGCAGCCGTAGGGCAGGTGGCCGAGGTACTTGGCCCGTTTCCGCTGGGCGTCGTCGAGGACGTGGCCGGTGGAGATGTGTTCGACGCGCGGGAGGAGGGTGGAGGGGAAGGCCGAGAATTCGCCATACTTTGTCTTTAAGATGCGAATATCCAGTGCTGATAGATAGAGGTGTGGCTGGGATGCGTAGAAGAAGAAATCGGGCTGCACCACCCTGGTCTGGCCTGCATCTTTTGAGCTGGCAGAGGGCAGGCCGGCCTGCTCACCGAGGTCCATGATCTTGTCCTTGGCTGTGTTGATGGCGCGGATGGCCTTTTGTGTCCACTCGTCATCCTCGTGATAGAGGAGCTGATCCTCCGTCTCCTGCTTCTGTAGAGCCTGGATCTCCTCGTCGTACTGCTCAGACATGTACCCAGCGGTACCCTTGATGATCCTCGCATAGTCTAGGACGTTGGCAGCAAAGTGCCAGGGGATGTCGTCGGCGGCACCGAGGGCTTCGGCGCCTCCCTCCCGAGGCAGGGCAAGTGTGGATTTCGCCGACCTTGCCATGAGCCTGAGCACGACATCGTCGCCGACTCGAGGGAGTGGGCTCTCCTGGCCGGCGTAGAAGCGGACAGGGCGAGTCTCGTGAAGGTACACGCTGTCCTCGCAAATGGGGCATTTCTTCCAACGCGCGCCTCTGTTGTTCTTCGCATCATCGTCGCTCGCGCTCATGAAGCGAATGAGGCATGGCAGACAGAATATGTGGCCGCACTTGGCCATCCTCGGGGCAACGGGCTCGGACAGACAGATGGGACAGCTCGTGGCCTGGGACTCGGCCGAGGCTAGAATCTGGAGGACGTCGCCCCATTGTAGGTGTTCGTCGGCGTCGACAGCCTGCGTGGCGTAGCTGCCCTCGGGCGAGACGACGAAGCGGTAGTTCGCGTGCACGTAGCGGGCCTTGTCGGCGGCGTGGTGGCCGGATCCGGGACCCCAGGTGGGATTGCGGCGGTAGCTCCTCGAGTAGGAGGAGTGGTGGTGGGTGTGGAGGTGATCCTGGTAGTGACGAGAAGGCGTGCTGTAGTTCAGGAGATGGGTGATGGATGTCTGGCCACGGCGGCTCGAGGCGTTCCGGACGGCTCGAATCTCAGCCATGTCGTCATCGTCATCCAGCGTGGAGTTTTGTCGTGGCTGGCCAAAGCCAGCGGGTCGGCGTTGGTTCTTGTGCTGTTTCCTGGCGGCCTGTGCCTTGCGGGCGTTCGTCTGGGTGATGGAGGGGCTCGTCTGGTTCGGGCGGCGGGTCGACTCAAAACTCGAAGGGGCGGGGCCGGGCTGGACGGCAGGAGAATGGGATGTCGAAGCAGAGAGGGACTTGCCCGTGATCGATGGCGTCGAGCTCATGTTCGAGCAGAAAAGGTCGCAGGCGTTTGCTGTCGATGGACGCCTTCTGTTGAGCGAATGCAATCAGAGGTCGTCGTCAAGGGGGGATGGTCGGTTCGAGAAGAGGATGTCGGATGATGGGGGGAGTCTGGCGATCATCCGGGGTGTCACAGGCCGTCTCATCAGAGAGTGAACCGGGGCGGGGCGTATCAGACGGTCGGCGAGCACACGCCACTCTGGGATGGCAACGTTCGGCGATGGCAAGGCGTGGTGAGGTCCAGAGCGGGTGTGTGCATTGGTAGGGCGCGTGTTGGTAAAGGAGATAGGAATGGATCGAGACGGTGTCCAGCTGGCTGGAACCCCCATGAGCAATGAGCAAATGGAGGTGGGGGAGCACGAGGAGGCGATCGAGGGCGTAGAGAGAGAGAGAGAGAGTCATTCGGCGGGGCAAATCAGAATGGTCAGGCCTGGCACCTGCAGTGACAGCCTCGACCGCTGGAACGGCAGCGTTCCAGGGGACGGACCGTCCAGGGGATCGCTCGGCATTGCTGACTGTGTTGTCACGTGATTGATATTGCCTCCAATGGACCTGCCTGGCTTAAGCTGGCTACAAGCAGCTGGTGAAGTATTCCCATGATGTGCCCAGTCTCCTACGCCTTTTCCAAAATTGAGCACCATGACATTGATCCTACATCTCATCATGGTCCGCAGCTGTATCTCGACACCTGGCCCCGTCAAAGCAATGCCTGGATGAGAGCTGCAGGGTGCTTTCGCGTATCGACGATGTGACACCTTTCTTAGGTGCTCCTCCTCGAGGCAGCAAATGCAAAAAATGGACATCATGCAGAAAAAAAGAACCATCAGCACACTATGCAGGGTGGTTCGCATTCTCTTTCTTCTGCTGCATAGAATCCCGTCAAACGGTTGCATCTGGGTATCCATCAGAGGCCACGAGATCGACTCAAACTGCTGCCACAGCACACGCCAAGCTGCCACCACCACCAGCAACTGTCAGTCAATATAAGAGGTCAGCAGCTCCATCAATAGAACGATGATCACCTACACATGCAATCCACCCAGGATACATCTCGCATGTCGCGGTCCAGACGGAGAGCGAGCGTGTGGGTGCGTGCGTGTGTGTGAAAAGGAGGAGGACGCGACGCGCATGTCGCCATGATGTCATGCTCTGAACCCACCTCACGCAGCGCAAACCTGGAAACTGGTGCACCGCGAGCTGCGGCGCTCTCATTTCCTCCATGCATCCATCGTGGCCGCGCTCGACTGGGACGGGCTAGAGACAAATCAGGACGCTCACACGGATGGATCCTCCTGACATACTGGGATACGCACAAGGATAAGTGGGATTGGCACAGCGAGCAGACCCCGCGGTTGAGCGCCTCGCGATACTCGTCCCACCACTACATCATATCGGCCGCGCCCCTGACAGCATCTTGTCAATTCCTCTCTCCTTTCTTCGTCCTGCCATCGCATTCCTCAGCCTTTCTCCTCGTTCTCGAACGGTGTCTGTCTTTCACAAACTGTCAAGACGTAACCACCAACCTTCACCATACCCATCCCACCGCAATCGCCAGTCCAGCCAACAATGTCTGCAATGGAAGGCGACCCTCCCCCCGAGCTCACCATCACCCCGCCTCTGCTCAATTCGGCGAACCCATGGGCCACCACGCTCGAAGATCTGCAGGCCATCTTTGACAGCCCGCACACGGGCGCCATCACGACGCGCACAACGCTCCTCGACGGCTTCGAGCACGACGACGCCGTTCACCAGTATGCCTTCTTCTCGCCAACAACCTTGCTCGCCAGCTCCTCTGCGCGCCAGAGGGCCAAGGGCGAATCGGCCCCGGCCATCAACCCGCAAGAAGACGCCGCGACTGTCAACAATCTGGGCTACTCGCCCTACCCACTCTCCAAGTACCTTGCCTTCCTCAAAAAGATCCACAAGACGGTCGACAAGAAATCACCACAGCACCTCAAGCCCATCATTGTCTCCGTGACGGGGACCCCGCAGGAGATCCGGCGGTGCTATGACCGCCTCGACACGTTCCAGGACGAAGTGCCCAACCTCACCATCGCCATGGAGATCAACCTCTCGTGCCCCAACATCGCCGACGCCCCGCCCCCGGCCTACACGGCCGCCGGCCTCAAGGCCTACCTCGACGTCCTGCCGGCGGCCCCGGAGCTCCCCGTCGGCATCAAGACGCCGCCCTACACCTACGCCACCCAGTTTGCTGACCTTCTCGACGTCCTGCGCAAGAGCTGCATCGTCGTCACCCGCTCCCTCCCTCATGAAGACCCCCTGCCGCCTGGAGCTTTCATCACCACCTGCAACACCCTCGGGCGCCTTGTCTTCGTCCCTCGGCCCCGACGCAAAGCCCGCCCCTGCCCCGCGGACGGGCCTCGGCGGCAATGGCCCGGCCCGGCCCCCTGGCACCCCCCTCGGCCTTCGGCAACGTCCGGCACCCATTCGCCCGGCATTGCTGAAAGAGCTGGGCCCGAGGACCAAGCACATCAGCGTCATTGGGCGTCGGCGGCGGTTGGCGATGCCGAAGGCCTAACCGGAAGAATGAGGAACGGCTGGCCGCCTATTGCCGTC
>NW_003315038.1:1439802-1442216 GCF_000150825.1 Verticillium alfalfae VaMs.102
CTGCACCATTTCTTTCCGGACGACATGGCCGCAACCGTACCGGTCAGCAATACTGTGGCAGTGTGTAAGAAGAGCGACGTGGGTGGAGTAAAGTAATCTTTGCGATCTCGCTCGTCAACGTCGACCACGGCATGGTGTCTGGAGCTCATTAGTCCACCAGCCGAAAACTTTTCCGCGATGATCCACGGAAACTCACAATGGGTTGCGACACTTGGCCCGTGATCTTCTGAGATGTTTGCTCACTTCCTTGCCGACACAGTTCTTGAGCTCGAACAGCTCGTTCTCTCGACCTTCATTATGGGCCATGGCGAGCAAGGCATCTCGGTCACTGGGATCAACATGCCAGAACATGGGGCTACGCAGGTGGTGGATGTCGAAAGCTGTGAACAGTGTCTTCCAGCGGTTCATGAATTCATCGCCAGTGCCGTCCAGGACCAGGGTTGAGTATTTGGGCGGCTCCTTGTCATGAGCCATGGCCTTTTGGGAAACACGTCCATTCCGCCTGTTCTTGAGAGCCATGCGTCGACCATGCTTCTTGACCCAGTGGTACCTCTGATGCTCGTCATCGGTGAAAAGAGCGGAAGGCGAATGCTCGCAAAGACGTGAGGCCACTGCCAGACCGCAGGGTCCGGCCCCGACGATCAGGACGTCGTAGATGTCAGGTGTGTGAAGATCAGCCATGTTGAGACCAACTGAAACTCGGCAAGAGGGCAGAGAGAATACTGGCAGGTACAATAAAATATTCACTGCGTTGACGAGAAAGATTAGGGTATTCTACTGGAGTGGCAGTCTTGCTTGATATATGAGACAGGCCGCAGCAATGCGCCTGGCCATCTTCCATCCAGAAGGCATCCAAACACAGCGCGGGGTCACAGAGCCGGCCACCTTGATGGCCAGGCCCGCGGCAATGGACACCTCATATGGCAAACAAGCAAGCAAGCAGCATGTAGATAAAGCGCTTTGTGTATGGTCGAGCTCGGTTGCTTGTGGTGTTAGTGCGAATTGTTCGCAGAAACGGCGGGGACCTTGATGGCCTCGACGGCGGTCCGATGCTGGACCCTGCGGCGGGGGTGGGGAAGAATGATCATGACGTTCTTATGAGCATGGTGCGATCTCTGCATTTTTTTTTAGGAGGCTCAGCTTGGTCTGTGTTCTTGTCGTTGTTGTGTAGTAAAGGGTCAATCTCATCGAGCTGTTTGCGAGCTGTCTGATTCAGGGGGAAAGTAGGTTCAAGTAGAAGTAGGACATGACACAGTGACGAGGGACGCTGAGGATGCTGGACGGATGGTCTCAATTTTCTTCTTGTTGTCTTCTGATTTCGAACTCGACAACAGGGAGATTCGATCATCATTCCAGCAATTGATTCGCGCATAGCGAATGAAGGCGACGATGCTTCGACGAGATCCAAAGGTGGTTGTTTGCTTTACTGCAAGATAACCGACAGCTGCATGGGAAGGACCGTGCTACCGGCTTCCCGAATCTGGCAGCTCTCGAGCACGAGCCTTGCGCAGGTACTGTTCGTCCCTCCTGCGCACTGCTGAGCAGCGCAAGACTTGGAGGAACGGGGCGAGCAAAGTGAGCGAGGCGAGCGACGCATCGTGGAGCTTGGTGGAGGTGTTACGGAACCAGAATCCACCTCATGGGCCTAGGCTGAACAAAGTGGACTGGGAGATGATGCAATACGAGGTCAAGCCACACTCCACCCTCAACAAGATGGCCTCATCTCGCCCTCCAGCCACCCTAGACAGCACCGCCACAGGCAGAATGACGCCACACTTTCCCCGTGTTCAGGTGTTCAGGGCTACAGGGGAGGGGCCATAATCTCAACAATCACAAGGATCACAAGCAACCAGGGTCGACAGGCGGGTAGGGGGGGGGAAGTATCTAGCAGGGGAGGAAGGGGGAAAGAGAAGGGGCAGGTCAGGGGAGTTCGGGAGAGCAAGAAGGTGGTACGGCTGCCACCTGCCTTACTTTACTAGCCACAAGCTAGAAGCTCGGAGCTGGACGCTGGGAAGGGGGAAGCGTGAAGGGGGAAGGGGGGGAAAGAGGTAAGGAGACACGCGAGGTCTTGGACTGGGGAATTTCAGGAGTTCGGTTCGTGGCATGTACAGCCAATGTTGGCGACTTTCACATCTGCGGGACCTCTTGGGCTGCCTCTTGTCGACTTTGCATTTCTGCCATTCTGCCATTCTGGCATCTTGACACCTTGCCATCTTGATATCCTGATATCTTGATATTCTGACATCTCGACATCTCGCCGTCTCGCCTCCTGTCGTCACTCTCCTGCAGGTCGATTGGATCAGCCGCACCCGCATCCGCAGCCCACTCGCCACCTGCAGCAAGAAATCCGCACATCATCACATCACTGGTCCGTCTGTCCAGACTGGAGGCGCGTTTTCCCGGGTTCACACGTC
>NW_003315038.1:1442316-1452153 GCF_000150825.1 Verticillium alfalfae VaMs.102
CCTGCTCTTCGACCATCCATCCACCCCCCAAACCAAGGAACGAGCCCTCCGCGACCACCTTTGAGCCAAGCACCGGCCAAAAGACATCATCGCCCTACTAGCTCCTGGAGCCCAATCGCAGCTGCAGACTCGCCCACGACCGCATCATCCCCACGGCCACACCACGCTTCGCCTGCAACCTGACATAAGCCCTGCAGGCCCTGTCGACCCTACCCCTGGTTTCGTCCGTCATAAACCCACAATGTCCTCGCCCTCGAATTCCTCCGCCGCCGGCAAGCGGAAGCGCAACAACACCAACATGCCCGGCTCAAGCGACATGGTCGACTCTGGTCTCCAGGCCCCGTCACGCGATGCCTCGGGCGAAGAGGGCGACAGCACCGCTCCCGAATCGACCTCCCTCGGCAACCGAAAGACAGACTCAAACTCTGCTGCCGCCCACCCGTCTAAGAGGCAACGCGCCAATTCGGATCGTGCTCAAGAGTACGCCGACCACGTCGTCGACCCTGGTGAGCCCAGCGACACCACCGAGGCCAGCGTCGACATTGCCGAGCGCGTCGGTCGCACCAAGGTTCGCAAGCCTACCTTCAAGGATGGCTTCCCCACCAGGGAGGCCGAGGGCATGGCGCCTCCGCCTTCTGGCATTGTGCACCCCGTCGGCTTCAGGACCAACGACCCGCCCGTCGGGCGACCCGTGAGGGTGTACGCCGACGGCGTCTTCGATTTGTTCCATCTTGGGTATGTTTCTCGTCGACCAATCGACCCCTTCCACGTGAAAATGGGCGCTGACCAAAGACCTCTTCATCCAGCCACATGCGACAGCTCGAGCAGGCCAAAAAGACCTTCCCCAACACATACCTCCTCGTCGGTGTCACTGGCGATGTCGAGACCCACAAGCGCAAGGGCCTGACCGTTCTCTCCGGCAACGAGCGTGCCGAGACGCTGAGGCACTGCAAGTGGGTGGATGAGGTCATTGACAACTGCCCCTGGATCGTGACGACGGAGTTCCTTGAGAAGCACCAGATTGATTACGTTGCGCACGACGATCTTCCCTACGGCGCCGACGAGGGCGACGACATTTACAAGCCCATCAAGGAGCAGGGCAAGTTCCTTGTAACCCAGCGCACTGAAGGCGTCAGCACCACGGGCATCATCACCAAGTGAGTACCCAGGAGATCCAGACGTACTAGTATGGCTCCGAGCTGACCACATTTTTTTTTTTCTTAGGATCGTCCGCGATTACGAAAAGTACATTGCCCGCCAATTCAAGCGCGGCGCCTCACGCCAGGAGCTCAACGTGAGCTGGCTCAAGAAGAACGAGCTCGATCTCAAGCGCCATGTCCAGGATCTGCGCGATAACATCCGCACCAACTGGTCGACGACCGGCCAGGAGCTCAGCCGCGAGCTGCGTCAGTACTGGCCTGCCTCGCGTCCGCAGAGCCCCGCACCGTCGGTGCGCAACTCTCTCGCCCCGAACGGTTTCTACGGCCCGAACGACGGCATCCTGACTCCCGGCTCGGCTGCCAACGCGGCAAAGTCACGTCTCAGCATCGACGTTCCGCCGACAACGCCAGGAGGCACGCCGGTTGGCGACCAGTTCATCAGAGGTTACACACTGGGACTCATCGGCGGTGTTCGTTCTTGGGTGCGTCACGATTGAATCTCTGTTGAAGACTTGATGCATGTGCTGACCCGCTACAGATGACCAACCGCCGCAGAGGCGACCAAGACAGCCCCAGCCACCGCAACAGCGACGACGAGTCCGAAGACAGCGACTCTAAGAGCCCTCGCGGGCGGTTCGTCGTCCCCCAGACGTCGACAACATCAGCAACCCCACCAGCCGTTTCCGTGTCGACCCCCCAACAATAATGAGTGCGAACCTAATCATGGAGAGAGGGCTTTTGGGCTTTTACTGGAGAGGAGAGTGGGAAAGAGATGCCGTCCTAAACCGTGTAGCAGTACAAGAAAAGTTTGCGCGAGAGATTGGGTGTACACGGGGCGTTGATGGCAACAAGGGAAGAGACTCTCGCAGGAACATGTTCCTCGGGTAGACCAGAGTCTTTGCGACGAACATGCTACAGTTTATTTTGTCTTTTTCAACATGATTTCCGTTCATCTTTCTGCTTTCTGGCAATGTGTGGGCTTGCGGCAGTGAGCGACAGGGCATCAGAGAGAGAGAGAGAGAGAGAGAGAGAGAGAGAGAGAGAGAGAGAGTGTGTGACATCTCCCGTCTTGACCAAGCGTATAGCAGCGAAACAAGACGACGATTAGAGCCACAGACCTCGTAACGGCCCGGGCCGCGCGACCTAGGTCTTCAATCAGGCCACACGCCACGCTGGCCCGAACGAGATGGCAAGGCAGCGACCGAGGCTGAACTGGCCGGTCTCGATTTCCACCCAGGCACCCGGAAGAGCAGCAGGATCAAGCGACCGCTGTTCGTCTCCGACTGTCCCGCTTTCCGTTTCCCGTTTCCGCCCCCCGTGTTGCGGGAAGAAATCTCGCGCATTGTTGCTTCTTTTCCTTTTTCCCTCTGCCGCGAACCAGGCCGGCTGCCGGGGTCCGCGGCCGCTTTGCCCCAAGCTGAACGCCCCCAACAGCACCGGTGCCATGACGCCTGGGCATCAGCTGGCAGAGAGGGACGAGAAAAGGGAGACGGTCTGGGCCTGGTCCTGCGGTCGGGCGGTCAGGGATCTGGCCAACGGGTACACGATGTAGGGAGGCTACCGTTGATGCACGGGGGGCAGGAGGTAGTCCGTTTCTTGATTCTTGGGAAGGGGGGTGTCAAACTCGACGCCCGGTGCAGCTGAAGTTGTCGAATGCAGCTGGATGAATCCTGGAGGGGGACCATGTGCGGGCTGGACCTGCGTTTGTTTCATGTTTCAGAAGCGGCCCCAACGAGAGGCCTTCTTGCGGACGAACACGGCGACGATGCAAGTACAAGGGGGGAGCTGGGCATGGCAAAGTGCCGAGTAAGGTTGTGATCCTTGCGAAGCGAGGCGATGGGACGAGGGGGACGACGTTGGTCCGCGGCGCAGACGCGGGCATGGGCGGGCGCTCAGCAGGAGACAAGCGAGAGCCAGGACGGGGTGTTGGCGGATTCCGTGAGTGGGATGATGTGAGGCATCGCGGCTGGGGGGCATGTTCACGCTGGCCTGTTTTCGAACTCGGTATTTCGTTGCCCTATCTCGTGACGCTGTTGGTGATGGGCGTGTGCTTGCCTGCCTGCCTGCCTGCCTGGCTACCCACCCGCCATCTATCTGCCATCCCACGTCCTCGACCCGATGACGGGAAGGTCGCAGGATGCGGGGCATCGTCGGTGCTGCTCTTGCTGCACGTCCTTGCTGAAGAAACCGAGCGCGTGCATGTTGCAGAATCGAGGAAGGCTTCATGTTCGGCGGCCTTCCGAGCCGTCCGAGGCCCTGTCACGGATTTTCTTCTCCTATTCACCTTGGCTTGCTCCGGCGCGAACATTGTCGACTTGGGAGTGACGTTTGCGCTTGCACGCGTACAGTCCAACACTACCTAGATTTCATTTTCCTGATGGTGACGGCGCCCTTTGTCGACTCCACTTGCGAGTCGACCGTATACGGCTTTTCTGCTGTTGGTCACCTCTGTCGCGACTCGAGATGCTTGTCACTGGGATGGCACTGAGTCAGAGACATCAGTTCGTAGTTGGTGTATTTCGAATGCCCTCGTGACGCAAGGGCGATCCTGTTGGCTACCTGCTCTTCAGCCTTGACACACATGGAGCCACGGCAGATGGGGGGGAGGAAGAGTTGGAGCGACTTTCCCTGGCCAAAAGGCCGGTCGCGGCAAGGAGCCGCAGACCATCGGATCGGTCCGTTGTCCGCAGGCCCCTCTTGTGCATGTTGGAGCTTTCAATCCCGTTGATCCCATCGTTTGCCACCGCCAGACATGCCGCCACTGGGCGTCGCTATCACGAAAAGAAAAGGAGAAAAGGCCCCGCCACCAACGGGCGAGAACAACTCGCATTCTACCTAGACAGGTCACAGTGGACCTTTCAGCCGAGTCCGCGGCGAGCGTTTTTTGTTCGCCAAAAACAGACAATCGTACGACCGGATGGCGGAAATAGCTTCTCTTTCACGGGTCATGTGTCCAAACCGGGAGCGAGCTGAAGCAGAGGGATGGTGCAGGCGCATGGAAGCGAGCCACGACTGCGTCTTCTGGTGCGTTTCAGATGTCGAGGAGAGGAGAAACAGGTTCCCGCCTCTCGCTGCCCCGTTTTTTGGGGTCTGTAGAAATGTCGCAGGATCTTGGCTGGGCGGGGAATACAACCCGTCAGTGGCGTGCAGGTACGGTCGCGGGAGCGAGATCCATGAACGGCTATCTCTCCTGCAGGTTTATTTCGCCCTCGCGTGGGAAGGATCACGGTGCAGAAAGCTCCCGGGCGGCGCGCGAACGGCGGAGCATGACGGCTGGGATGCCGCGATGCCCATGACAGCTCCAGGAGGGACAGCGCCGTAGGGCAGCAGAGCATGACGAGAGATGAGAAGATATTCTGAGCTGCCTATGCGCGTACGCAAGCGCGAGACTTGGCTGAGAATAGGCACCTCGCGCTTTTCCCCGCGTACCGAAGCACCAATGTGGTCGAAGGCGCTAAACTTAGGCGCTCCTGTGGACAATTACGCGCGGAAGCGACTCGCATGGGGGCTGTGTCTGGAAATTCCGGGGTGCCGCTGATCTGTAAGGTGTGTCGGGGCGACGTTCTGTTCATGGAGAGGCTATGCACCAACCGCGCCTTTGGCAGGGAGTGTCGATAGTCAGAGCCTCGGGGGGGGGTTCAAATCCACATCTGCAGCGTGAAGGACCCCAAAAGGTACCTGTAGCCAAGGCAAGCAATGCAAGCAAGGCACCCACCCACCTTGCTTCTGGGCACATGCTCAGTTGGTTGTTTTTCCAGTTGGTGCCGTCCTCTGCTCGAGTCAATCGCATTTGGCGAACCGTTCGAGATCGAAAGCTAGATGGGGGAGGGGGGCTGCATCTGATCCTTCACGGGCTTTGGGTTCGTTGGATTTTGCCGAATGCAGGAACACACAGACATGGTCGGACAAAGCCCCAGAGGCTCGTTGGCGAGAGCCAAATCTCGCAGCCGGTTGGCGCAAGATGACCGGCACTTCGACTCTGGCCATGGGCAGAACGCAAAGGGAAAGGACTTTCGCTCGAATCAATTTTTTTGATGCGTGCTCTGAAGCCTCCATCTCAGCATGGCCTGTTGGGCGTGCTTGGTGCGAGAAACATCTGCGGGGTTTGACGAGACGTTCGTCGCCCAACTGCACATCTTCCCACCCGAGGAAAATGCCGTGAGTGAGTCAAGAAGAGGTCCCGACGGATGACAGCATGACTGGGAAATGGTGGCACAGGACAAGATGTCGGTAGGGCTGCTCACAACCGGTGCGATGTCCCGCTTCTCCGACGGCTCATCGTCGGACAGGCACCACCATGATTTGAATATTGCATGTCCACTTGTCAAGGCCGCCGAGGTAGGTACCTGAACCGCTCGGACGGCATCGACCCGGCGTGGTTCTTTGGCTTCCATTGACAGTTGCTGCTTGAAGTCGACGCATCCATCGCAACCTTCACAGCCCTGCCAAGACGGATCTTACCGGCTTTCGGCCACACCACAGAGCCAAGGAAATGCTGACATTCGTGGCCTACCGCCAAGGGGTTCAGCCAGTATGACGGCCAATTGCGAGATGGTATCACGCTCAAGACCTGCCACTCGCGAGCACCGCCGCACCTTGGCTATTGGCGACGAACCGAACATGGACAGCTGCGTCGTCATCTCGTCAGTCAGCGCACAAGTGTCGCTGTGCCACCATGCCCGCTCATCATGTCAGGCCCCAACGCACTGCTACTGGGAAGGACACAATCCACCACAATCATCTCGCAGAACGCATTCAGTTATTCAAACGGAAAGAGAACAATCAACATGGCCATCGGACCCATCAAAGCATACTTTCTAGCCGTGATCGGCATGACCCTCTCCAACATGGCCGAGACGTTGGAGCCCGCCTGCGGTGCCTGTCTCGGTGTCGCAGCCGCCGAGGCCCGAGTCCCGAGCATGAACCAGATGCCCATCAAGGGCGACGCCGCGCATCAGCAAGACGAAGCTGAAGAGCCGATGCACAAGCCTCGCGACGACCACCAGCAGCAGCCTCTGTACACAACAGAAAACGCCGGCCGGCGAGCGGGAGCCGGCCGACAAGACCGTCGGTCGCGGCAGCATGCATCACCTCCGCATGAGGGCCGAAAAGGTGGCCTGCGAGGCCGAGTCGCAGTGGGCTCGGCTGCTGCGCGATGTGTGCTCTTCTGCTCCGCGATCTGTCGAGCATGTTCTGCCCTCTCCTGCCCTCCAAGGCTTTTGTGTGGACGATCGGAATACTCTACCTCATCGCGCGAACGCCCGAGGCCATCGTCATGTTTCTGTCGTACCTAGCCGTCGTCATCGTCGAGCGACGGTTGCTGTTCGACTTTCAGGGACGCTACCTGGGTATGGAGCAGCGCACCGGCGGGCGAAGGTTGTCTTGGATCTGCAGAATAGAATGGAGACGGCGGAGAAGGAGGCAAAGGAGAGCCAGGAGAAAGATCAGGGTCTTGGAGATGAAGCTGGATCGATTGTATGCGAGGGACCCAGCCAGCAAGGCAGCACTCAGTGGGCTGTGACGGCAAGGCGCAGGCAGCAACAGGATACCAAATACAATAATGAAGCCTCCGACGGTTTCCTTTTATTGATAATAGACTTCGAGATGTGATGAAAGTGCAGCAAGGTGTTGAAGATGGCCGTGTGCAGAGGAACGTCATATCATCCCGATGAAGTGAGTGTGTTTGGCTTAGTCATCTCGACACTGCCTGGGCTCACCTCCGAGGCCCAGCGCCGTCATTCGCGATCGACGATCGCTGGCAACACCAGATTGCAAGCTCTCACACACACACGGACACGCGACACCAATGACTTGCCCACGATAACAGGAGGAGGATTGACGGGACCACCGCAAATCGGCACCTAGAAACCGCCCAAGATGCGGGAGTTTATGGACTACGTGCGCGGTGCGTTCTACGAGGCGACAGGCTGGAATCGAGAGAGCTCCTACTCGTCTCTGAACTCGACCGCTGACGGTATGAACCCCTCCTCTCTCCCCCCCTTTTGGGGATCATGTCACGGCTGACAGGGCCTTGTCTGCAGCTCTCCTTAATTTTGAGACGCCTCTCGGCCTCCGATTGACCCTCTCCTCCCTCGCGTCGCCCAACTTTGCCACGTCCTACCAGCTAGGCTCGGTCGGTGTCGTCGACGGCTCCATCTCCTATCTCTACTCCTCGGTGCCCCTCCGTGCCTACCTCACCCCGCAGTCCGAACGCCTCCCCCTCTCGACCCTCTTCCAGTCCTACAAGCCGCTGCCGGCGCTCCCGCAGCGCGTCAGCCTCGACGACCTCGAGCCCTTTGACCTGACGAGCCCCGCCGCCGCCTCTCTCTACTATGGCCGGCTCTACCTGCCGCAGTCTCTCCTCGAGGCCCTCGTCATCAAGCGCATCTCGCCCGCGCTGCAGCTCCAGCTGAGCGCCGTCTCGGGCCACTACCTGCGCAGCGGAGGCACGCTGCTCGGCCTGGCGCACTACGACGTCGGCCGGTACGCCGTCGAGGGCCTCGCCTCCTCCGACGGCGGCCTTCTCGGCCTACGCGGCATCTACAATTTTGGCGGCGATGCCGAAGAGACGGATGACAACGGGCACTTCCACGCAGTCACAAGCACAAACACGCAAGCGACCGGCGGCAGCAGCAGCAGCAAGGATGACGCGGCGCGCGAGCGCATCTACGGACGCTTCAGCACGGGAGGCGAGATCTACTATGGCACGCTCAACAAGTCGGGCGGCATGTCGGTCGGGGCGCGGTTCGCGACGCTGCCGTCGCACCAGGGCACGCCGCTGACGACGACGCTGACGATCAACCCGCTCATGGGCAACATCAGCGCGACGTACGCCGTCATGGCGGGGCGGCACTGCAGCGTGGCGACGCGGTTCGGGTTCAACGTGTACAGCTACGAGAGCGACTGGGCCGTCGGCCTCGAGCTGTGGCGCAAGCGCGTGGTGCGCGCCGCCATGGACCCAGCGCTGTCGGCCGAGCGCCTCGTCCGCGAGAGGAGCTTCCGGGCCAAGATGGAGTGGAGGGCGGACGACCCGCTCCTGCCGCCCGAGACGGTGCTCGTGCCCGTCGCCAAGCCCACGAGGGACGGACCGAGGGAGAGGAGTTTCGAGGCCAAGCTCGCGTGGCGGCTTGACGACGACAACGACGATGACAACGATGGCAGCAAATGGGGCACAAAGACGCCCCCACAGGATGACGAGTACACGGGGGTCATCAAGGCGCGACTCGACCAGAACCTGAGGATAGGCATCCTCTGGGAGGGGCGGGCCAAGTCGCTGCTGTTCAGCCTGGGCAGCGGCATCGACCTGCGGAGCCTGGACTCGCCGTTCCGCACGGTGGGGGCCGAGATTCAGTTCTCGTCATGAGGGCTAGTGTGCATGCCGCCCGCATGGCATAGCAGGCCATGCGGGCCGGAACTATTCCCGGACGAGAGAGTCTGAAGAAGGAGAAGCAGAAGCAGAAGAAGAAGAAGAAGAAGAAGAAGAAGAAGAAGAAGAAGAAATAGGAGAAGAACAAGCATGGGACAGCATCTAGACGGCGCCAGGGTGTCTCTCTTTTGGTCGGACGGGAGGCTGCCTCGGCTGTACAGTACCACGATGTTACGACGCATAATCTGCTCAAATGGAACATCTCGGCGTGTCTCACACGTGCCTGGTGATAGAATCGGGTGAGGGAGAGACAGGAGAGCAGGCCATGGGCCTGTGAAAAGTCGCTGAACAAAGCTGACATGGCCGAAAACCGCTTGGCGTGTCTAGTTTGAACGACTAGGCGCCTTCGAATGAGCTGTTAATACACACATTAAAAAGTCAAACAGTACTGTCATCCGCACTAGCAAGACAAGATACCTAGATAGTGGGCAACGGGCTGGTATGCTACGCTCTCTGCTGCTCGTGGGGGTTCCACTGGGAACCTGGATGGCCAGCGACGCGTACCATGTACCATGTACTACTGTAGAGCAGAGCAGAGCAGAGTAGAGGCCAGCAAACCAGCCAAATCACTCGTCGGATGGTGCCGCTTTGCCGGGTCCTCTGCCCTACAGTCTCCCCTCACACAAGTGCCACCCTGAAGTCTTGGTATTTTCCGTTTCGAGGTGCACCTGCTTGGCGCGACCAGAAAGGGCAATTGACTGTGCATGCCACTTGAACGACACACAAGATCGTCCCTCGACGGGCACGGCTCCGACAAGCACGGCTGAGACGAGCATGATAACAAGCAGTGAGTCGCCAGGCGCACCGCTGTGAACTAAAACAAGCTTATCTTAGCCAACGTAAGCGACCGAACCTAGTTCACCCCCCAAGGTCCAACACGACCAATTCGCGCATACTGGACATGCTGGACACGCTGGACACGCTGCGCGAACGGCGCTACACAGGTCCTACAGGGGCCCCTTCAGGCTTCGGGGCCTCGCGCTAGACCCAGCCTGCGTCCACCACCTGTGCCGTGAAGCCGAGTCGCCAGTGCCGGACGCCCCGACCACCCTACTCATTCTTTCGATCCAGAGAGAGAAAAGCGGCGACGAATTGAAAGAACGGCACCGCCTAGCCGTTCTGGCCATCCGGGTTCTCACCAGCTCCAAGCCGCATGGGAGTACAAGAGTTGCCGCCCCGGTGCCAAGTTGACGGGTCTTGGCATTGGCAAGGCTGATAGACATCAATTGACGACTCCATCGATCAGTCGGA
>NW_003315038.1:1452432-1460826 GCF_000150825.1 Verticillium alfalfae VaMs.102
CCGCCGCCATGCAACCCGCTCTGCACCTCCAGCGTCGCGAGGATGATTGCAACGGCAGCCCTGCCGAGACGTCCAACATGGGCCTCCGCATTGCCTCTGTCTTCATCCTCCTCGTCGCATCCCTGCTCGGCGCCCTGATCCCCATTGTCATCCACCGCAGCTCCCACGTCAAGGCCCCGCCCGTCCTCTTCTTCGCCCTCAAGTTCATCGGTACCGGCGTCATCATCGCCACCGCCTGGATGCATCTTCTGGCCCCTGCCGCTGAGCAGCTCGGCGACCCCTGTCTCGTCGACCGTCTTGGCGAGTACGACTGGGCCTTCTTCATCGGCCTCATGACCGTCCTCACCATGTTCCTCGCTGAGCTGCTCGCCACGCACTTTGGCAAGTGCTACGTGACCGAGGCCGAATCTGCGGCGCTTGAGTCGGCCGTCGTCGCCGCATCGTCGCCGAAGGGAGAGGGACCCTACTCCGACGACGGCGACGCCTCCGACCCCACCGTGCCCCGCGGCAGCCTCGCTCTGCACGGCGACCGCGAGGCCGACGCTCACCTCGCTAACCACGACCGCGACCACCCGGCCCTCGCCGGCCAGCTGACGGCCATCCTGATCCTCGAGTTTGGTGTCATCTTCCACAGCATCTTCATCGGCCTCGTCCTTGCCACGACCGACGACCTCGTCATCCTCCTCATCGTCCTCGTCTTCCACCAGTTCATGGAGGGTCTCGGTCTCGGCTCCCGCCTCGCCATCGCCAGCTGGCCTGGCGGCCGCTGGTGGCTGCCGTATTTCCTCGCCGGCTGCTACGGTCTCGCCACGCCTATTGGCATCGCCGCCGGCCTCGGTGCCAAGCCCACAAACGCCGCCGATCAGACCCTGACGAACGGCATCTTTGACGCTATCAGCGCCGGTATTCTCATGTACACCGGTCTCGTCGAGTTGCTGGCGCACGAGTTTATGCTGAACCCGCAGATGAGGAGATCGGGACTCGGGAAGCAGCTGGGTGCCTTTGTGTGCATTATTTTCGGTGCCGGTATCATGGCGCTGCTGGCCAAGTGGGCTTAGATTCGAAGCGTCTCAGGGGAAGCGGGGGGGGGGGGGAAGTCGGGAATAGAATGTCAGGGTTAGTGAAGGGTATGAGTAGATTACATACTTAATAAGCGGTTCGAAGAAGCGATTCTGACACTTTTTCTCACGGAAACCTGTGGTATACAATGGATTGTTTTCATCAGAGTCGACCAGACCCTTGAAATAGTTGAGCATACGGTCCAGCCAGATGAGATGAAACGGCACCAGGCTCTCATGATGACCACCATCGCACATGGAGGAGTGAGATGCTGCCCCCACCCAAGACAAGCCACACCAACGGCCCACTTAAACGAAAGGTACAGCCTGGTCCGTGCATGTTCCCTGTGCGCCCCGCCCGAAAGAGACCCCAAAATCACGTGCCCTTTCCACACTAGAGGGCAAACCCTACCCTCCCGCCAAGACTTCGCAAGTGGCACGAAAAATCCAACGACTGCTCGACCGCCTGATCGCCGTCTCTTCACATCGCCAGACGACCTCACTAACCCACCACCAAACCACCCCTCACCCCCCCGACAATACCTTCAAAATGGCCGGCGGCGTTACCGTTCGCGATGTCGATGTAGGTCAACACCCTTCCGATTGAAGACTTTCCGCCAGGAAATAGCTTCGACCACTCCACCAAACCGAACCGAGTTGCCGCCCGACGATATTCAAAACCAAGACAATATCCCGACTACGATCGCGACCCGCACTCCAACCCGATACCAACATGGGACTCGAACACACATTCTTTCCCTAGATGGGCTGGCGGGCGCAGGGCGCGCATCGCGGGATATCGAACGGCGTGCAACGAGGATACGGAATGGAACACTATACAGGAATCGAGCAGGCGCGAGGGGGTCGCAAGACCTCTGACGACGGAATCATTGCTAATTGGTGTTCCTTTCTCCCGAACAGGCGCAGAAGTTCATCACTGCCTACGCGGCTTTCCTGAAGCGTCAGGGCAAGCTCCCCATTCCCGGTACGTATTCACTTTCAGACCTTGGTCTCATCAAGGAGAGGGGTGGCATTGGACTAACGAAACGACTGCAGGCTGGGTCGACATCGTCAAGACCGGTCCCGCCAAGGAGCTCCCTCCCCAGGACATTGACTGGTTCTACGTCCGCGCTGCCGCCGTCGCCCGCCACGTCTACCTCCGCAAGACCGTCGGTGTCGGCCGTCTCCGCAAGCTCCACGGCTCTGCCAAGAACCGTGGTGTCCGTCCCTCCCACCACTTCGACGCCTCCGGCTCCGTCGACCGCAAGGTCCTCCAGGCCCTTGAGAAGATCGGCGTCGTTGAGCACGACGAGGAGAAGGGCGGCCGCCGCGTCACCCAGTCCGGCCAGCGTGATCTTGACCGTACGTCGCTTCCCCACGCCAGACCTAAAAGGCCTTTTTTTTTCTTGAGTACATGTGCTAATGAGACCAACAGGTATCGCCCAGACCACCGCTGAGGCTGACGAGGAGGACGAGGAGGATGACGAGTAAATACCCCCATGACCTGCGCAAAAGCTCGGTTTCGGTTCGGTTTTCATGGCAACGGTGGCATTGGCTTAGGCGTTGAAAAGGATTCACTTCATTGAGGAATTTTGCACCCCAATACAACGTCCCGTATGCTCGTCGCTCGCTTGACCTGATGTTCGTCGTGTGCCTGCCGTAGTGATTGCGCCGCTTCTCGGCGTGGCATGCATGCCGTGGGTGTAAGCCTCCAGGCGTTGGGCGACGTCGTTTTCCTGATGGAGCTTCGACTGACGCAACTAGAGGTGGATGCCATTGGACCCGAAGGCATCCATTCAGCATCTGTTGATTCCTTCACCACGCGGCTTCCGGCGCCTGCCTCGTAACTAGCACTTTCCCTCATAACTTGCAAGTCTGCCTATAGAAGCGCAAACCTGAGCCGGCGATATCTCCGTAACCTCTTATAGCAATGGCAGGAACAACAACAGCAACAGAGAGTTCTAACCGCAATATCTGGCGACTTCCCAGTGCTCAATCCGCCCACCTTTCTGTATCCTGCATCTACGCTACGTTACATATCCCTTCATTACTCACCAAGACTTCCCTTTAACCTCAGAGTCTATCGCCACCTTCAAGCCTTGAATTTGCACTCTATGGGGTGCTTCTGGGGGCAACACGACTCTGTGGTTGTCAAGTCATCGCGAACCTGCCCATCATGTCAGAAACAAGCAGAGTATGTTCATTGCAGCGTTGACTCAACTCATCTTGATGGTGCTTACTCGCCATTCAGAGTATGCCAGAAAGCAGTCAGTTCTTCGAATCACCCTCCCCCTCAACACGAGTCATGAGCGTTCACCACAAGCGCTCAGACGACTTCTCGCTGCAAAAAGGAGTCTACTTCCTCAAGGTTCGGGTCGGGCCCGGAAAGTACATGTGCAAGATCCTGGAAGAGCGTTCAACGGTTGAGATTGCGGACCCAACAGCGGACACAGCGGTTGTCTTCCAAAACGTCACTATTGGCATCTTGTCTGTGATTCTCAATGGGCAGGTGCACGTTCTTCAGTGCGCCACAAGCAGCAATAGACTGGTCCCTGGCAATGACACCGATAAAAGAAACATACTCTACAAGCCCATATGGGTCAAACGAGTCAAGAACATGGCCACAGTTTTGGACTTGAATATCGGAGCTCCCTATGATGCCCACGGACAGAAAAATGCTGGCCCCGAGTGTCACGGAAACTGGCACGCCTCGCACGTGGAGAAGAAATTGGCCGTGCTGGCCGTTCACATGGCTCGCGAGTTCCTAGGGCTCAACTGGAAAAATCAGCTGGATGCCGGCGACTTGCTTGAGCTCAAAGAGGCCGTCCGCGCCAACGGTGGGCTTTCGTGCTACCACATTCAGCTGCAGCGTGCCGCGTGCGCGCTCTGCGTGCAGTTTGTGGGACGGGTGAGCTTCGCAAGCGGCCTCAAGATGACCATTCACGCCCGGCCAGGTCTCAAGACGGAACCGGATCCGACGTTCAGGATGCTCGCGACACGGGATGCTGCAGAGCAAGCAGCACCCGGAAACGCCGCGTCTCGAGTCCGCGATGGCCCACGAAGTCTGGAGTGGAGGAAGGTTGACCAAGATTTCAAAAAATATCTTTACAGCAAACAGGAGCCCTCGCAGACGATCACTGCCGAGCAGCCGCCGACTCTGGTGCATGTTGAAAGCGACGCCGACATCTACGACGCAACTCCTTCCCCTCCTTCCAAAAAGTCCGTGCAGAGCTTCTTGGATACCGTTCAACCATTTGCCAAATCCCCAATGGACACGATGGCAGTCACCGAGGTGGAGCCTCTCTTTCGAAAGAATGTTCGTGGTCCTCTGGGGATTGACATCACCAAGACCAAGGAGCAAGCCAAGCGCCGGGGCCAACCGCTGGATCCTCGACATGTTGTCAAACCGCTGCCCGCGACGCCAGTGCTTGACCCGCCTTCGATGTTCTTGCCAAGTCAAGCTCGGACTTTACCGTCGATGTCCTCAGATCAAGGTCCAACAACCTGTCCTGGAGAAGATCATGATGGTACGTCGGGTTCACTTCCTTTCTCTTTTTGGGGTGATCTGACGAAAATGAGCAGTCTTGGCCAACCGCCTTTCGAACAGTCGTCGTGACATGGAACATCTGAGAGCCCGGCTTCGCTACAGAAGACTGCTTCGGGCTTCACGTGTACAGTCAAGACATCGCTCTCACCAGGCGAACGGTCACCGCACGTCAGCCTTTTAAGGTGTCTCGGCAGTTCCCACTTACCCGCAAGGACCGTCTGGGCGCAAAGGCTTATTGTATGTTCGAGATTGACTTTTGTTTCTGGCGTCAGCAGGGGTTCTAGTAATCGTACGAAAGGCGTCCGCACTTGTGGCCTCATCGGCCGAGTATGGACGAGGGAGCTCCGCGTGGAGGCGTGGAGAGAATTCTGCCGTGCCAGGCAATGACTTGCCGACCAAGGGTTGAGCTTTCAAGGGCCACTTGCGTTGGAGCAAGCTTGGTATGAGTCGCCAGTTTGACGCATCTTGGGGCATGTTTGAGGATGACCAGGAGCAAGAATACAGAGAGGCCGATTGCTACCCTTACCCTTGCGCTCTTGTGAATGCCAAGCCATCACGGCCCGACTTCGCTCCACGCCCAGATGCGCCAGACACTTTGGCAGAGTTTCGTCAGTTGCTCGTTGAAAGCCTTGCCAAGCACGCTACATGTGGGCTGAAGTAACCAAGACAGGAAAGTCGAGAGATTGCCTGTAATACTGTTTGAGCAGCTGGGCATACCACGGCCCTGGGATTGTAGAAGACGTGCCCCAGCAGTCATGAGGTTGCCAGTTGGAGAAGCCAGCGTTGCACTGCATCAGATTTCCCTTGCTACATGGGTATAATTAGCATCGCATTATGCCGATCTACCGTGCTCTTCTTGTGTGTTGCACCGAACTCTTTCATCATCCACTTGGCAAGGCGGCGTCTCCGTACAGCAATTCTGACGTCTCGCATTCTCCATGTCATCAAGGTATGAACTAACTTCGTACTCAATCGCACCCTCTCCGCACCCTCACATGCAAGGGCGGGGCCGAGATCGCACAGCGTGGGCGGCGACGCTGCAGCGTACCTTTACCCCTGAATTGGAGACAGGGTTAGCCTGTCAACAACTTTGACCGCAACACGACAACTCACCCACATTGCCACGGGACAAGCGTCAATTCGGATCACCAAATGGGCCAAGCGTAGGGCTACCGGCGCGCCCAGACAGGACGAACAAGATGACGGACGGAGTACGGGGACGCATGACACCCCCATCTTAGCGAGTCAGTCCCCAGAAGACATCTCCGGATATACCTTTCTGTCAACCTGGATCGTGACGCCAATCGCAGCGTGAGACATTCAGCAAGTCAGTCTCAAGTCAATGCGCTTTCCTGATCGATCCCGGCGATGGGTCCTCAATGGGCTTGGTCAGCCCAAAACAGGTTGCACTGTTGCGATGCCTACAGCACTGCCCATCTGCCGGGTTCGTTCGAGCTGCCGCGAGTCAAGTTGAAACCCTTGCCTGTTAAATACCCATGCTTCATGGTCACAAAAACCCTTCAACGCCGGACCGGGTAGCAGAGCGTTAGATTGATCAAGGGCATCAAACCCGCAAGGTCCCTGTCACTCGAACGCCGTGCTTCGCGGAGCGCCGGCCAGCCCTTGCACCCCGCGAGAAAATAGAGACCCACGATCCAGAGTCTCGGCCACTATAACTGCGCGACTGTCCCTCAGCGGCTGTGCGCGCCTCCCAGGACCATGGAATTGGGCACCGTATCGGTGGTAGCGACCTTTGCTGTCATGTCACGATGGCCGCCAACTTTGACAAAGTGATCGCGTCCGCCACGCTGGCGGGCAGCCTCCTCTCTTGCGTCGCGACGACATGCGTGCTGACTTCGTTTGCCATCTACCGTCACCAGATGCGCAGTTTTCGCCATGCTCTCGTCTTGAACCTTTCGGTAGCGGGTACGTGTCACCATTCTTGCCAGCTCTGGGCGCCCATGGCGGTAGCCCCATCTCTCACCTCACCTCACTGACTGCGGCGTACAGAGTTCATCAACTCGCTCAACAATACGGTTTCAGGCTTTATATACATGCGCACGAGGGGCCTCCAGCCCGGCGCAGCCTGCACCGTCAACGGCTTCGTGGGCCAGCTCTCGGTGCAGGCCGCCGACTTTTCCATCCTCGCCATCGCGCTCGTCACGCTCCTCACCGTCACGGGGACAGTGTACATGCCCAAGGCGTCGCTCGCGCGCAAGGCCACCATCTGCGGCGCCGTCTGGGTGGTTCCCGTGGCGACGAGCGTCACGGCGACGGCCATGGGCCAGATGGCCCCCGTTGGAGGCAACTGGTGCTGGATCTCGGCGGCGAGGCCGGACCTGCGGTACGCGCTGACGCACGGGTGGCGGTTTGCCGTCATCTTCTCGACCATGGCCATCTACGTGTACATATGGGTATTTCTACGGCGTCACTTCCGGTTCCTGCGCGGGGCGCAGCGCTGGTCGTACGGGACGACGTCGTCTGGCGACGGGAGCTTCTCGTCGGGCCGCGCGAGGAGGGGAACCCGGCGTCTCTGACGCGAGCACGCACAGCGATGACGATATGAAACTGGACAACCTGATGCGCGTTGAAGCCGCTGGTGCCGGAACAACGACGAAACCCGCAGGGCTGAGCATCAGCGTGCACGAGGTGAAGATGGACGCCGCCGCCGTTGAGGCCAAGGGTGGTATGATGGACTTTGACGACGACGACGATGATGACGACGCCACGACGCTGGACGAGATGATCCACGGCACACCCGGCAAAACGCTCCGACAGCAAAAATCATTCCAGGAAGACCTCGAGAGAATCACGCCCAAGTCGTCGTACCCCGGCGACAACCACGTCTCGATTCCCAGACCGAGCGCCAGTGCCAGCGGCAGCGTTCGCAGGGCCCCGAACGTGCCGGCGAACAGGACGATGCGCAGCACGCTGAGCGAGTTCCCCATCAGGCAAGACTCGCATCAGGTGGAACGGGAGATCAAGAAGATGATGTTCCTCAACGCGTACCCGATCATGTACGTGCTGCTCTGGATCCCCGGTCTCGTGAACCGGCTGCTGCAGGCGTCGGGGAACGCGCCGGGGCCGAGGACGATGGCGGCGTTGCAGGTGTCGACGCAGTTTGTGGGCTTGGCGAACGCGCTCACCTACGGCTTCAACCATCACTTGAGGGACAGGTTGAAGGGGATCTATTTCACAGGCATAGCTTCGAGGATCAGGGCGAGGTGGAGACGGTAACAGTCCACGGTGGTGGCGAATGGAAAGCATTTGTTCAAGAAGAATGGTGACCCTGCTGTGACAGATGATGGAATCTCGACCGCGATATCGCGCGTTTGATGAATGGCATGCGGTAAGGTTGAGGCTCACAGGATGGCTCGGCATGTCGTTGGCTTGGAGTGGATGCTCACCTGGAGCCCCAGCGAGGGCTCCAGGCCCCCGTGCAGTGGATTTCTACCTGTAGCTTCCGTGGACGCCATGTCTCTCGGCGGGTTCTGGGAAGGTGCCAAGGGTGCCTCGAGATGGCACCTTCTGCAGCTCCAGAACAGTCACGTGATACCATGCATGACCGAAATGGAAAGACCACCTGGTGCCAAAAATAGCAACACCGCTAAGCGCCGCCAAGTGCAGGTCGAAGTGCAAGGGCAAGAGCAGCAGAAAGGAGTATGCAAGAGCTGGCTGTGCCAGTGATGGGCAGCTGCCCTCTCCTCAACTGGTAGGCACCTCCGCTCTTTGCCTGCTGCTCTCCATCACCGACCTCACCTTCGCCGCCATCATCGGTGTCAGTCGACT
>NW_003315038.1:1461535-1465683 GCF_000150825.1 Verticillium alfalfae VaMs.102
CACAACTGAAGAAGGTACCTCGGCCAGAATGATGCGGAGTAAAAATAGGCGACAGAGTCCTCCCCTCCCACCTCTGGGCGCCCTGCAAGTAGGTATCTTGGTACCTCAGAGCAGACCACCCAAAAAGGATCGCCCGCCCAATGGAGCGCGGCGTACCTGCGCGCGGCGCACCTGAGCTTGCAAGGCTGCCCCCTGTCGTCTCTCGCCAGGCTGCTGCCCACGCAGGGAGTCTTCCAGGCAGGCCGTCCTCTGTCCTGTCCGTCTCTCGGCCCCATTGGAGCCCCCATCTCTTTGGCCCCCCGCCCTCCCCTCGGCCCCCTCCGCCCGTGGTCTGTCCACTGCGGTTCATGAACCGAAATCAACATGCGCGAACGCCTTACAGACTCCCGGACTGCAGATTACGGACCAGGGGGTTCAGTATTCTTTCGTTTCGTCTTGTTTCGTTTCCCTTGCGACTCATTGCCACCAACTCAACGAAATGCCCCCCTCCTCAGGGATGATCAAGCTCGCGGGCGTCTGTTTCTGTTTCTCCCGCGCTATGCGCCTCCCGCGGTTAATCCCAGCGCGCACGCGGAAGGACTCCTCCCTCCACGAGTCGTGTGTCGCCTGGCGACCGGCGCGCAAATGTTGACCGTTGACAGGTTAGACAGAGAACATGGAATGGAGACCTAGAAGGAGCGCAATCCCTGGACTTATCTTGACTCGACAGATTCTGGTCTGGAGTGTCCAGGCAGCCCGCTGGACGATCGACTCTCCGAACATGTATAGGACAGACATGTACAGGCCATTGAGTGTTGTCTACGATACTGTTGTTCACACGTGAGCCGCTCCCGCCGTTCCCGTTGCCTGAGTCCTTATGGCGGCGATCGAGCGACATCGATTCGAGCAAAGCAGAAGGGGAACAGACCAAGTCAGAGGAAGAAGAAGCTACAGGGGCCTGCGGCTGGGCTTGGGGCTGCATGCACGTTTTCCTGAAATGGCACATTTACGGAGCTTTGGGCTGCGCCTCTCCTCGTCTGACACACCATACACGCACACACGCACACACTCGCCCATTTCCACAGCACATTTCCACCCTTCTCTCTCGTCCACTGGCGCGCCTGGGCTAATTATGGCACCGGCTCGGTTCGATCCGCCCTAGTCACTATTGCCCGTCGAATGACCATGGCAACCATGAGCACGAACAAATCGCAGCGTGTGTGTCTGCTGGTTCACCATTGAGCTCGCGCGCACTCTATCTCTCTCTCTCTCTCTCTCTCTCTCTCGCGAGACCGACACCAGCTATGCATTCCCGTCCCTGTCCAGCAGACCCCCTCCACGAAGAATAATGTCAGAGTCGCAACGTCTCCCTCGCTGGTTCCGTCCTATTTCGTCCCTCGCCTTAGAAGGCTGACTTGTACAACCGAGCCTGATGCGTATCTGCCTACCAATCATGGCCCTGACGCTGATCAGAATACGGGAGAGCCCCGTGGCTGGCCCATCCAAGTGGTCGAAGGAGCACGTACCTGGCGTTTTCGAACCAAGGGTTGCCGCCACCCATGTCTACAGCTGACAGGGGCAAAAGCATGACGGGACCGCCTTACAACATGTCCCAAGACCCCTATGTCGTCGGCCGTCTCGACTTCTTCCGTCTTCTCCCCCTCCCTTCCAACCATCTCGATGTAGCAGCGCCCCCATCCCGCCTGGCCATCTTGGTAGCCCGAGTGAGTGACCTCTGTTCCATTGCAGATGGGGCATCTTGAGAACCATCTTCCCACTCACACCAACCCCAACGTCCATCAGTGTTGGAACCGGCTGTGACGAACCCAAGAACCACACGCGCTTGTCCCTCCCACCCCCGTCTGCCTATCTGCCTTCTTTTGCACCTCCCCCCTCAGCCTACCCCCTGATTCTATTCTACGTCTACGCCCCTCTCACCAACCCCAAACTTTGCTCGTCACCTCATGTCTGCGTCGACGGGGGGTTCATCGCAGTCTACATCCGCATATTCTCTTGTCTGCGCCGGGGCTGTGTCACTGCTATCTTCGGCTCCGTTACTACCTCTATGCCTTTACTCCCTGTCTGCTACTAGGCCGTCTTTCTATTTTTCCTTGCTTTCCATTTTCAGAACACACACACACACACATACATACCCACCATGGCGAGCCTGCAGGACATCATGAACGTAGATGAGGACCATCAGTTCCATCCCCAGACCAATAAGAAGGGCACGGTCCCAGCCTCATCCAATGTTCATCAGCAACCATCTGCGGTACCACCAGACTCAGTCACTGCCAGCCTCAAGTATATACCACCAGCCCAACACACTCATACCCTCGACGGCCCTCCAGCCATCACACATTCAGCTTCATCCACCGGATCACCATCCAACACAAGTCAGCCAGCAGCAGATCGTCGCCCGAGCAACACGAGCGTCGACTCTATGGATCCGTCGTTGTATGGTCACGGTCTCTCTGGGTCATCTGGAAGTCTTAACCCCTCGAATACACCAATGCGACCACTCGCAAATATGTTGGCTGGCGCGGAAGCGTCAGTGAAACTGACGCCCATCACCGGTCGAGTCAGTCGAGCAAAGAAGGGCGTACCTGTTCATACATGTGATCAGTGTCGTCCCCCCAAGGTGAGTCGACACGTCTCGCAGGCCGTCACTATGAATGAACCCACGACTGACTTCTCTTCCAGACGTTCACAAAAGCGGAGCTTCTGAGGGGAGCTTGGCTCCTCCATGGCTGTTTGTGGAGTTTTCAAAGGTTTTGCCCGAGATTCCAAAAGGGCTTCCGCTAAGCCCACGATACGCCAAGATATGCTTGCACTATTCCGGGTTGTGATAGAGCTTTCCACCGCAAGGCTCTCTTGGACCGACACCAACAGCGGCAGTGAGTTCGATCCTTGCCCGTGAAAGCAAAAAAAATCACATGTCGTCGGTGCGCTGACTCTATACAGCGAACTGGACGAAGAGAAGTCACCGAGAAGCCGCAGAACGTCTGCAGGCTCCCTGGATGGAAGTGCTCGTCTCGGGCTGCACCCCTCCGTCATGAGCTACAGCACCCCTTCGACAACACCAAACTTATCCATGACACCAAACATGGCCCCTAACATGTCAGCGTTCCTCGGGAGTCCCGGCAGCGCCAGCAAGTCTATGTCTCCGGGAATGGGTGGTGGCAGTGAGAACTACCCATCCGCATCTGGCAGCCATGGATACAGCAATGACTATCAGCTGTCATCGCATTCGCCCCAGCAGCTGCCGCTGCTTCAAGACGGAACGGCAAGTGGCTTCAACACACCAGCCTCTATGATTGTACCCACCTTCTCCTCCATCGACTACAGCCAGCCCCGCACGAACACAACCTACTCCGAGCTATACCTTCAGACCCAGGGCCTCCCGAGTCAGCAGACACCAGCAATGGACGCGCCCCCAGAGCTTTCGCATCCCCACGACACATCTAACTGGCCCTCCTCTGCCAGTGACAGTCCCTTCTCCACACCTTCTGAGAGGTCTCGTCGCGGTCCATGGACTGATGCCCAGCGCTCATCCAGTGTGGACTGGCAGGGCACCAACCTTCTCTCTCCGTATCTCTCACATGAACATTCAAGCCCTCCACCCGGTTTTGACGCTTTGCCTGCGAGCGGACCCATCTACTTTCCTTTCTCACCTTCGCCCCAGCTCGGGTCTGGGCCAGTCTTTGTGCCGTCGCTCGATGCGCCTTTGACCAACTACCCGGATGATCAGACGTTGTTGGACCCCCATCAGCAGCATCTTTTCCCCAACAGTGTTGGTAATCCAGTCCCAGTGCGAGCTCTGGCCCAGGCTCAAAGTTCTGAAATTCTAGTCTCGCCATCGACAGCCCTCCTCTCGGATCGCATGATGAACTCGCTCGCATGCGTGGGACGCCAGAAGGAGGTGGCTGTCGGCCTCATGGCTGCGCCCATCCTGTCGCCGAGCTCTCTAGCGCCTCCGCCTGCAAGTGCGTACAGGGCGATTCCGTACTACATCGAGGTGTATTGGGACAAGTTCCACCACCTGTTCCCTATTGTTCACAGACGCACATTTGAGGAGGCATTAGAGCAATGCGACCTGCTGCGATGCGCCATGGCTGCCGTGGCCACGCAGTATCTCACCAGCAAGGAGGATCGAATCAGGGGCAATC
>NW_003315038.1:1466060-1469358 GCF_000150825.1 Verticillium alfalfae VaMs.102
TCCCCCTTCGGGCCAGACCGAACGAGCTTTTGGGAAGCTAATGAGCGCGGATGCCTGGTCCGGCCATGGTGGCGAACAAGGAAAACATCATGAGCATACTAACCGCCGCTCCCAAATGATCAACCCCGGGCTCTCTGACCGGATTGCACGGATTCAGACACCCTCGCTGTTTCGACAGGTTCCAATCATCCTGGCGTTCCGAGGCCATCCGGCTCCAATTCTCAGGGTTCGGGCAGCACCGAGCGATTCCGAGCCGCATGGCGGGGCTTTTTCCCGGACTGCCCGGTCGCCAAACACGTACCTTGCGCTTCCATCACGCCGCCGCTACAATGACCTCCCTGGCGGTTTCCGGCGAGAGCTGGGTGTTCAGTCAAAAGCTGATGGAGGCGTCTTCGTTCGCGGAGCACAAGAAGAGGCTCCGGCAGTGGAGCTCTTCGAGCGAGGCGGCAACATCAGTCATCTTCGCCTGTCGAGCGATGGAGGCCTTCACGGCGCAAGGCAACCGGTGGGACGCGGACGAAGATGACGAAGATGCAGACAACATGGATATCTGGGACACGCAAAGGCCGCGGGCGTGGCGGGACGACGTATCAGACTACTGGGGCATGTACGTCTGCGCCCTCATCTGCTGGGCCTTTGGCCACGGGGCCTCGGCCGACGAGCTGGAAGGCGCGACAATGGTGCGCGAAGGGGCTGGCGAGGCAGCGACGCTGGCCTGGGTGAGGGCCGTTGCCCGCATGGGCGAGGACGACGTTATGAAGATTCGCAATCTGCAGGACTCGACGAAGGTGGTCGAACTGGCGAGGTCGTGGCTGGAGGCCGACTGCATTGGGAACCGCAGTCGGTTGTTCGTGGATGCGGTTCGGGTGCTCAGAAAGTTGGAAGAAGGCGTTCAATGGGCGTGATTACGAGAAAGCGGATGCAGCACAAGACGGGATTGCAAAGAATTCGAAAACGGAGCGAGCGAGGGGTCTGGTGATGGATGTATTTGTACGGTGCATTGAGGGGCGGCTAGCATGCATGGATGGGATGAATTAGGGCGGGCACGAAGATACTGGGAAAGTGTTGCGGGATAGGTACATGATGAGTAGACGGACGGGCTACATAAAGTAATCTGCTTCTCGTACACCAAAACCTTGTGGGTCTGCTTCTTCAACTCCAACTGCCAGAAGAAGCTCTTATCAGTTTACGATCCGCGAGGGCAATCAATGGGTTTCCCCCTTTCGTGGAAACACAGAATAGAGCAGAGCGAGGCTGGTGAGGTGCATAACACTGATAGGAACATGATCGTGGCGGGTAGAGAGGGCTGGGCCGGATAGGTGCATGGCGTGCTTGGTCTCTTGCATGATGCACATGCGTCTTGGCTGGCCAGACCGATGTACGTCATGCATGAGGTGAGAAAGGAAGTTGCGCGGCGGGCGGTGACGACGCCGAGGGTGAGCTTCTCTAGGTCTAGCTACCTACCTGGGTACCTACCTTGGCTGTGCGCGTCCAAGTAGGTAGGTACGGCACGGCACGGTACCCAAGGTAGGTACCTATCTAGCTTGAAGTTTTGCTGGGGCTTTAGCGCCAGAGTCGGTCCATGTCCACGGCCTGCCGAACGGCACCAGGCCACCCCACGCCCCCCAGGCTGTACGGTGTCTACATTACCTAGGTACCTAAGGTAGGCACCTACACTTGCTACGGTACCTAGCTAGGTGGCTACCTATGTAGCCAAGGTAGCAGCAGCAGCCACCTGTGTGTCCCATATCGCTGCTCTGCTGTTCGAGGCAAGCGCTCACCGATAGGCAGGCGCAAGTCGCAACCCAACCCCCAGCCTTCTGATTTTTTGCTGAGAAGGAGGAAGGCGACCTGGTCGTCGACTCGTCTCGACTGGCCTTGCCGTGCTTTGTCCGGCCTGGAAACGAAACGGACCCATTGGCTTCCCTCGTCGCGCTCACCACCTCCAATCTCTCGTCTCTCGTCTCTCGTCTCTCATCTTTCAATCCTTTCGTCTCTCGTCTCTCGGTCTCTCATTCTCGTCTAACGCGGGCGGACAATTGACCCCAACCCGGACCTCAAAACCAGGCCCGCACCCAACCTGGAACCCGCACCGACTTCCCCTTTGGATCAAAAGTACCCCCCTTAACCACCATTCCCCCCACAATAAGTAGGGACCAGGACCCCCCGAAACCCCTCGTGTTTGTGCATTTCGGGACTTTCCTTCCTACCTTCCCCTACCTACTTCCCACCACCTTTTCCACCTCTATCCATATTTTTGACTCTTTTGAACGACCACGAAGCCTTTGTTTGTCGTTTCAACACGAGACACCAATCCAACCGTGGTGCCCTTACCTACTACGTACTTACGTACGGGACCTTACTCTATCGAACGAGACCCTCGCGCATTCCTTTTATTAGCCATTCTAGGTAGGCACCAGACCTGGATCCGGGGCACGCTACCGCTGCCGACAGGCCCAGCTGCCATTCGCGACCAACGAGCTGATCGCCACCCAACCTAGTGGGGGTAGGGTAGCTAATTTGCCTTGCGGGCCTTACGACATCGATTCCTAACCAGCTCAGCTCAGCTCACTCAGCGCTCAACGACCGCGACCCCTTCCATTGATTTCTCTCGGACCTTTTTTCCAACCCTTTTTTTCCCAACTTGCGTCCGCCGCAGAACTCAACGCACGCGCACGTACGAAGCAGAAGCATCACCAATTCCAATTCGAATCCTTCGCACAGAGACCGAGTCTGCACTGCACAGAGATCAAAATGACTGGTGGTACCTTCAAATTCACGTGGTATGTTTCACCCTTTGCGCCCCTCCCCCTCCCTCCCTCCCTCCTCCACCCCCCTCTTCCTCCTGCTCCATTGGCAAGGCCTACTCCATTGGCAAGGCGAACGGACAATTGGAGCTGCTCGTGCGTGCTCCGGGGGAAGCTTCGCGCCTGGCACGAAGCTCGACGGGCTTGTGCGCATGCGCGCAACTCGCCCAGCGCTGGAATGCCATTTTGCTCATGCCACATGCACGACGCAAACCTTCGTTCGCCGGCCTCAAACCCAACGGCGCATTGGCTCTCGCGCCCTCACACCCGAGCCACTGCCTGCCGCCGTCTGAACACGAGCCGACCGCTCGAGCTGGAACCTGGCGCAAATCTGGGCTCGATCGACACACCTGGCTGACCACGCTCTTTTTCGTACTTGCAGGGGCCATCCCGCCGAAGAGGTCTATGTCACCGGCACCTTCGACAACTGGACCAAGTCGGAGAAGCTCAGCAAGGTCGGCGACTCCTTCGAGAAGAACGTTACTCTCCCC
>NW_003315038.1:1469609-1470861 GCF_000150825.1 Verticillium alfalfae VaMs.102
GGGAAAAAAAAATATCAACATGAGACAGGCGTTTTTTTCTTACATTTTCACGCTGAGCCCCACATTTTTTCTGCGCAGGCGCCCCTCAACGCCCAATGTGGCGGGGGGGTCTTTTCCCGCCCTTTTCCTTCGTTGAAAGGGTCTCCCACGGTCCGAACCGAGCTGACGACTTGACGCTGCAGATCTGGCTGGACCGGTGAGACCTCGTGCGAAGCCGGGTCGTCCTGCGTGGCCGTCGATGCGTCGTACAGCCACTGCGTGCGTGCCATTGCTGTGCGGCAGGAAGAGGAGCAGGAGCAGGAGCAGGGGGGTGACGCTGAGGAGGAGAAGGACAAGAAGAAGGAAGAGGACGCTGGGCAGGATTCTGAACAGGATTCGGGCAGCGGTTCTGGGGACGAGGAGACTGGCGGTGATGCCGGGAATGATGCCGGCGGCGAGGAAGCGGGTGGTGATACCGGCAATGATGCCGGTGGTGACGCCGGTAGCGACAGCGGCAACGACTCTGGAAGCGGCTCTGGCAACGACACGGGAAACGACAGCGGCAACGATGATACGTCAGCTTCGACCCTGCAGACGGTCGTCACTTCGGCCGCCCCCGCTGCGTCTTCGAACCCCGACTCGGGCAATGACTCGGGCAACGATTCCGGCAGCGGATCCGGTGACGACACGGCCACGCCCACCGATGCGGACTCCCCCTCGGCCTCCGCGTCCCTGAGCCCCGGCACACCCAGCCTCTCGGGCGCCCTGCCGTCGGCGACATCAGCACTGCCGGTCAACCCCGGTGGGTCGGGCACGGCCAACGGCAACATTCCGGCGCCGGCGGGCACGGAACTGGCGAGCGCACCGATCAAGGTGTCAGGCGCGCTCGACGGCGGCATGAAGCTGTACGACCGCGACACGGTCGTGTGCGCGGGCCAGGCGGAGGGCGGCGACGCGGACGCCATCTTCATCCTCGACGACGGCGCGACCCTGTCCAACGTCATCATTGGGCCGAAACCAGGGCGAGGGCGTGCACTGTCTGGGCACCCTGGCACGCTCGAAGAACGTCTGGTTCCAGGGCCGGTGTGCGGAGGACGCCATCACGCTTAAGCAGTCGGCCGGGCACGTCGCGCATCATCGGCGGCGGCGCCTTTGACGCCAGCGACAAGATCATCCAGTTCAACGGCTTCGGCACCGTCGAGTGACCGACTTTTTACGCCGAGAACTACGGCAAGCTCGTCCCGCAGCTGCGGCAACTTGCAAGGGCAACGCG
>NW_003315038.1:1470961-1472078 GCF_000150825.1 Verticillium alfalfae VaMs.102
CCATCCAGGCACGCAGGGTTAGAAACTAGAAACGCCAGGGCCAGGGGCGGGCTTGGCCGCCTGACTGCTTGCGTCTGATGCGTCTGACCGAACATCCCGGTCCGCTTATGACGCAACCCCTCAATCGGCTCCAACCCTGGGAGATTGCGGCTAGTGTCGAAGCGGTGAGAAGCTCCACGAAGACAGACAGATCCCAAGGCAACCAGCAAGCGACCGCAAACCAAGATTATCCAGATTCGCCAATTCTGTGGAGCGACGCAAGGCCCCTGCAGACACCACGCCGTCAACACGAGACCTCTGCATTTAACCCAGCCATTCCGCGCCGCGTCATCCCTACTCGTCGTCTTTCTAGGACCTTGCTTCATTCTGACCTCACTTATTCGGCTGTTCTGCCTTTGATCTCATAACAACACATTCAGAACATCCCCCCCTTGCTGACCTGATTTTTCCCAGTTCGTCGTCGACAACAACTGGATCACCGACCACACGGCCCCGCAAGAGCCTGATCACGAGGGAAACGTAAACAACTTCCTGACGCCCGAGCAGATTGTGAAGGAGAACCCCATCGCCGCCATCATGAACACCACCACTCCCGAGTCTACCACGGCCGCCCTGGCCAAGGATGTGCCTCTCGAGAACTCCAAGGCGAGCGAGGAGGAGCCCAAGGCCACCCCCGTCCATGCCATTGGCGGCTTCCCCCAGACGCCCGTCGACGAGCTCGACAAGACCATCAGCGTCAACCCTCTGCCTGCGAGCGATGTGACCAAGCCCCAGCCCAACATTGCGCCCGGCGAGCCTCTCCCCCCTTCCACCCACGCTGGTGATATTCACTCCCAGGTCACTCTCGACAAGGAGTCGTACGAGAAGAGCGACCGCCTGCCCGGCTTGACCGAGGCAAACTCTACCCTGCCCAGCACCACCGGCGCCGACATTCCCGAGTCCAGCCTGCCCATGCCCGCTGCTGCCATTGCTGCCGGCATTGACACGACCACCATCAACACGGTGACTCCCGAGGCCAGCACCGCCGCTCTCGCTGCCAACGTGCCCAGACTGTTAACGCCGCCGCGCTCGACGCCAAGGTTCCCGAGGCTGTCGTTGAGAGCCAGAAGGCCGCCGG